>NW_011889086.1:677759-693941 GCF_000151845.1 Pteropus vampyrus | reverse complement strand
AGAAAGAAAGAAAGAAAGAAAGAAAGAAAGAAAGAAAGAAAGAAAGAAAGAAAGAAAGAAAGAAAGAAAGGAAGAGGAGAGAGAGGGAAAGAGGGAGGGAGAGAGAGAGGGAGAAAGGGAGAGAAGGAGGCAGGAAGGGAGGAAGAAAAATAAGTGAAACCCTCTTCCCTTCCCATCCCTGTCCCTTATAATCATTTAGTTTTATATCTAGTATGCACAGGCGTGGGCCAATCAGAATTGACAAAGAGTTGAAATAGCCTGCTAGAGGCCTCCTGTGGAGATAAGCATTCATTTATTTAGTTGCCAGAATCTGGTCATCTTCCCATTTTAACACATAGAGACCTATTGAATTTGTCGTTATCACTCCCTAACCATTGTATAAATAAACCGTAATTCTAAAAAACATTTTCTTACTTTGAAAACTTCCAGTTTTTTACTATTAAAAATGGTGCTAGAATGAACATGCTTGAAAATATATTTGTGAGCAAATGTGCTGTTTTTCTGTGTGATAGAGTCCTAGAAATTAAATTTTATTGGAGACTCCAAAGTTACATTCCTAGTAACTAGATATAATCATACCCATATCCTCTGAGCTTCACAGACCCTGGATATTATTTATGTTTTTTAACTTTTGCAAAACTTGAAAAATAGCTTATTACTTAGCTTAAATTTATTTGATTAGTACAGTTGAGCATCTTTCTATATGTTTATAGGTCACTTATTTTTCTTCTATGCCATAATAGCTACCATCAGAATCTTGACTGCGATGGGTTATGTTCAGTCCTGAGATCCCTCTTCTAACAATACCCCATGAAGGTTTTTCAACTCAAGACTATATGACAATGATGCAAGAATTTATTAAGAAAGGCTGAGACAACGCTCTGGAATTAAAACTCCAAAAATATTTCTTTTAGAGTTTGTTTGGCAGCACTGTGTTTGCGATCATGCATGCCATTCACTGAGGTTCTGAGGACAACTTCTAGATCATCCACATTAAGCATCTTTTGAGGACCTAAGGGAAGTGTTTGTGTGTGGGTTTGTTGTTTTGTTTTGTTTTGTTTTGTTTGTTTGTTGGTTGGTTGGTTGGTTGTCTCATCTGCACTGCTCTTGTCTTTGCTTTGTTCCAGTCTGTCTGAGTCCCTTCTGTGTGAGATGATGTCTAGCTCTGCAATGTTCTGACCTGGGAAGTCACCTTCTCAATTCAGAGCTTTTGGTATTATATACTCATAGTCTATCGTCTTTGCACGATGAGTCAATTTGATTTCATTTCAAATTCAATGAGCACCTACTCTGTGCTAAACTTTGGGAATATGAAAATGGATAACGCTCAGTCCCTATTTCAGAGAAGCCTGAAGTTCACTGGAGATAAAGGTTAGATACTGAGAATTGTCATAATCACACAATCATGTCAAAAAAGAGTGAAGCTTGAGATGCTCTGGGAAATAGGATGAGGAGAACACTGATGAGATCTTGGACAGGTAATGTGAACTCTGTGTACCTTAGTTTCTTCATATACAAAATGCAGGACAAAGTAATGCTTACTTCTTAGGACTGCTATGAAGATCAAATGAGTTAATTCAAGTAAAGTGCTTAGAGCTTGTCATGTAGTAAGTCATCAATAAGTGTTAGTTTTTAGTGTTATCATTATCACTATTTTATTTAATTATTATTACTAAAGCAAAGCAAAAGGGATCTAACCTAATCTGGAGACTACTGGGGAAGGTAAAGGTAGGGTCAAGTCTTAAAGAGTAGAGAACATGGATATAGTTTTGGTCTAGAGATGAAATATTCCATTATTATCTCATGTTGAGCAACAACAACAGGCTGAACATTTAACCACGGTGACCTCATTTATAAACAAAGACTCTCAGTCACAGAGAGGTTACATAACTTGTCCAAGGTTACACAGCTAGTAACATAGTATTCTTATTTCTTCTATTTTATAGATAAGAATGGTGAAGCGTAGTGTTAGGGTCAAGATTTAATTCGATACCTCTCAAATTCCTAAACCCATGTTCTTCCCACTACACTATATTGCTATTCAAGGGAATGTATGAGTCTTGGCTCTTTGAGACTTTCGAACAAGACTCTGGGCTTTCTTATCCTTCCTGATGCTTATTTCTAAATCAGACATTTCCACACCTCTCCTCTCTGCACACTGCCTCCCTTTCAGCCTCCAGGAGAGGATCTGACGATGAGTGGGCTCCCTCTGCAAGATGCCTTGATATCTTTGAAGAAAGGCAGTAAGGAAATGTGAAGTGTAGTGATGATGGCCCTTTCAAGGGTGGGTGATGAATGGAAACTTCCTCACATTTCAAGTGGCAACATCTAAAAGGAAGCAGAATTTTCCTGAAGCCCAGGCAGGAGATCTCTGTCGTAGGCTATTGATTTGGGGTGTATGTCTCGCATTTAATCCAGTGATTAATTTGGAGGGAAGCAGCCTGCATGCTGGTCTTTCATTTAGTGACTTTAAAAGCATACAGCTTCTGATTTATTTTGTCTTCATTCGCGCAGGGCTGTTTTATTGCCAACGGTTGAATGACAGGCTTCCCGGCAGGCTGTAAAGACAGGGAAAATTTAAATAAGGAACATGAAATCTCTCAAGGCACTCTATTTGTCTTTGGTAATTTATTAATCACACCTACTGAAGGCTGGTTGACCTTCTGGGAACAGGTCAGCAAAGGAAAACTATTTGGCATACTCGGCTTGTCAATCCCCTTGCTTTCCTTTTTCTATTTTTATATGTGAAAAAACTAACATCCTCAAGTAGGAAGCAACTTGCCCGAGTCATACTAAGCGTTAGAAGTGAAATTAAGCCCTAGCTCTTCCCTGCAGCCTCGGGTCCACTGAGATACAAGGAGTATGCATAGAGCTCCAAAAATGTTTCTAAAATGTTCAAAGTATTTTGACATTTTGATGAATTAACATAAGCACTCTCTTCTTGCCTACGTCTCTTCAATGCCCCTTCCCCATACTGCCTTAAGGAGTATATCAATAACCAATTTTGTATTATCTGTCCAACCAATACAAAGGGTAAATATTTAAAAAGAAAATTTAATCAAAAGAAATATTTAAAAAGAAAATACAATTATCGTTGTTACGATTATTGTTAATGATCTTGTATAATTGTGATAGCTGGATGAGCAAATGATATCCACAGGGTAAGCAGTCAGGAAGGGAGACTCACAAGGAAGGGAGAGCAGTTGCAGACCCTGCAGGCTGTGTGAACCAGAAGAGACTTCCTGGGGAGTTAGAGCAGGGACTTCAAAGAAGAGGAAGATTCAGGGAGAACAGAGGCATTTCAGGTGGAGAAACAATGTGGCAAAAATGCAGTGATGGTGGGCTCCTGGTTTGTTTCTGGGGTTTACAACTCATGGGAAAGCATTGGACCTAGTTCAGCCCTGGGGATCAGGTCTAGCTAATCACTTAGCAGCCGTGTGGTTTCTCTGAGCCTGTTTCCTCACTCATGAACTGGATATTACCTGTTTCATCTGCCTTGCAGGAAAGAAAACTTGGACCCATTCGAAGAAAGAGTTTTATAATAGGCAGGAATGAGTTGCTGTGTCCTCAAAATTGGCAGGCCTGTTGGGAGGGTGACTTATAAAGATCACCCTATGCTCAAGATTCTGTGATTCCATGCGTCAGGGACTCAGGCCCTTGTTCTGATGCTGCTACTCACACAGCCGCCTCATTCAAACAGTTAACATTTGTTGATAGCCTTTTATGCAAGTCACTGTGCTGGGCAAGATCTGGGAGGCAATTAGACCAAATGATATCTGAATCACTTTAGTTTTAATGTCCAACAAATCTTTTCCTAGGAATGAATATGGTGCTACCCACATCCTTAAAATTATATCTCAATGAAGACAGGACAGTTAAAACCAGGTATGCCAATTTGGAGTGTCATCAAATCTGTGAGTAACGTGGCCTAGGAAAAAACTTAGATCACACCACTCAGGCAAACACACAGGTGGCTTCATTGCACATCTCAGTCTGAGGTGAATCAAGACCTCTAAATTCTACATGAGGATAGCGAATCTGTCCAAATTTCAAAAATAAGTTATGCACCCTTTAACCCCTGGAAATCTTTGAACCTGCTATCATTTCCTCATCCTGAAATGCCCTCACAGTCTGTTCCAGGTAGCTAATGTTGCATAACAAGCACCCTGAGATGCAGAGGTTTAAAACCACAAAAACATATACAGATGTCAAATGATAATGTACACCTGAAAATTATATAATTGTATTAACCAATGTTACCCAAATAAACTTTAAAAAAGTAATAAAAAATAAAACCACAAAAACATCTACGTTGCCTCGAATCTACAATTTAGGCCAGCTGAGAGGGAACCACTCATCTCTGCTCCATTCACTGTCAGCTGGGATGGCTCAAAGGCCGGAGACTGGAATTATACAAAGACAGGCTCCATGGGTATCTCTCTCTATTGCTGTGTGACTTTTGCACATGGCATCTATAGCATAGCAGCTTCAGGGGAGCCAGACTTCTTACAAGTCAGCTCAGGGCTCCTGAGGCGTCTATTCCATCAAAAACCAAGCCAAGAAGAAGCCTTATCACCTTTTGGTTACTTAGCTTCAGAAGTCACATACATCACTTCTGCCACACTCCTTGGGTAAAAGCAGTCACAGGCCCACCAGACTCAAGAGCAGGAGACACTCTTCTCATTGTGAGAAGAGTATGTTGATTAGAAGATATATCTTGGTGAGTTCATCTTGAAAATTATAATGTGCACATACTCTTTTGCTTTCTGAAAAATTTCTCATGCTTCAAGAACCAGCACAAATATTCTCCTTTATAAAGCTCCCCAGCTCTCCCAAAGCTGGTTACTTCCTCCATGGAGACTAACGGCACTTTGTACCTCTGCCTTCAGAGAATTTAGCATGCCGAAATGACATTATTTGTCTTTCTGGGGACTGTAGACCATGAGCTCTTCAAGGTCTGGGGCTGTATTATGTATTTCTATACCCCTAACTCTCAGCACTGGGGGAGTGCTTAGCAAATAGATGTTACTACAAGCTAGACTAGGGTTCCTCATATACCCTGGACTACCTGCATCAAAATGCCTAGGTGCTTGTTAAAATATAGACTCCCAGGTCTGCATCAAACCTCTTATGTTAACTCTTGAGGCTGGGGCTTGAAAAGCTGCATTTTAATAAACTCCCAGATGATATCAACGGGTAATCACATTTGCAAGCTATTGTATCCCCAAGGCCTAGTATTGTCCCTGGTACATAGTTGCTATTCAATAGATACCTGTTGAATGAATAAATGAATGAAAGGGTGAATGAATAAATATTTTTAGACTGGACTGGGCACACAAAAGTCAGTTTGCTTTTTTGGCTAATGTGACATCCAGTTCTGGCTCCAGCATCAGAGAAGCAGACACCACTTTAGGTTAGGCCCAGGAGGGGCTCAATGCCCCACTTCCTCTAAAATGAGCCGGTCCCCCAGAGGAGATGGCTGAGACAGTAGGAGAAGATCTTGACAGTTGTGAAGTTGGTGCATTATCTCACCCTCTACCAGAAGGCTCCTGTACCATCCCCACCTCCTCCTCATCTCCCCACCCCCAAGCATCCTGTCACATCCAGATCAGAACCATTCTGGAAGCAGTATTTGCTAGTTTGACATTTCAAAATAGCATCAAGGAGGCTAAAGATAGCTAGGTTACAAGGGAGGTTAAACAGCTTGCCAAATGACGCTGAGCAAATTCACTCTTCTCCATGCTGGTCCAAGGAGTACTTTGATATTTTTCCTCTATCTGGACAAAGGGAAAGAGGATACCGAATCAAGAGCCAAAGGGCACAGCCTCAGTGGGAATTCAGTGAATGGTAAAGGAGTGCATATATTCCTGAGGACTCAGTCAACAAACTGTTTTCTCTAGTTGTCTAAGGCAGAAAGCTTGACATAGTAAAATCGTGAACTCAGGGCTTCTTGTGTGGCCCTGCGTCTACCTCTGCATCTGGTTTCCACTCAGACCTACATGACTAGGGGAAACAGTTTGTCCATCCGAGATTGTAAAAAATAATAATAAATGCCACTAGCCTGTTACTTCCTCTTCATTTTAACTACATTTTCCAAAGCTAGACTGTCTGATTGTGGATTTGGGGAAATGGGGCCAGGGCCTGGTGACTGTCGGGAGATGTCATCCATGTTCCCTAGGGTTCAAGTATCCACTGAGAGATCAGCCTGTCCAAATAAAAATCCCTACTGTTTATGGACTGTTTATGGTTTGCCAAGTACTTCGCTAAGTTTCTTATATACTTTACTTCATTTATTCTCACAACAATCCTATGTATTAGGTAATATTACCTCCTCTGTATAGATGAGGAGTTGAGGGTCAGGGAGGATGAGCAACTTGCTTTGGCTGTGACAGCTAGTAAGTTGCAGAGTTGGGATTCTAAGTCAGGTGCATCTGACTGCAAAGCCTACTTTCCTCCTAACCACGTTATATCATCTCCTTTTACAGATGTATCCTGAATTAAATCCATTCTAGGACTCAAACTGGCTTCAGAAAGGGGACCCTTGAGATGGGCAGACAAAAAGGACAGAGTTATGGGGATGGACACTCGTGTACTGTGACTCAGCATCCAGCCCACTTGCTTGACCTTTTCCCGTGTCACAGATATCTAATGAAAGGGTTATTCCTGCTTGCATCCTGTAGCCTCAAGGGGAAGTGGCAACCTGAGTCACAAAGGACAGACTGAATGTCAGAGTTGAAGTGAGTCTCTCTGCCTCACTCTCCCTGAAAGTAACTCTGCAGCTGCCCATTCAATGGTGGCAGTGCTGTCACAGCCATAACATGTTGGCAGAGAGGCAGGTGGGGTGGCTGAGGGGGCAGGATACTGGTCACTTGGCTAAAAGAAGGGGCTGGGAGTGGTTAAAGCAACCCAATTATGTCTGGCTTTGGTTCCAAGTTCTATAATAGGATTCAGGTGCATCCAAAGGCCTCCTGCCTCTTCTGAGCAAATTCAGTTAAGAGCAGGGGGAAGGCGCACTAATGGTTTCCACATTCAGGCCCCTCTGCAGTGAGGACTTTCAAGCTCTGGTTCAAGGAATCTGAGCTCGCCTCTGAATACAGTTTTGCTCTATGAAACATAAATGTGTTCATTAAGCACCTCTTATGAGTGGGGGTCTTCAGCCTTGTGGGCTGGACACTGACAATATGATGATAAACAAGTAAACACAAATTCAGGTTGCCGGGAGCTTACAACTGATGGAAGAAACAGAAAATATGCTAGAAAATTACAATACAGAGTACAGAAGGCTGTGGGTGCTGTGGGAGCACAAAAGAGGCCATCTGCTTGAAATCTGGGCATTCAAAGAAAGGGCTAGTTCCCTGTGTGAGTGACCTCGACCTGCAGGCTAAGGAGGAGTTCATTGGGGGGAAACTGGGGATGCCAGGAGCAGGGAAATAGCACATGAGAAAAGCTTGAGATGGGGGAGGTATTTGAGGTGACCAGAGCTTAGAGTACAGAGAGAAAAGTTAGGAATATGGAGCAGTTGGTAAAAACTTCAGGTCTTGAAATCCATCAAGGAGAGCAACTGAAGGATTATGAGAAAGCCAGAGATACAATGCAATCCACTTAGAAATACCAATCTGTCTGGAACAGGACAAGCTACGTGCAGGGAGACCAGTTAGGAGGCTGTAGCAGTGATTCAGGGCACTGGCTGTGGTGTTCTCGACTAGTGCGATGGCCGAGGAGATGGAGAGGAGGGGAAGGGTAAAGCTAGTTACAAAGTCAAATTAACAAATTATACGGTCCTTGCCTTCAAGAAGAAAACAATTTTAGTTGAAAAAATATTTTCTCTTTTAATTCATCCCAGTCTTACATGACAGGAAGGGAACTTAGAGGTCATTTAGTTCAATCTCCCTTTGCAAAAAGTCGAGTGGTTTTCAACCTGGGTTTGAATTTTTTCAGTGTTAGGCAGCTGGGGGAAGAGTCTGGGCGGGCAGCTGGCCTGGACACAAGCCTCCTGGAGGTTTCAGAAAGCCCTGAACATGGGAGAAAGTGTATCCTGCTGGTAAGGACTGTGGCATCAGGCAACAGAGCAATTTTGAGGTGTCACCTATTCTGCCAGCTGTGATGGGGCAGGTTGCCATCCTCACAAGGCCGAGCCCCCAACAGAGGGGGGCCGCAGAGGCTAGCGGTGGCTGAGGGCACACACCCAGCCACAAGTGCTTGTTGAGTGACAACCCCATGCCCAGGTTTGTTCCTTGAAACTGCTGTGATAACACTCTGGGTGAGAACCAATACTGGCTGACCTTTTACATGGGCAGAATCCACAGGAAAAGGTCACTCTTTTAGGTGGTTGTTGAAAATTTAATGACAGAAATTCCTTAGGCTTGTAAAACCCTTTTAACATTCTCTGACACAGACAACAACATCTTCTCTTACCCCGGGAGGTGTTTCTCAGCTCTGAAGTAATTAACTCAGTGACATGCTTAATCCATACACAACCTCGGGAGGTAGGCAGAAATCCTGGGCCCTTGAGCCCCAGCGACCTTTCAATTCCTTGCTCCACCCCTGGAGACTGTGTGACTGTGGTCCTTGCTTTACCTCTCTGAGCTTCCTCCTCTGGAAAATAATATACCTATTTTGGAAGATTGCTGTAAGCATTAAAGATGATGATACTGCCTAGCCCAATGTTCAGTAAAGGCTAGTTTCCTCTACCTTACTTCTCTCCCATTTCTATACTCCAAACAAGGAAGTAGCCAAGATTGCAAAACAAGAAGTGGTGCCAGGCACATAGTGTCTTAGTCAGCTCAGGCTACTGTAACAAAATAAAGTAGAGTGGGTGGCTTAAAAATAGACTTTTATTTCTCACAGCCCTGGAGGTTGGAAGCCCGAGATCAGGGCGCTAGCATATCAGGTCTGGTGAGGACCCTCTCCGAGGCTTCCAGGTGGCCGTCTTCTAGCTGTACTCTCTCATAGAGGAGAGGTCACTAATCCCATTATGGGGGCTTCATCCTCATGTATTCATCTAAATTTAATTACTTCTCAAAGGCCCGCCTCCTAATGCCATCATATTGGGGGTTAGGGCTTCAATATATAAATTTGAGGGGACACAGTGGGTCTGAAATAAGTATTAGTTTCATTTCTCCCTTTCAAGGCCCTGAAAGAGAGCTATCTCTTCCCCAGGCTTCTCCTTATGCAGCCCCTAGTACTTACTGGGACTCTATTTGACAATGCAATAACAGCCTTGGAGCCTTTCCCCTGAAAATGCACATGTATATAAATAGGCACCATGTACACCTTCTTACTCACACTTACAATTTTAAGGAGTTCACAGATCCCCTGAAAGCTCATCCATGGACTCTAATTTAAAAACCTGTTATAGCACCCACATGACACAAACTACCTTCTGTCATAAATATAAATTACATGAAGCTGGGGATCAGCTCTTCTTTTCAAGTCTGTATTCCATATAGTGACTGTAGAGAGGTAGGTATATAGTAAATGTTAATTGAATACCTTGGTGGGTTAATGGGTAGATGGATGAAAAGTAGATGGGTGGGGAGGTGGATGGGTAGGTGAGTGATCTGGGTGGATGGATGAGTAGGG
The DNA here is from genome assembly GCF_000151845.1 of Pteropus vampyrus. Taxonomy (NCBI): domain Eukaryota; kingdom Metazoa; phylum Chordata; class Mammalia; order Chiroptera; family Pteropodidae; genus Pteropus; species Pteropus vampyrus. The sequence goes on along the minus strand of NW_011889086.1, from coordinate 684,359 downwards.
AGATGGATGGGTGGATGGATATGATGGTGAGGGGGTTGCCATGTTCAGAGAAGGGCCCAGGCAAACATAAGAAGATAAATTAAAGGTTGAGGGGGGAACCAAATGTTAGAGCACCTTGAAACCCCTGGAAGAGGACATCTGAATTAATCAGTAGAGAATGTGGGAACTAGAAGGATCAGATGTAAAGGATAAGTAGAGGGAATAGTTTTTTAGCAGGCTGGATCTGAAGCAGGGTTATGCACTGGGTGGGACAAGAAGAATATGAGTCAGAAAGCCAAAGAGGAAGCTAGGCAAGAGGTAGAGGGAATCTCTGACTGATAAATGCAAGACCCATTTCCAAGGAAAAAATGGAGAGCAGGCAGGACCCAAGGGATGCAAGAATCCATGGCATGTGAGAATCTCTGAGTCATTCATTCAACAATCATTTGTTGAGCCCCTCCTAGGTGTCAGAGGTTGACTTAGGCACTGAAGATAAGACCCAGTCCTTGCTATCAGATAAGAAAGTCAGAAAAATTAATAAAAGCTGAAATATACAGTCCTTGATGTCAGATAAGAAAGACAGAAGAATTAATAAAAGTTGAAATTTACGGAGCACCTATTGTGCACCAGACACTGCTCCAAGTGTTTAATGTGACACTCTTCAATAACAACCATATTAAGGAAGTATCGTTATCATCCCTACTTAAGAGATTAAGAATTTAAGGCACGGAGAGAATAAGCAACTTCCCCAACATAACACAATTAGTAAGTGTCAGAGCCAGGATTTGAACCCAGGTTTCAGAGCCTATGTGCTTCCTCCATACTATATTGCTGCCATTAAATGAACAACTAAATAATGGTCATAATGCATGATGATGAGAGATAATGGCTGTCTGTGAGACACAAAGTGGAGGTGATTGACTCTAGCTGGGTAGGTCTAGAAGGATTTTAGAGAGGAGATCCTTTTGAGCTGGGTCTTGGAGAATGAGTAAGGCGTAAAGTTGAAGGATGAGGGGGAGGACATTCCAGGCAGTGAAACCAGCCTGTGCAATATGCACAACTGCCAAGGTCAGGAACGGCGGAGACCTGTGCAAGAAACCATAAGCGGTTCTGTGCGATAGCTTTGCAGAGCTGGGAGCTGGGAAGAAGTGAGACAAGCCGCACATTGGGAATTATGCTTGGGAATGTTCCCTCATAGTTGTGTAAAGATTTATGAGGGTCAACATGCTTTTTATTTAATTCTTTTGATCATCCTGAACAACCCAAGATATAGAAAAGTCAAATATTAAGTCTATCTCTACTTTGGAGGTAAGAAAACGGATGAGAGAAATTAAATAACTGATTAGAGTTTCCGTCACCAGCATACAGCAGAGACAAAACTAAACCCTCTGATTCCTAACTTTAATAATCTGGGAACTTCTGGCACATAAAACATTTTGCTGAGCACTGCTAGAACAAAGATCAATAAGATTGAGTTCTCTGCGTTTGCTGCTACAAAGGCAAAGATGAAGCGACTCAGATCAGCAAAGGACTAGATATGAAGCCTTGACAGAAAAAACAAACAAACAAACAAAACACCAAGAATAATCAAGTGGGCACAGTACTTCACAGTTGCAAAGCACATGAACCTACAGAACCTCATTTGACACTTATGAAGACATTCTGTGGCAGAAAGTATACATAATCCTTTTGTTCCCATTTTTCAGATGAAAAACTGAGGTTCAGAGATATTAATTAATTCGCCTAAGGTGACACACTTTGTAGGTGATAGAGCTAAGATTCAAACATAAGTCTTCCTAATGCCAAACATACAACACCCATGAGGGCTGCTAATATGGTAACAGTCAACATTTATTGTACGATTACTGTGGACTAGCTAGGCATTCAGTGCTCACTTGCAAGATTTCATTTTATTTCTACAAATATGCCAAGAGATAGATGTTGCTGTTAAGCTCATTTTTAAAATAAAGAAAACTGAAACTCAAAGCACCTAAGTTCCCCCAGCTGAGATGACCAACCAACCGACCACCACGCAAAGCCCCTGCTCTTTAGCACCATGTAATACCGTCCTCATTATCTTCGGACCCTGGCCTAGCCCACCTGAACTAAGGGAAAAAATGCTTTGACCTTCTATCTCATTCTTCGCTGTTTCATGCCCCAGTGCCTTTGCACAAAAACTCTGTGAAAGCACCTTTGATGATGAAAGGTTTCTGACTTCTCTACAGAACTATCCTCTTTGCGGGTGGGCCATTTAAAAAGGCCTTGACTGAAAGTCCTCTGAGTTCCAAGACTCCTGAGATTCCACGGGTGTCTTCACAGTTAGGAAGAGAGATCAGGACGCCCATGGCTCTGGGAACGAAAGGGCTTAGACTGGGCATGAGCCAAGCACCTGAAAAGTCTGGGCTATAGAGCGAGACACTCATTTATCCAAGAAAATGTATGCATTCAGGCAACAATTTATTGAGATTCTAGTATGTGCTGGCCTTTGTTCAGGATGAGCACTGTCCCATTGAAATAATCATACTAACTATATACGAAAGGCCAGGCCATGCCTGGCCTTGTCCGAGCAGCCTGCAGGATAGAGCTGGATAATAGAAAAATAAGCTAATATTCACTGAGTGCTTACTTTGTGCTAGATAGCCTTCTGGACATTTAACATAAATCATTAAGCCTGTCATCTGCCCAATGAGGTAGTGATAGTTACAGCAAACTTTCAAATGAGAAAATTGAGGTCTGGTGAGCTTAAGTGACTGGTCGAAGAGAACACAGCAAGTCAGTAGTGGAAGCAAGTTTCCAGCCCAGCCAGTCAGGCTCCAAAGCCTACATGCTAACCTACATGTTGCAATGGAAGAGGCTTTTGTAGCCATCAAGCCAAACTCATTTTTCCTATGAGGAAAGCCCAGAGAGGTTATGAAACTTAATAACACACAGCAGTACCCAAGTCCTACTCCAATACTCAAAACTTACAAAACCGAAGCCATTCTGTTCCTCTTTCCTCATCTCGTTCTTCTTTGTGGTAGCTTTGCCTTCAACCTGGCCTTGTAAGGTAATGAATGAGAATCAGCTTGGGAGGCAAACTGGGGTTTGAATCCTAGCCATGCAACTAACCAGTCGTAGGTACTTGGACAAGTTGTATGGTCTCTCAGCCTCAGTTTTCCTATCTATAAAATTGCTATATGGCACTACTCAACTTGAAGTGGGATGGAAAGGGCTAAATGAGGTGATGTCCAGCCATTCTATTTCACTATTCTGTTTTAATTTCTTCATAGCCATTAACACTATTCATTTTTAACTGATTTGTTCATGAGTGAGTCCCTCTTCATCTATCCATAGCTGTTCTCCAAGCGTCTAGAATTGCACTGTCCAGTACAGCAGCCACTCGCCAATGTGGCTATTGATCACTTGAAATGTGCCCACTCCTGAGATGCGCTGCAAGTGTGACATACCCGCAGGTTTTCAGACTCAGCATGAAAAAAATATAATAATGTAAATGTAAAATTTCTCATTGATAAGTTTTATGTTGATTGCATGGTGAAATGATATTTTGGGTATATTGGGTTAAAAAAATACACTGTTAAAATTAATACCTGTTTCTTTTTACTTTTTAAATGTGGCTGCTAGAAAATTTTAAATTTCATACGTGGTTCATATTATTTCTATGGGACAGTGCTCATCCTCAACAACATCTGGCACATACTAGATGCTCAATAAATCGTTGAATGAATGCATGCATTTTCTTGAATCGATGAATTCCCAGAATGAAGGCAAAAGTAGGTGAATATTAGTTTCTCTCAGCTAGGTCACCCCCATAGGACATAGTTGTCAGCTTTGGATTAATCACCTAATTTTGGTTGAGGTGTTACAGCTGATAACAGTTGAAACTCTTGTCATGCTTCAAGATAAGACTGACATTTTAATTGCAACTTTCCAGGAGTCAGACAAAAGTAGGCTTTTTAATCCTACCCTGGGACCCTCCAGAAGAAAGATTCCTTTAGAAAAAAGACAGGGAGAGGAAACAACAAATGCTAAGAGAGAAGGGGAAAGGTGGGGTGGAAAGAGAACAGAAGACGATGGAGATTCGAGAAAGGGAAAAAAGACCCAGTAAGCGCCCTACCGGCAGGTACCCTTGTTTTCATCTCTAACTCCCCAGAGCCTAGTACCATCCGGGGCACATAGTAGGTAATTCGTAACTTTGCTAAAAGACAGAATAAAAAAGAAAAAGGGAGTAAGGCGAACAAAGGCAGAAGAAAGACAAGAAAATCTGAGAGGCAGAGCTCCAGCAGACACCGAAACAGTCAGAGGCGGAAACCGAGCGGCAGTCAGAGGGGCGGGGCAGAAGGGGAGGGACGTTGCTGGCTGGGGCTGAGGGTTGGGGGGACTCTACCAGCGGGGGAGGGGCAAGGTCGCTGTCCGGCGGCGGGGGCGCCAGCCGAGGGACTCCTGCGGCGGAGAGGCGACCAGGGCAGCCTGAGCGAACCCAGAACGCACCGCCTCCAGCCGGTTGGCCCCAGGCAGCCCCGGAACAGGACTTGGCCCGGCGGAAGGTCACGGCCTCCCCGTAGGGACTTTCCTAGGGTAGGAGTGAGAGGACCTGGGAACGCTGGCCTTTAACTTCCCAGGTCAGACTCCGGCTGGGACCACCCCGTCTGGCATCTGACGCAGGAAAGCCACTCAGTTCTCGCTTGCCCGCCGGAATTTGTCCTCTCGCATGACCTTTTAAGTCCCTCCCTGCCTTCAAGGCTCTAACAAAGTTCCCTTTTCCCTCCCAGGCCCAGGGGTTCTCACACTTACGTGCATCAGAATAACCTGGAGGCTTTGATAAGTTAATTATTTAATTATTATTAGAACACACTGCTGGACCCTCTTCCCTGTGTCTGATTCAGTGGGTTTAGGATGGGGTCTAAGGTTAATAATGCATTTCTAATAAATTCTCAGGTAATGCTGATGAGTCTGTTCCAAGGACCATCCCTTGAGAACTACCTTCCTGTAAGGAACAAAGTTCTCCCACATTTTCATGCTTAATGCCATAATACCTTGTTCAGCCTCCCGCTGAGCCTAGAACCCTTGACAGCTGGGAAAACAGGCAGGGAAAGGGGACCTGCATTTGAGCAAAGCCGGGATGGCACCTGGGAATCTCCGCTTGCAGTCCCATGGGCTTTCCACTGCATCAGCTTCTTTTTTTTTAGTCTCTTGAGAGGCCCCCGTGTGGGATCCAGAACAGGGCGGAACCCTGAATAGTAAAAGCTGAGTAGGAAACAAGGTTAATTAATCAATTCCAGCTGTAGGAAAAAGAGAAAAAAGTCTGTCTTAAGGAGAGGAGAGGGTGCATGGAGGAGGTCTGTTCATCAACCAATCCGACCCTAAGCAGTGCCAATGACACTTTGATTAATTTTAGAAAAAACTTAATTGAGCAGCTACTGCATGCCAGGCACTGACTGGGTTTGGGGAATAATGCAGAAAATAAAACTGAGGTCTTTAGGAACATGCTTTCCAGTGGGGAGATTAACAGTAAACATAATAAAAGAATAAATTATTGAGTATGTTAGAAGGTAGTAAATGCTGTGGAAAAAAACGAGTAGGACAAGGGAGTGCCAATGGAAGTTGAGATTTTGAATAAGATGGTCAAGGTAGGTCTTATCAGAGGGTGAGATTTGAATCGGGAGTTAAGGTCATTGGTCATGTGATGGCTGGGGGAAGAATGTTTCAGGCAAGGGGACCAGCCAGTGCAAAGGTCCCGAGGGAGGAGCATGTCTGGTATGTTTGAGCTTCAGCAAAGAGATCGATGTCACTGGAGTGGAGGTAGGGTAGGGGGAAGAGCTGAGTAGGAGGTGAGTCAGAGAAGTCAGGGGGCTGCCAGGAAGACTTTATAAGGCTGGAGGTGGGGGACGTTGTTGGGGCTTGACTTCTACACTGAGATGTACCTCCATTTTTCTTTACTTTTCTGCCATGATTGTTCTTGCCTCTTCTATCTACGTAACAGATTCAAGAGTAGTCTTAACCATTCCCTGGCTCACAGATAGAGCTGTTTTTGAGGAAGAGGCAACTTTCAGTAAGTCAGTGGCCTCAATATCTCAGATTTGGGGCTTACGAAGGTTGTGGTTACTCTTTCTGACCCCTAGGATAGAAGATTGGGAGCTCGCATTCGCTTTCGGCATCCTCTTTTCTCTTCTCCCATCATCCTCCACTCCTATTCCAGGCTCTCGTTTCCCCAGCTGTGCCTGCTCACTGAGGCTTCCTAGTCTTTTAGAGCAGCACTGTCCAATCGAAATTTAATGTGAGCTCCACTTTTAATTTAAAAATTTCCAGTGTAAAAAGTTTTCACATTTTTAAAAACTAAAAATAAATTTAAAAAAAATTTTAAAAACAGGTAAAGTTAATTTTAATAATATATTTTATTCAACCCAAAATTTCCAAAATATTATTAGTTCGATAGTTAATCAATACAAAAACATCAATGGGATATTTTATGTTATGTTTTTTCTGCACTAAATCTTTGAAATCCAGTATGAATTTTACACTTATATCACACCTCAATCCAGACAAGTCACATTTTAAGTGCTGTATGGCCTCACGTGGCTTATGGCTACTTGGACAGCACAGTCCTAGTCTGTACTCCTGTTC
>NW_011889086.1:671465-674899 GCF_000151845.1 Pteropus vampyrus | reverse complement strand
CCCTTCCCTTCCCTTCTTCAACTAACTCCTCCTATTTCCAGATTGAGCTGATGCTTCCTTCAGGAAGCCTTCATTGATTTCTTCTTTTCCCTTGTTGGCCTATGAGAATTAAATGAATTGATTTATGCAGAGTACTTAGAATAGTTCCTGGTACATACTAAGTTCAAGCAAAGTCTTAGCTATCAGTATTATACCACTTACTGCAATTGTAATAAACCGATTGGTTATATAACTCTTATTTCATGTTCTTTCTCCATTATACTGAAAGCTCCATGAGGAGAAAGGACCATGCCAGCCTTTTTTATTGTTCTATTCTCAGGAACTTGTGTCTGGCTGAAGTAGATAAACATCCAATAAAAAATTATTGAATGAATGAATAAATGAATAAGAAAGTATGCTTGAAATTGTGATTAAGTAATGTAATTCTAGCATTACAGTAGATAACAATCATAATCCTGGATGACAATGATATTAGGTTCCATTTGTACAGAGGTTCAGACAGTCAGTATAGAGATTAAATCTGGTCTTAAAATGGAAAAAAAAAAAAAAAAAATCAGGAAGGGCCCAGACTTTAAATTCAGACAGACCTGGGTCCGAAGTCTTATTTTTCTTACTGACTACTTATATGACTTTGGAGAGGTTAGTTAACTTCTCCAAGCCTCAGCTTCCCCATGTAAAATGCATCTCTTTACATGATGTACCTATGCGAGTAGTAAATTTGTAAGTGGCAAGAACACAGACCCTAATCTCAGCTCAGCTACTCTCAGGCACATTACTTAACCCCTTTGTGCCGTGGTACCTGCCGTGTGTGTGTGCGCGCACGCTTTCGGTATGTAATGAGATATGAAATCATACATATAAAGGTTTGTTATACACAGTAGATGATCATGTTACTGTCTTTACTTTTTCTTTAATTTTCATCCAGCAGCATATGATCTTTTTTCCTTCTCCTTTTCCTCCTTCAATGAAGAAGAAAAGTTGAAGCAGTTTATTTACTATTTCAGGGAAAGAGTCCTCCTGCCTAGTAGATAATGTGTAATAGGTTCAAGGCAAGAAAAGTCTCTTTAGCAAAACTGTAAAACTTGCCATTTAAGTCTTCCTGCCCTTTTGCCACCTTCTTCAGCCTCCCTTCTTCCAGAAAGTCCACATCTCTTGTACCATGTTGGTTCCTGGCATTTTCTTCTCTCTCTGGCTCCCATAGACAAAAGTAATTCCCACAAACACTCTGAATTTTGCTGCGTGTTAAAAAAGGAATTCCAGGCACCTAGAAAGGGTTGCCACTCACTTCTCGGTGTTGTCAAAGCTCTCTATAGCTCTGCTACAGTGCTTTTTCCATTACTTCCTAAATGTCTGTTAATGCACTTTCCCCCACGAGACCCCTGAACTGTATTGGCAGATACAGCCACATCTCTCTGGCTCCCAGATCTTTGCAATCAGTCAGACACATAGTAAGCTGGATAAACATGTGCTAAATGCATACGTGGATGCATGATGCCCGAGCGACTATTTCTGATTACTTCCCCTCCAAAATGCTCAGAAGACTGACAGATGTGTGCGGTGAGAGCTGTGTGGGAGGAGTTTGGCTGCTTGTTTAGAAATGAAACTGAACACGCCAAGAAACTCACCCCCACTCTCTGCTTCTCTTTGGTTTCCTCTAGGGATGAGGGGAGTGGGGAGGGGAGTTGGGAGCCCAGGAGGGCTGACAAGGTGCCCTCTCCAGCACTGAGTCAGCAACACCCAGCCCTGTGGACACAGGAAGATCCCACTTTCAAGGGCTGAGTCACATGAATAACTGGAATAGTTGTTTAGATCATAATGAATTCCCAGAACCTTTCCAAGCCAACCAGCAGGCACATGCTTTCTCTCTACCCTAAGAGCTTTCCAGCTTTGTGACTTAGCAGAAAGGAGGAGCCAGGCTCAGGTTTCTGGAGGGGAAAGGCAGCAAGGGGGTGGGGCACAGGAATCTTTGCCTTTCCCATCACCCAGCACTGCAGGTTGTCTCTGGACCCTTTTATATTTCCAGGAAGATATAGAAAGAGACTGGCACTGTTGGCATGAATACTACACAGGCTGCACAGCTGTCATGTCAACTGGACAAGGTGTGGACCACAGGCCCTGGCACCTCACGGTGAGCAGTTAGGGTGTCAGTCGATACTGAAGTTCCCTGGAGGCTGGGCAGGTTATCCTCTGCTGAAATGTCATTAGAGGTCTGTGTACCTTGGATGAAACAAGACAGTTAAACTGCAGCCCGGGAGAAACTGTGTTTGGGAGTGGGAGGAGGCTGGCATCAGAGGCATTGTGAGACTGGTGCACAGTTCTATAGGTTTCATCTTCTCATCTTTAAATCCAGAGCCCAGCAGCTCCCTGAAATGCCTGTTTTGAGCTCCACAAGAGCCCTCAGTGAATACTGTGTCTAAATTTGGCAAAGTTCAGTGCTTTCTTCTTGAGATTATCCAAAGACGATCTCGGGCTTCTCAGATTTTGCTCTACTCTCCTTGAGACCACATCCACTGTGAGCATCCCAATGAACAGACCCCCTGTTCCATATCATTCATGCTTATGCTTGCTCAGGGGCAGTAGTTCCCAAACTTGAGCATACATCAGAAGCACGTGGAAGACTTGTTAACACAGATTTCTGGGCCCTACCCTCAGAGCTTCTGGTTCAGTAGGTCTTGGATGGGGCCTGGGAATATGCGTTCCTAACAACTCCTCAGGAGATGCTGCTTAAAGGCTCACACTTTGAGAGCCACAGCTCTAAGGCAAAGTTCTTAAATGTATTTTTAGGTCAAAGACACATTTGAGAATATGTTGATAAGATTTGCCACTACTTCCCCCCAAAACAATATGCAAATGTAAAACTTGATTTCAATTTCAGGGTTCACTAAGCTTGCAGAAATCCATCCATGAATGTCTATGTTAATAGAAGTCCTTGTTCAAGGTCCAAACCAGAATTCATAAGTGAATTGCAGATTCATAAAGTACAGGAAAGCAAATTTTATCCCTAAGAGCAGAGGAGTTTCACAGCAAAATTGTTGACTATTTGTTTTCTAAAACTAGACTACCTGGTTTTAAATCCTGGCTCTGCCATTTTCCAGCTGTGCTTCAGTTCCCTCTGTAGATGAAGGTTGATAATAGAACCTACTTCATAGAGTTTTGTAAAGACTGAATGGGTTCATACGTGCAAAGTGTATAGAATAGAGCCTGGCACATAATGTACATGCAGTAATTGCTCCCAATTACTTGAGCTCAATCAAGTCCTATTGATTCAAATTCCTGATATATTCCAAGCCCTTTCTTCCCATCCCAGCATCTATGGTTCTAGTTTAGGTTCTAACCATATCTAGTCTACCATATTGCAATATCCTCCCAACTGTTCTCTTTATTCCAATTTCTCCCTCTTCCAATAAATCTTCCACACAGAATCCAGAGTAACC
>NW_011889086.1:667804-670935 GCF_000151845.1 Pteropus vampyrus | reverse complement strand
GCTGGATAAACATGTGCTAAATGCATACGTGGATGCATGATGCCCGAGCGACTATTTCTGATTACTTCCCCTCCAAAATGCTCAGAAGACTGACAGATGTGTGCGGTGAGAGCTGTGTGGGAGGAGTTTGGCTGCTTGTTTAGAAATGAAACTGAACACGCCAAGAAACTCACCCCCACTCTCTGCTTCTCTTTGGTTTCCTCTAGGGATGAGGGGAGTGGGGAGGGGAGTTGGGAGCCCAGGAGGGCTGACAAGGTGCCCTCTCCAGCACTGAGTCAGCAACACCCAGCCCTGTGGACACAGGAAGATCCCACTTTCAAGGGCTGAGTCACATGAATAACTGGAATAGTTGTTTAGATCATAATGAATTCCCAGAACCTTTCCAAGCCAACCAGCAGGCACATGCTTTCTCTCTACCCTAAGAGCTTTCCAGCTTTGTGACTTAGCAGAAAGGAGGAGCCAGGCTCAGGTTTCTGGAGGGGAAAGGCAGCAAGGGGGTGGGGCACAGGAATCTTTGCCTTTCCCATCACCCAGCACTGCAGGTTGTCTCTGGACCCTTTTATATTTCCAGGAAGATATAGAAAGAGACTGGCACTGTTGGCATGAATACTACACAGGCTGCACAGCTGTCATGTCAACTGGACAAGGTGTGGACCACAGGCCCTGGCACCTCACGGTGAGCAGTTAGGGTGTCAGTCGATACTGAAGTTCCCTGGAGGCTGGGCAGGTTATCCTCTGCTGAAATGTCATTAGAGGTCTGTGTACCTTGGATGAAACAAGACAGTTAAACTGCAGCCCGGGAGAAACTGTGTTTGGGAGTGGGAGGAGGCTGGCATCAGAGGCATTGTGAGACTGGTGCACAGTTCTATAGGTTTCATCTTCTCATCTTTAAATCCAGAGCCCAGCAGCTCCCTGAAATGCCTGTTTTGAGCTCCACAAGAGCCCTCAGTGAATACTGTGTCTAAATTTGGCAAAGTTCAGTGCTTTCTTCTTGAGATTATCCAAAGACGATCTCGGGCTTCTCAGATTTTGCTCTACTCTCCTTGAGACCACATCCACTGTGAGCATCCCAATGAACAGACCCCCTGTTCCATATCATTCATGCTTATGCTTGCTCAGGGGCAGTAGTTCCCAAACTTGAGCATACATCAGAAGCACGTGGAAGACTTGTTAACACAGATTTCTGGGCCCTACCCTCAGAGCTTCTGGTTCAGTAGGTCTTGGATGGGGCCTGGGAATATGCGTTCCTAACAACTCCTCAGGAGATGCTGCTTAAAGGCTCACACTTTGAGAGCCACAGCTCTAAGGCAAAGTTCTTAAATGTATTTTTAGGTCAAAGACACATTTGAGAATATGTTGATAAGATTTGCCACTACTTCCCCCCAAAACAATATGCAAATGTAAAACTTGATTTCAATTTCAGGGTTCACTAAGCTTGCAGAAATCCATCCATGAATGTCTATGTTAATAGAAGTCCTTGTTCAAGGTCCAAACCAGAATTCATAAGTGAATTGCAGATTCATAAAGTACAGGAAAGCAAATTTTATCCCTAAGAGCAGAGGAGTTTCACAGCAAAATTGTTGACTATTTGTTTTCTAAAACTAGACTACCTGGTTTTAAATCCTGGCTCTGCCATTTTCCAGCTGTGCTTCAGTTCCCTCTGTAGATGAAGGTTGATAATAGAACCTACTTCATAGAGTTTTGTAAAGACTGAATGGGTTCATACGTACAAAGTGTATAGAATAGAGCCTGGCACATAATGTACATGCAGTAATTGCTCCCAATTACTTGAGCTCAATCAAGTCCTATTGATTCAAATTCCTGATATATTCCAAGCCCTTTCTTCCCATCCCAGCATCTATGGTTCTAGTTTAGGTTCTAACCATATCTAGTCTACCATATTGCAATATCCTCCCAACTGTTCTCTTTATTCCAATTTCTCCCTCTTCCAATAAATCTTCCACACAGAATCCAGAGTAACCCTTCTAAAAAACCATCTCACTGTGTCCTTTCCAAGAAAAACCTTCCAAGTTTCCCCATCACTTCCAGCAGAAAGTCCAAGCTTTCTTAAGTATGGCATAATCTGCCTTGATCCCTGTCATTTCTCAGATCTCATTGCTCAATGAACTCCTCTTTCTTCTGTTCCAAAGAAAGCACAGGCTGATTCTAGGTGCACCACCCTTTTTCATACTCTCTTGCCTTGCCTCGTAATGCTTCCTCTGCCCCAAATGCCCTTCATCCCTCTTTGATGTAAACTCCTACAGGATATTCTTCAAGATCAAGTAGAAAGAGTCTCTTCTCTGCCATTTTCCCCTGAACCCCAGGTAGAAATGATCTCTCCCTTCTTTGTGACCTATCGTACCCTGTATAGCATGCTTCCTTAACACTTTAGTGCACATGTATGTTCATGAGTTTATGGTGACACTGCTAGTTATTCTCCAAATATCCACTCTCAACTTCTATAGTACAAGTGCATTTTCAAGATTTCCCTATAAATAGGGTTCTAAGTACAAATTAAGCTCTATCAATAGATGCACATAGAGGAAACTCGAACAGTAGAAATGAAATAAGGGAAATCTTACTGTTTTAGATATCTTCTACTGGCAAGCACAGTTGTAGAAACATAACAATTTTCTGCATTGTATTCCAGAAGCTAGTCAACAGTTATATGATTGTCAAGATTCAGTTTTAACAACAGCAATAATAGTTTTCTGATGCTGCTTTTCTGAGTACCTAGGTTAAAAGTATGTGATTTGTTACAGATTAGAATCTAGAACTCACTATTCAATTTGGAGTCTCTGATTTCCACATTCTTGATGGAGTAGAGGTAGTAGCTTTCTCTGGAAGTCATCACTGGAGTCTTCAGTTTACTCCTCCAGCCCTAATAATGATTTTATAAGCATCTAATCTTAATATTAAAATCCATTCTGCTTGAAATACTTAGAATGGCTTCTATTTCTTGAATTGAATCCTAAATGGCAGTGTCTATCTCCCTCACCTGATAGAGAGCTATTAGTAGGCTATGACCATGTCCCATTCATCTTTGTATCCTTTATGTCCAAAATTGTCAAGAGAAGATTCTGGAAAATGAACCCCTTAAAGAAGTGGGTGAATTCATTCACTTGAATGAA
>NW_011889086.1:632038-667754 GCF_000151845.1 Pteropus vampyrus | reverse complement strand
CTCTGATTTCCACATTCTTGATGGAGTAGAGGTAGTAGCTTTCTCTGGAAGTCATCACTGGAGTCTTCAGTTTACTCCTCCAGCCCTAATAATGATTTTATAAGCATCTAATCTTAATATTAAAATCCATTCTGCTTGAAATACTTAGAATGGCTTCTATTTCTTGAATTGAATCCTAAATGGCAGTGTCTATCTCCCTCACCTGATAGAGAGCTATTAGTAGGCTATGACCATGTCCCATTCATCTTTGTATCCTTTATGTCCAAAATTGTCAAGAGAAGATTCTGGAAAATGAACCCCTTAAAGAAGTGGGTGAATTCATTCACTTGAATGAATGGCTTGATTCCAGGTGGACTGAGGGCAGGCCATTTATCTGTGTTCACCAGAAGAGCTTCGAGGACAGAGCTGCTCTCAGACTAACCAACAAACAAGCACACACCATCACCAAAGTAACAAAAAAGTAAGGATTGAATGAAAAACTGGAATAGTTGTGCCAGCTTTGAAACAGAAAGACTCAGACCCTATTCCTCACTGTGGTATTGTAATCTGCTCCATGAAGGCCTCTTCTCCTTCAGGAGACCAATGGAGAGGCCAGGAGAGAATGAAAGGGAAGAGACTGTGGGTAGTTCCAACTGGCTGGATTATGAATACGCTTCAGGAAAACCGTGCACAATAAAAAAAAATGACAAGTATTATGGGACACAGCCTCAGAGTCTGAGAGACAACATGGCTGGAGACCAGAAGGGTTGGCTGTGTGGGGTACAGGCAGGTAGAATGAGGGGCAAAGTCTGTGCAAAAATCTAAAAAGTACACAATGGGAAATCCGTGATCTTTGGGAATCAGACTGACTCATGATCAAATCCCAGGTTCACTGCTAATCTCCGCGTGACCTGAGACAAATTCTTCTAACTCCATGAGCCTCTGTCCCCTCACTCATAAACTAGGAATTATAATCCTTATTCCAAAGGATAAGCCTCCCAGCACAGGGATGGTCTGGCACAGTCAACTCTCTGCAAGCCCCCTTCAGATCTTCACTCCTTGGATGTCCCTTAAACGCTGCCTGGTGTTCTTTCTAGAGTTAACGCTTTGCTCTGTAAAATTATTCATTTAGTGTTTTGTTTTGCTTTCTAATTATGGTGCCTGAAGGTAAGGCTCTGATGTTTGTGTGAAGGGTGATTTCTCAAACCATTCGTCTTGTTCAAAAAGGCTTACGGCAGGAAGTAAGATTCCCAGAAGTTTTTAAGTGCAGAGAGGATGGGAGGTCAGAGAAGGCCATTCCAGGAAGATTGCTCCTGCCGGCTGGGGAAAGACTACAGAAACTGGCCTTGCTGTCCCCATGTAATCATTTTGACCATGCTCATCAGTGGGGCTATTAGCATCTGAGTCTCAGCCAGAGTTTCTGTGGCCTTTCCCAGGACTCTAGATTTAATGCCAGTGTCTTTCCATGTGCCCTTTTTAATCTGCTGCAGGTTTATTGTTATGAATTTATCTACCAAAGGACCAGAAGTTTTCCACTTAAATAGATATTCCTTCCACCAAGATATGTCATGTTTTTCTAGGGTAGAGAATACCAGAGGTTCTTCAGGAAAAGTCTAAGCCCTAGAATGCCGGATAGGCTATTTAGCCTTTAAATGAGCCTGATGTTCCATGTGCCCCTTGGCATCTTCTAGGAAACTGGTTGTTGGATTCATCCAGGACAGGTAGGACAAAAGGAACTAGCCTCACAGGAATTGAAATGGCCCCTGCGTGGGTGGTAGTGAAGACACTTATATAGACCCTCAGCAACATCAACCACAGGGGTATTTAAAGAGATAGCCTTCATACCTTTTGGGAATAGAAATTAGAATTAGGAAGAAAACTACCATTATTGGGCACCTGTTACGTGCACAGCATTGTGTCAGGGGATTTTATAGCTCATGCAGACTGGACGTGAAACAGTTAAACTGTCGAATTCTGAGCTTCTGTAGCCACTGGGAATATTTGATGTTCCTGTCCAGGAAACACGTCCTGGAGTGAATAATTCCTGCATAACAGGAGAACTTTTTTGCAGGTTGAACCCTGTCTAGAAGCTGCTCTTCTGTTGTCAGAGAGCCAGGCGATAGCTATCATCCTGCTCTCCTGCCCCTGCCCTTCCCCTCACCAAGCTCAACACCCATGGAGACCTCAAAGCAGACTGGGCAAAAATCCATAAAGCTACTACTATGCTTTGGGCAAAATGGAGGAAAACAAAGCTCCGATTAGCTGTTGGTGACCAGACAGAATGACTGGAAACTCTCTATGATTACTTTAAAAAACAACCCACAAGGAAGTGACCATTGTTCTGTCTACCTGAGCAGGATATAGACAAGGAGGAACTCAGAAAGCAATGAGGGCAGTGTAAAAACAGGATGACCAAAATGAGGAAAGGAGTCTCTAGATCAGAGGGCTTCCGGATCCTTGGTGAAAAGCTAGTATTACAGCAGGTAGAGGGTTGTGTCAAGTGTATGTGTGTGTATGATAAACCTCTTTTGCAAACTGCTTATATTATACATACAGAAAAGAAGAAGAAAAATAAATAATAAGGAAGATGCCACCCCAGGTGAATATTATTCTACATGAATATCTAGTGTTGAAGGGATTCTAATACTTCTTACAATCAAAATTCTCATAAGTAGCCTTCTTTTTAGTTTCCTAT
Organism: Pteropus vampyrus; assembly: GCF_000151845.1. Lineage (NCBI taxonomy): Eukaryota > Metazoa > Chordata > Mammalia > Chiroptera > Pteropodidae > Pteropus > Pteropus vampyrus. The sequence continues at coordinate 665,080 of NW_011889086.1, read as the reverse complement.
TCTTTTATGCCCCTCAACTAAGAAGTGTTTGATTTATTCCTCATGAAAACACTGGGAGATTGGTTCACTAGAATCATTTTAGAGACAAATGAACTAAGGTGCAAGGGCATTAACTGAGTTGCCCAAGGCAAAGTAAGGTATCAAGTAGCTGAGATGAAATTTAGGTCCAAATATACCTGATCATTTCCAACTTGTGCTCTATCTACTAATCCATGCCCCTCTTCTTGATCTGTCTTCTAATATGTAAAACATCCTCTTAGAGAAAAATGAAACTGACTCCAGAGGGAGGAACTAGGACCAAGAGAAAAAAAAAATCAAACAAAAAAATTAAACAACCTAATTAAAAACAAAGAGGATGAAAGATTTGAATAGGGATTTCAACAAAGAGGAGATGTAGATGGCAAATAAATACATGAAAAGATGCTCAAATCATTAGTCATTAGGGAAACACCAGTTAAAGCTACAATGAAATACCTCTACATGACAACTGGAATGACTAAATTAAAAATACTGATCATATCAAGTGTTGGAGGATATGGAGAGCAAATGTAAATTTCAAACATTGCTGGTGAGAATGTAAAACGGTATAATCACTTTGGAAAACTCTTAGGCAGTTTCTTAAAAAATTAAACATACATCTACTGTATAACTTAGCCATTGCAATTCTAAGTCTGTATCCTCACAAAAACTTGTACATGAATAGTCATAGTATCTACATTCGTGCTGTTATATATACTGCTAGACATAGCAGCATTTATATGATGAAATAATAGTTAGAAATAAAACAAATTATTGATATATGCAAAATGGGTAGATCTCGAAATAAGCTGAGCGAAAGAAGGCAGACAGAAACACTACATACTCTATGATTCTTAGTACACAAAATTCTAGAAAATGCAAACTAATCTATAGTGACAGAGAGCAGGTCAGCATTTACCCAGTGATGGAGGAGAGAAGGAGAAGAGATGTGTTATAAAGAGACATGAGGAAAATTGGGGGAGGGGTGATGCATATGTTCTTTATCTGAATTGCAGTGATGTTTTCATGGGTGCAAACATATGTTATATGTGCTGTTTATTGTATAGTAATTGTATGTCAAAAAAATGTCAGTTAGAGATAGGCTGCCAAGAAGAAGCAGCACTAGAAGATAAGAGAAAATAAAAGCAAAGTCTAGCAAGGTAGGCAACCTAAACAGAAGTATAATATAATGGTTATGAGTCTAAGCCATAGATTCAAATCTAAGCTCCGCTTTAGCCAAGGCACTCAGCTCCCTCTGTAAAATGCAGATAATAATAGTACCTACCTCATAGGATAGTTGAGACAATGAACGATGCACGGTGATGTACACAAAGCCCTCAATCAGTGCCTGGCACTTATTAAGGATTTAATAAACATGAGGAAAGGGAAGGGAAGGGGAGGGGTGGAGAGGGGAGAAAAGAAGGAAGCACAGAGAAGAGCAGATATTATTAGAGAGAAATAGTACCAAATGCTTTTGAGGGCCCAGTCTCAGGCCAGTGCCAGACTTAGCTGAATCCCGGTACTTAGGTTCCATGAGGTACCCCTTATTCCTTACACAATATCACCTCTTTCATATAACCTAAATCCAGTTCTGTTCTGATACTTTCTACCAAAAGCCATTTCTCATCAATAAAAATATGGACATTGAGAATTCCAGAAGTAAACGGATTTACCCATTCATTAGAAAATAGACAACAAGTGCCATGGTCTTTATTGCTCCCTCACTCCTTAGAAGTACAGCACATCAGACAGAAATGCTTTTGCCCGCAGATAACATAAGGCCAATTAATAAAAGCTTAAGAAACAAAGGCATTGTGTTATTGAACTTAACTAGGAGTGGGGAGGCAGGCAACTCCCAGGTTTGTTGCAAGCTCCAACATTGTCACTAAGTACCCAGCCATTCTCAACTTACTGGCTTTCTATCTTTGAGCTTTTGGTCCTAGAAGGCTACCGCAGCTCTGGGCATCCTGACCAAAATCCAATGGCAAACTCAAAGGGACTATGCTTGCCTCCCATTGTATGACAGGCCTGTTATCATGTTCTTGGCCTACCGCCAGCCTCCTTCTGGGCGCATTCTAAAATATATATGTATACACACACATATATATATATGTATATACACATATATGTGTGCATATATAATGTAAATAATATATTATATATATGCATAATATATGATAAGCAGCTATGATATTATGAAAGTCTAGGACTGCAATATGAGCCCCTGTTTTTCCTACTCACTATTTTACCTTGAAAGAGTCATCTGAAGTTTTCTACATCTCAATCTTTTTTCTGTTTTTAAAAAAGCAAAAAGCAAAAAAAGAGCAACCACCATTGGTGGCTGTGGAAAGTAAGAGATCATATGTATAAATATAAATGTATGTAGTTTAATGCCTTGGAACTTATAAGTTTCTCAGTGAGTCTTTCCTTCTTCCTCCCTATATCCTAGTTTCCTCAGGGAGAAAGTACAAGGCAAGTTCAGAAAAAGCATGGGCTTTGGAGTCAGACAGATTTTGTTTCAAGTCCTGGCTCTACTATTTATTAGCTGTCTGACTTTGGCAAATTATTTCACCTTGCTCACCAGAAAATATTTATTTGGCACCTACCATGTGTCAGACACTGTTCTGCCATCTGATAATACAGAAATGAACAAGAAAGGCATAGTTCCTACTCTTTAGAGCTATGTTCTAGTTTGCTCGTTTCTCAAGTAAGAATAATAATACTTTACATTCTACTATTGCTATAAGAATTAATCAAAAGAATTCATGGAGAATCCCTGTGAATCACAGATGTTCAACAAATGCTAATTCTTATCTCTCCTTCTCTTTCTTAGACATTATAGAATACTGAAAAAAGCACTGGGTTGGATGTCATCCTGTCATTCTGATCCTAGCCTTGCTTTAACTAGTTGTGTGATCTCAGGCTAAGAGAGTTGTATGAAATAATCTGTAAGATATCTTGTTTGGATGAGATTCTGTATTTCTCAAAAGCAATCATTCATCTTACATCATGGCAGAGGAAGTATTCTATACTGTGTGATGATTTAAAAACAAATTGATAACATTCATTAAGGACTTACTAGGTCCAAGCCCTGTGCTACATCCCTCTGCTTTTTACTTTCATCCCACGAAAACTCTATGAGGCAGGTATTATCATCTGTATTTCATATGAGGAAACTGAGCCTCAGAGAAACAAATTTGATCAAAGTCACACAATTAGTCAGAGGCAAAAGTAGTAATGATAGTAACACCCGTCTGACTCAAAAAAACCATTGGCTTTTGCCCTCCACTGCTGCTGTGTGGCTGTTCAAAGCTTGTAATAACACCAATAGAACATAGTTAGTGACGCCATAAATCAATCAGTATGTCATGTTGGGAAGGAGTACCTCCCGCATGGTCATCCAGGGGAAGACACGGCCATATGTCTGGCCCCCTTCTGCATCCAGCTCTTATTCCTGGCTTCTATGCAGCTGCCTCTTCCTGCCCCCGTTTCTGTGGATGGGTTCACGTGATGAATGGGAAACCAATTATTATTGTTCAGGAATGAAGTTTTTTTCAAATTGGACATCTGCTGCTTGTTTGGTTGGGAGTTTGGCAAGTGTTTCAATTTATTGCGGTGGTTAGACCTAAAGGAAATAATTAGGTGATCATGGCAACCAGCATTCCAGGCACACAACAGTGACACCGAGGAGGGAGCACCGCATGGAGAGTCCAGATGTCCACTCTGCCATAAATCCTCTGGCCTCAGGATCCTCAGCAGGACCTCTGCTCCTTTAGTTCTAAAATTCTCTTAATAGTAGAATGAAATATTTAATTTTGTCCTAAAAATATAGGTCCTGAGATCAAAAGAGGACCTGAAGAGGTAGCACAGAAACCAAAATTGATACTAAGCTGAGAAAGACTAAGGAGGGATACAGAAATTTCTGAGTGAAACCTCTACTATGTCACAGGAACTGTGCTATGTGCTTTATACCACTGCCTTAGTTAATCCTCCAACATGTCTTCATCGGACAGAGGAAGAAACTAAAGCTTGGAGAGATGAAATGACTCGCCTAAGATCACATAGCTAGATAGTAAAGGAATCATAATTTGAACCTTTAGGGTCTAGCTGACCCTAAAGCTGTGTTACATCACCTATGCTCAGCTGCCACCAGAACCTTTCATAAGATTGCTTTCTGCTAGAGGTGGAGTAGGGGCTGGGTGAAAGGTAAGATGGCACCAGTACTGAAGGCCAAGACATTGGTCGATGTCCTTTCTCCTATGTGCCCAGCTTGGTGGGACTCTGCCCTCTGGCATAGACCTAAACCATTCTAGTATAGGCTGTACATCTTTTCCTCGCCCCAATTATTTTATCCATGTTCTTTCTACACTGTTTCTGTTGTACCCTAGGCTGTATATTGCTGTTGAGTCTAAGCCCAACTCTCTCTTTGCCTTATTGAATAAAATGACAGAATGTGCATCATCCTCTCCAACTCCTGGGTCATATACCTTCCCTCTGACCCAGAAGTTGAATTGCTTGCTACCTTATAGATTCTTTGGAAATTCCTGTTCCCCACAGGGAGTTTCAGAAAAATCCATCTTTAACCATTTTACTTCCCTTTTCCACATTCCTGTAATTTTTTAGTCTCATGAGATTTTTACATACCCTTTGTTTGGTAAGGGCGAATATTCTGGCACTTCATGCCCAGAGGCTCTAAGAACAGAAAATTCTGATATTTCCTAATACTGGAATCAAATGACCTGCCTTTGAGTTCCCTTTCTACCACTAACTAGCCCTGTTACCTTGAGGAAGTCACTAAACATTTTTCCATGTGTGAAATAAGAGGTCAGACAAACTACTACCAAAGGTGTCTTTCAAATGAAAGATTTGGTTATTCAAGTCTTCCTTCTAGTAAACAAAGTTTCTATTTCCATTTGAAAATTAAGATTGCTCAACCTGCTCCTCACTTCAGAAGGGACAGGGTTATGTCTCAGATTGATGCTAATTCAGTCTTCTTACCTCCAGCTTTTGTTTCTTCCACCTCATATTTTCTTTGAGTCTGAAGGGGTGATCTAAGGGTTTTTAGAGAGCGGTTTTTCTGTCTCTTCTGATGGATAACACTGGATGAAGGGCAAATAGAGATGGTGATGGTGCCGATGAAGAAAGTAAACAAGTTAAATGATACCCTTAAGAAATTGAAGACAAGGGTTGTCTGGGTCAAGCTATCTTCACTATTACTATATTTCACTGAGCTTTGGCCACAGTAGATAATGGTAGATAATGGAAGGGTACAGCCTTTGGATCTTGAGCAAATCATGAAACACCTTCAAGCATCAGTGTCCTTTTCTGTTAAATGTAGATAATGGTACTTCGATGACTGTTGTAAGGATCAGTGATGAGATGAATAAAACATTGGGGCATTGAAGTTTAGAGATAAATATTGATATATTTAAAAATGAATTGACATGATGTCTGGAATTTGCTTCAAAATAACTGGGGTAATGGTTAATTGATTTTCAACGAGAACACTACGACAGTCAACAGTATTATTTTTAAAAATAAATTTATTCATTTAAATTAGTTTCAAGTATACAGTACATTGGTTTGACATTTTTACTGTTCATAAAACGATCCCCCCAATTGCTCCCTCCCTCCCCTGGCCCTCCACTTAGCCATCATATTAATGCTAACTGCATTCCCTCAACAGTGTTTCGAATATTCTTTTCAACAAATTGTGCTGGGACAACTGGATATCCACATGCAAAAGAATGAAGTGAGACCCCTATCTCACACCATCTATAATAATTAACTCAAAATGGATCAAACACCTAAATGTAAGGGCTAAAACAATAAAACTCTTAGAAAGAAGCATAGGTATAAATTTTTGTGATCTTGAATTAGGCAACTTTTTAAAAATAGGATACCACAAATAAAAGCGACAACAACAAAAACAAATAACTTGGACTTCATTAGAATTAAAAACTTTTGTGCTTGAAAGGACACCATCAAGAAAGAGAAATGACAACCCACAGAATGGAAGAAAAGTATTTACAAATTATATATCTGACCATGGACTTATATCTTGAATATATAAAGAACTTTTACATCTTAATAATAATAATAATAATAATAATAATAATAATAATAAATAAATAATGCCAGTTTATTGTCTTGTTTTATTTATTTATTTAAATTTTTTTATTGTAGAAAATTTAAAATATAAAAAAGTAGGGAGAATAGGAGAATGAAGCCACATGTACTGTTATCTATCTTCAATACGATCAAATCCTAGCCAATCAATCTGGTTTCCTCTGTTCCTTCACTCACGCTCTCCTAATATACCAGCTCAGGTTATTTTTTTGAATAACAACTTTACTGAGATGTAATTCATATACCATATAATTTACCTATTTAAAGTATATAATTTAATGGTTTTTAGTATATACATAGAATTGTGCAACCATTACCATAATCAATTTAAGAACATTTCATTTCTCCTAAAAGAAGCCCATCTTTTTTAGTTATCATCACCCACTCTCCCTAAATCTCTCTTCCCCCAGTCATAAGCAACCATTAATCTACTTTCTGTTGCTATAGCTTTGCCTATTATGTATATTTCATATAAATAGAATCATACAATATGTAGTCTTTTGTGACTGGCTTTTGTCACTTAGCATAAGCTTTCAGGATTCATCCATCTTGGAGCATATGTCAGTACTACATTTCTCTTTATTGCCAGATAATACTCCATCAAATGGACATATTACGTTTTATTTATCCATTCATCAGTTGATGGACATTGGAGTTCCACTTTTTTGGCTATTATGAATAAAGCTACTACGAAAATTAGTGCATGTAAACATTCATGCACGGGTGGACATACATTTTCATTTCTCTTGAGTTTATACATAGGAGAGGCATTTCTGGGTCAAATGGTAACTCTACATTTAATCTTTTGAGAAAACATCAGACTGGTTTTCACAGCAGCTGTACCATTTTACATTCCCACCAGCAGTGTGTAAGGATTTCAATTTCTCCAGCTCTTCCCCAACACTTTTAATCATTTATTTAAAATTTTTTAATTTAATTTTTATTTTTCATTTTCTTAAGGGCTTTATTTTTTAGAGCAGTTTTAGGCTTTCAAATTTGAGAGGAATGTATAATATCCTGTATACCCCCTACCCCAACACATGCATAGCATTCTCTATTATCAACATCCAGTACTTTTGTTACAATTAATGAACCTATATTAACACAATAATCACTCAAAGTCCACAGTTTACATTAGAGTTCGTTCTCGGTATTTTATAGTCTACAAGTTTGGACAAATGTATAATGACATATATTTATCATTATAATATCGTACAGAGTATTTTCACTACAGAGTATTAATTTCAAATAATTATGTTTTTGTCGTTTTTATTTGCATTTCCCTGATGCAAGAAGTAATTTCCTCCTCAACAGACCTCCTCTCATGCATTATTGCTCAGAATCTTATCACATACTCATTCCCAAAACCGATCAATGAGAAGAAAAATGGAATAACATGATTGGATAAGACTAATTAAGATTCACCTCAAAAGCAACAAACAAATGAACAGGACAAACAAATGGAGACTCATGGACATGGACAATAGACTAGTAGTTACCAGAGGGGAGGAGGAGGGCGTAGTAGATAGGTTAAAAAGGGTTAAATATGTGGTGACGGAAAGAAATCTAACTATGGGTGATGAACGCACAAGGCTATATATATATATATATATATATACACCTTACTGTTGAATTGTACACCTGAAACTTACTGGATTTCATTAACCAATGTCACCATAATAATAATAAAAAAAGAGAATAAGATTCACCTCACTTGAAGCGCATTAATGCCTGAATGAATATAGTAGATGAAAATGCTAGATCAGAACAATGGGTACAAATTATGAAATGGTGAGAAATAAAAGACATGAACGAAGAGACAGGACCTTTCCCTCTGTCTCTACCACCAGACACCTGGGTGTTGAGGAACAAAACATGATTTCTGGGATTTCTGAAGCCCTCTTAGGACCACGAAGAGAAAATCAAGAGAGTGAGAGAGGTACCGTTGACCTGGAGCCATAACGCCACTGAACTGCTGCAGTTGCCTAACCTTGAAACTAAGCTACCTCTGTATACCTTATTAAATGAAATATTAGAGGCCTTCATTGTTCAAGGCAATTTTACTTCAAATCCTAAAATTTCATGAATATTTCAGAGCCCCTCTGACTCTGGTTTAAGAGTCAGTCAGACTTATTTCCAAGCCTCAGTCTGCTACTTATTAGCTCTAGGAATTTGGCAGGCTACTCACCTTTTCTAGTCCAGTGCTTCTCAAGCTTTAGCTTGCATCCGAATCACTGGGACACAGTGCTAGGCCTAAGTTTCTCCATCCATAAAATGGACATGAGAGCATTCCTTAGTAGGCCTTGTAAACATTTAACATGATAATACAGATACCGTGCCTGGCGCTGTGCCTGGTACAGAATTATGGCTCAGAGATGGTAGCTATTATTATTAACTTGGGGAGATTAAGTTAATCTTGTAGTCAAGGGCTTAGTTTGTGCAAATTTCAGGTACAGACTCATTCCTGTGGCATTCTGGGCCCTTGCGTAGCAGGCTTTCCCAGACAAAAGAGCCAAAAGAAACCTGTTGACTGGGGATATTAACTAGGTGGCTGTGGGAGAATGACATGAGTGATTTGCTGAGATTATTGAAAATCATCCGAAATACTGCTAGATCGAGGAGCCGACGGGAGGAAAAATGGCCTTCACTTATCAGCCTTCCATTAAAATGGTTTGTAGTGTGTCTCAAGCATTATCCAAATGATTAAAGAGGTGAGACCTTGAAGAGGGATGGGGGTGGGAATGAGACTGGCCAGCCAACTTTAAAAGAGGGACGGCAATAAAAGATTAGTTATTAAATAAATGAAGTTCAGGAAATGGTCCAATGTCTTGGGAGTGTTCAATCACTGGAGACAAGAAGCTTCTAGCCTCGCATAGTCAAAGAAAATTCAGAGAAGCATGCTACCTCAGGCATGCCATTTCTTGCTTCTTCTTGGGACAAGGAGAAATTAAAAAGACCCGACAACCCTGGATTTTCAAAAATTTCCATGAATTCTTCTCCTAAAATTCGCAATGGATCTTACTTTCTTTACTTTCCCAGCATTAACGCAGTTTCTATTGTTGTTATTTTTGGTATTTATAATACAAGCACAGCCACTTACTGAGTCCTTCTTATGTGCCAGACACCATATTAAGCACTTACCTTCATTATTTTATTTAATCCATTTAACAATGCTATGATACAGGTTCTATTTTTATGTCTTTTACAGATAATTAAATAGGTTCAGAAAAGTAAAGTGTTTTGGGTCATATGTCTAGTAAAAGTGACTTTAATCTGGACCCAAATGGTATTTTAACTTTTCAAATAATATGTATCGCTATTTTCCCTGTTCTCCACAGAAAGTTGGGTATTAATATTCCTTTTTTTATAGATAGGGACTTGGAGTTTTAAAAAACTTACACGGCATCCAAATGTCACTGTGGAGACTAAAATAAAGTAACCTTCTAAATTCCTACCTTCTAAATTCTTCTGGCTGGGCCAATAATCAAATTAACAGAGACAGATAAACCAGATTAACAGGAGAAAATAAAAATTTTAATATGTGAGCATGGGGAATTCATATAAGCATAAAAATTCCAAAGACAATAAGGCAACGCTGGGTATATATAACATTTGCAGACTATGGAGAAAGGGGGACGGGGGCAGGGTATGAGATTTCAGAATTGAGAATGGGTGATTTACAGGTAGCTAAGGAAGACCAGAACATACAGGGCAGAAAAATTCTTGCTGGGCAACTCAGAAGCAATGAGACACAGGGGCATCTAGCTAACAGGCTTGGAGTCTTCCTGAGTAATGCTAGGGTGAAGAGTCTTAAAGGTGATTAAGCCAAAGCTCTCTTCCTAAAGCAGAGTTTCCTTTCTGAATCTTTTGGGCAGGAAATGGGGAAGAGTCGAAGGTTCTTTCTGAGTCTTGTTTTTCAGTAAACAGCTTAAAATCAATATCCCAAAAAGACTGCTTCAGGGTGGCAAAACTTTTGTTCTCTTCATAACCATGGATGTGAAGTTGTGAAATCAAGAGTTGGAACTCAACTATATCACTCTGCCTTTGGAAATCGTGCAGAATTGTGTGTTTTGTGTTTTTTTCTTTTTAGGGTAATTTGCGTGATATACATATTTACAATTCTTTTCCCATAAATAAATGAGACAAAGGAGTTTCTAAACTCTTCTCACACCAGATTCTTACAGTTCACCTTTATTTTTATTTTCTTTCTCTCTCTTATTTCCATTTCCAGAGTAGGTATCACCTCTCCAAACAGCTTATCTTCTGACTTTGTTATGAATTTTAAATGTATTAACATTTCTATGGCCCTGGAGAGCCAGAATGACTTAGTCATAGATTTTCTTTCTTTTTTCTTTTTCCCCATTTACTTTTAAATAGTCCCCACCAATTATGACTTGCAAAAGGTCAGATATTATCATCTCCGTATTAAAGATGAAGAAATTGAGTCAACAGAAAGGTTAAAAAACACATCCAACTTCACAGCTTTAGTCAGTGTGATTTTAAAGCCTGCACTCTATAAGGCTTTACTTTGAGTTGGCCAGAGATCTGACTTTGAGAAGAGTCAGAATCCACCCATGACCAAGTTAAGGTCAGGCTGATCTTAAGCAAATTTCTTATCTCCTCTGGTTTCAGTTTCCACTTTTACAAAACAGAATTTCTATAAATTTTGGAGATAACATATGTGAAGTGCTTGCTACCATGCTTATTGTAGGAGACATCAATAAAAGTAGATTATATATATTAAATAAATATATTTAAACTTCTAAAAGTTTAATAATTTTTAGCTCTAATGTTTAGATCGTTGATATATTTTGATTTAGTTTTCGTACATGTATAAGGTAAGGATCAAACTTTTTTTTTTGCGCATGAATATCCAGTTTTCCAAACACCATTTGTTGAAAATACTGTTCTTTCTCCCATTGAATGGTCTTGGCATTCTGTTGAAAATCACACACACACACACACACACACACACACGCACATGCGCGCGCAAAGAGTTTGTTTTGTTTCTGGGCTTTCATTCTGTTCTATTGGTCTATATGTCTATCTTTATGCCAGTACCTTACTGTTTTGTTTACTATAGCTTTGCAATAAGTTTTGAAAGACCTCTTTATTTTTTCTTCCTTCCTTCCTTCCTTCCTTCCTTCCTTCCTTCCTTCCTTCCTTCCTTCCTTCCTTCCTTCCTTCCTTCCTTTCTATGCGTTGGCTATTACAGGTCCCTGGAGATTTCATATGAATTTTAGAATGAGTTTTTCTATTTTTGCAAAAACCTCATTGGGATTTTAACAGTAATTGCATTGAATCTGTAGATAGCTTTGGGTAGTATTGACATTTTAACAATATTACGTCTTCCTTTCCCTTAACACAGGATGTCTTTCCATTACTTGTATCTTTTTGAATCTTTCAGCAACATTTTGCAGTTTTCAGTGTACAATTCTTTTGCCACCTTAAGTTTGTTCCTAAGAAGTTTATTCTTTTTGATGCTATTGTTTTCCTAATTTCCTTTTGAGATTGTTCATTGTTGATATATACAAATTCAACTGATATTTTGTGAGTTGATTAAATTCTGCAACTTTACTGATTCATTTACTAATTCAACAGGTTTTTTTTTTGTGGAATCTGTAGGGATTTTCTACATATAAGATCATGTCTTCTGTGAACAGAGACAATTTTATATCTTATTTCCAATTTAGATGCCCTTTATTTCTTTTTCTTGCCTAATTACTCTGGCTAGGATTTCCATTATTTTGTTGAATAGAAGCAGCAAAGGCAAGCATTCAAGCATCGTCTTGATTTTAGAGGGAAAGCTTTCAGTCGTTCACCGTTGAGCATGATTTTAGCTGTGAGTTTTTTTATGGATGGCTTTTATTATGTTAAGGTGCTTCCCTTCTACTCCCAGTTTTTTGAGTGCAGATTTACAATTTTGAAGAGTCTTTGGTTGCTAAGTGGAGAATGAACTGGGTGGGGATGAGCTGAGAGCAAGAAGACCTTTTTAGGTTATAGTACTTTAAGCAAAAAAGTGGTGTAATCCTGAATTAGGGAATTATAAAGAATGGAGAGGAAGGAACAGTTATAAGAAGGCTTCAGGAGGTAATATTAGATCTTAGTGATTGACTTGATGTGCTAGAAAAAGTAAGGTCAAGGATACTTTCCAGTTTTTTGCTTTGGAAAACTCAATAAAGGGAACCCTGGAGAGGGATAGTTTTATGAGGGAAGATGATGAATTAGTTGAAGACAAGGCATCAGGGACAGGTAGTTATAGTAAAGAGAAAAGCATGAACTGGAGATGAAAGTTTTGAAATATTTCCACCCAAGTGGTGGTCAAAACCATATGCATGGAATAGTTGAGAAAGGTTACAAAAACAAAAGCTTTGAGAGGCCAGACAGGTAACAACCATAGTGAATGGGACCTATATAATACTCTCAGGGAGCCCTAGGATGTGAAACAATGATCCTGTTTGCCCTTCCCAAAGGATTTCCAAGTAAGGACTACTGGTTTGCATGCAGGCCCTTTCCCATCCCATTGTTCTTCCTCATAAATCTAAAGGAATAGGTTCCAAAACCTTAATGGAATTTTAGGGAGTGTGGCCTAACTAGGGAGTTAGGAGTTAATTGGCATTAGGATATGCCCCTCATCTCCCCCCAGCACACTTGACATCATTCCATAGAGGCAGATGTGGCTCCAGCTGCATTTGGCTTTGTTCTTTGCTGTTTTCCTTAGCAGCATTACTCAGAGCAGTGGCTGCTGGGAGCTCAAATTTGGGAGCCTTGGGGGTCCTTAATATGAGAGAGCCAAAAGAGCTCAAGGCCCAGGCCAGCAGACCTGACTCCTGTTTCAGGGCCAGGAAGCACAGTTCTTCAAAACGTCAGCATATTAATGACCTGCTGAAGGCTTGGTTTCCCATGTGTGGGATATTTGGAAAGAAAAGGTTATTTTTTGTGTGGGATATTTGGAAAGAAAAGGTTATTTTTGTTGTTGTTTTTATACAAAAATAACACAATCTGACTTTTCACCACTGTAGAGGGTTCTGAGCAGCCAGGATAGGAAGAACCCCCACTGGAGTAGCTTCTGAAGCCAGGTCTTGCACGAGCCTGAAGCTCCAAGGGGACTTGGGCCCAAGCAGCCAGAGGTCAGCATCTCTGTTCCTGTTTATCCAATGAACAGCAAGCCAACTAGGGCAGGGGATCGAGACAACTGGCCTGGGTTGTTGAGGCTGTTTGAAATGCTGGATTGAACAAACTTAGCAAATCTGAATTTGCCTCTTTTATAACTGTGTAGACCAGGGAGATTTTAGGAGGCTCTTTCCAGAGGCAAAAATAATCAGCTCCATTAAGCAATCAGCAAGCAAACACACTCATCCTTCAAAGCCTGGCTCAGATGTCACCTTCTGCATCCAAACTTCTGTCTGTCTTATTACTTTGGGGCCCCATAATATTTACTTTTGTTATGAGACTGACTGGACCACACTTCGAGATTCTCAAATGCAGGGAAAGTCTTATTCTAGTTCTCTATGTATCTGCTCCAGGACCAGGACCAAGCAAGGTACCTCATACACATCCAGTGTTTGAATTAATGGATGGCTTTATCGTTTCATTAATATATTGTTCCTTCCTTAACATTTCCTACTTCCTGTGGCTACTGTATAACCTTTCTTTCTTTCAGCCATTGTATTAGTTTCCTAGGGGTGCCATAACAAAGTATCACAAACTGAGTGGCTTAAACAACAGAAATATGTTGTCTCACAGTTCTGGAGGCTAGAAATCCAAGATCAAGGTATCCACAGGGTTGGGTCTTTCTGAGAGCTGTGAAAAAGAGTGTTCCATGCCTCCCTCCTAGCTTCTAGTGGTTTTTTGACTTGTGGACACATCACTCCAATCTCTGCCTTCATGATCACATGGCATTCTCCCTGGGTGCATTTCTAAATGTCTCTTTTTAATAAGGACATCAGTCCTTATTGAATATTGAATTTGGGACCCAATCCACTCCAATATGGCTTCATTTTAATTAATTATATCTGCACTGACCCTATTTCCAACTAAAGCCATATTCTGAGGTACTAGAAGTTAAGATTTCAAATTATGAATTGGGGGAGGACACAATTCAACTCAAAATAGCCATTTTTCATACCTAGTGATTTTCACAGCACTCTCCACTCTCATAGCTTTCTTGAGGTCAGAGTTTGTATCTTGTTCTTCTCACAAGGCTGAGTGTATTAGAAGGAGTTCTGCTCTAGAAGAATAAGTCACTGGCCGTGGTTTTCTCATAAGTAAACTGCAAAGTTAGAGTAAGTAATCCTTCAGCCAATCCCAGCTCTAAGATTCTTGGATTTCTCTGAGAATCAATAGGCCTGGAGCCTACTGTCTTTTCCATTCTTCTCCCATCTTTAACAAGCAGCAGATCTCACCATTAGTACGTTTATTGCCATTGTTACTGATCAGTGGCATTTCCCATTTTTTATTCAATAATTGGCATAATCTTATATACTTTGTCAGCCCACATTTTTTTCAGCATGTGAAGGTGCAATCATAATTTAATTATCAGTAACCTTGAAGAAGATGTTTTCCAAGGAGTCTGAAAGTAGTTCACACTCAGTTGTGCAAGTGATGATCCAGCCTTCTCTGGATTCTTGTTGCATTAAAGACTATTAGGTCTGCTATCTATCTGGAATCTATAAGGCCCAAACCCATTTGGTTCACCCAATCAGCCAGGGTTTTTTTAATGCACATGTTCCTAGCCACATTATATCTCTGTGTGTCTCTGTATTATCATTATTTCTACTTTCATGCCTTTGTTTTTAATATTTTTTACTTTTGGCATATAGACTTTTCCCATTATCTCCTTCTCATCTAACAAGACCTATCTTAAATGCTGCCTCTTCCATGAAGCCCTCATTTACTTCCCCAGACCAAAGAACTCACTCCATTTTCTGAGCTGCCATTGTACTATATGTGTACCTTTCTTTACTAATCACTTTCTACTCTATGTCATCATTATCTGCAGTGCCCAGCTCCAACTCTGAGTAAATCAGTTAAACTCTCAAGTCTCAATGCATTCATATACAAGGTGGGAATCATAATCTAGATTCAACAGCTAGAGTACTTATGAGAATTAGCTAAGACAAAAAATGTGAAAGTAGTGGAACACAGTAGATGCGTAATAAATATTAATTTCTTCTCCCCCATCCCTCATGTCAGGGTCAGTGTATTTGCTCATTTCTGTATCCCTCATTCTTCTCTGGAACAGCAACTAGTATTTGCTGGATGCTTCGTAAGAGATGGATGTGTGGATAGGAGGATGGTAAATTGAATACCTATAAGAAAAATTAAGGATACTTTGAGCTACTATTTTTACATAAACAATGTCACAGGTGACTCTTCATGGATCAAAATATCATCTAGTTAGTCAGTTTAAAAAAGCATTGCAGGTACCTATCATCTATACATCCCACCACCACAATCTCTACCCCCCAAATACTCAAAATGCTGCAGTAACCTCTTGGCTGTTTTATTGAGGACTGCCTTTCTTCTTGGACTTGACTTGTTCTCTACATTCTCTTCTTTCTCTTTCCTTGTCTATCAAAATTTACTCGTTCCCTGTGCTAACCACTTAGGATGCTAATTATCTCAAAAAAGGGTCTGTATTTGGTGGCAAGAAGTGCTTAATGATGTGGTTGCCAGCCTTTAAGATGGCCCCTAAAGATTCTTACTTTCTGATATATACATCTTTGTGTAGTGCCCTCTCATATTGAATAAGGATGACTTAGGTGATCAATAAAATATTGACAAAGTGATTGTGTGTGATATTCAAGGTGACATGATAAAACACATTGCTGCATCTCCTTAGGCTATTGGATTGCTTGCACTTGGTGAAGCCAGTCACCATGTTGTGAGGACACTCAAGTAGCCCTGTGAAAAGGTTCATATGGAGAAAACCTGAGGCTTTCTGTGAACAACCAGCACCAAGTTGCCAGTTGTATGAGAGAATCACCCTGAAAGTAGATGCTCTAGTCCTAGTCAACCCATTAGAAGACTGTAGCCCAGACCAACATCGGATACAATCTCATTAGAGATTTCCAGCTTCAACCACCAGGTCACTCCCAAATTCTTAACCCGCAAAAATTGCTAGAGATAATAAATGTGTGTTTTTGTTTTAGGCCACTGTGTTTGGAGGGGATATGTTGTGTAGTGATAGACAACTTATATATCGGGTTACCCAGGAGCTACTGATTCCTTATATACAAAGCGTAGGAGTACAATTCCTGGATTCTAAGAAGTACAGTTTCAGTGAAAGAGAGGTTGGTAGCAGAGAGAACTATCAAAGCCTCTCAAGTTCCTACCAATGAAAAGTAAGTGATACATTAACCACTTCACAAAATTACATAACAGTATCCACAAAAAGTGAAAATGTACCAATCCTAACACACAGAAATTCCACTCACAGATATGCATTCTGTTGTACTCAACAGAAATGCACTCACCAAAGATACATTCAAGAATGTTTGTAGTAGCATTATTGATAATTCCCAAAATCCAGGAACTACTCAGATGACCATCAACAATAGAAAGAATCGATAAATTGTAGTATATTCACTGAAACACTGCACAGCAATGAGAATGATCAAGCAGGCCACAACTACCCAAAACCGTATGGATGAATGTTTCAAACAATGCATAGAGTGAAAAAAAGCGAGACATAAGAATATCTATATATGCTTCTATTTGTATAAAGTATATGAAGACACAATTACTCTATAATGTAAGATAGTGGTTACTCTCAGAGGAGGTAATAAGGTGGGCTTCTGGGGTGCTGGTAATGTTTTGGTTCTTGATCTCAGTGCTGATAACATGGGCAGATCCAGTTTAAAAAAATCAATGAGTTATTTGCTTATGATTTATGCAGTTTTCTGTATGTATGTTATACTTTAATAAAGCAATTTACCTTTAAAAATGTCTTAAATTTTTGAGAAGGAAATCACTGTACCTGAGATCAGTACAAGTTTAAAAAGGATCTTGCTTTATTTTAAAGAAGGGAATGGAAAATTCCTGGTCTGCCATTAACTAGTGCTGGGCCTCAATTGCCTAAAAATAATAAAATAACAGCTAATATTTATTATGTACCAACTATATGTAAAACATTATGTTAGGCAAATAAGTTTGGTATTTTATTTACTTTCAAAATATCATTTAAGACAGATAATATTATACTTTTACAACTGTGGAAACAGAAGAGAAATCGAGTAACTTGCCCAGAGTTACAACATGTCAATGACACAGGCTGTATTTGAACCTAGATCTCTGGTTCCTGAGACTTTACTTTTTTCAACAATGCCATGATTATACTAAAAAGAGTGAGGTAACTTGGTATGTCTTATATTCCTCTAATACAAGATCAGGACCCATGCAAGTGTAAATTTATATATGTATATGTATATGTATATGTATATGTATATGTATATGTATATGTATATGTATATGTATATGTATATGTATGTGTATGTGTATGTGTATGTGTATGTGTATGTGTATGTGTATGTGTATATATATGTATGTGTGTGTATACACACACACACACACACACACACACACACATACCTGCCTATATATGTGTGGGTATATGTGAATGTTCATGTAGTGAGTTACATGTGACCAAGGCTCTGTCCACCCAGTGACAATATCTAGAAGAAAACTGGAAAATGTAAAGGTTCACTGATATTTGATTTTTGGTATTGGGTAAATCAAACATCTGAATAAACTCTCTTTCTCTGCTTTTCACCCAGACATTTGCTCAATACAGACATAGGCTCAGGCTTAATGACCCAATGGATGAATTGATCGGTATTCATTTCCCTGATGCTTTCCTTGCTTCTGCTCTTCCTGATCTTGAACTTAGAATAATAAAACTCTCAAATTAAATCTGGGCACAGGGTCACCCAGCCAGAGACTACATTTTTTATCTTTTCATGAAGTGTGGAGATGTAACTGAGAGTAAATGATGCATAGAACCTCCAGGTCACCTCCTTAAGGACAATGTCCCTTAAGCCAGACTTGCTTTTATTCCTCCCTGCAGGCTGGAAATCAGACTAGACAGTCACCCAGCCTCAACAAAAAATGAAGATGATACTTTGGGTATGGTACAGAAACAACTTGGGAAAAAACCTCATGTGGTTTATGGAGCAGAGCCACCCACTAACCTAGACTACTTTCTTTCGAACTGTTAGGTAAGAGAAATAACCCTGTTTTATGTAAGCCCAATGCGGGGATTGTTTGTACCTGCCCCCAATGCATGGGCTTTACAGGAGGGGGTTAATTCACAAAGACACTTGGAAAAGCACCTTGGCCAATGGCCAATAACTCAGCCCTCAGAGAGCAGACAATTGAGTCTCCAAAGAGAGACCACTCCATGGGAGGCAGCCTTAGAGGAACTAATAGTGTCCCCTTCGTAGCTTACAACACAGTCTCATATACACATTTTATGAGATAAGAATTAACCATTTCAATTTTGCCTGAGAAACTGGGTCTCAAATAACTTGCTCTTACTAATACGTGATATGAGCCAAAAGCTTTTCATTGTTCCTGATCCCCCTGGAAAAAGAGCTACATAGAAACTTGAGGCAACGAAGGGGTTCCTGACAGATGCCTTTTCACCATTGTTGTAGAGCATCAAAATTCAGAAATAAAGTCCAGGCTGCATCTATAAGAGGGCAAAATAGTACAAGAATTTATGTAACCTTACTTTTTTTAAAAAAAACTGTGGTATATTGACATATAACATTATATTATATATTAGTTTCAGGTACAGAACATAATTATATAATATTTATATACAGTGCAAAATGATTACCACAGTAAATCTAGTTACCATCAGCACCATACATAGTTTTAAACTTTTTTTCTTGTGATGAGGACTTTTAAGATTTACTCTCTTAGCAATTTTCAAATATGCAATATAATATTATCAACTATAGTAACCATGCTGTACATTACATCCCCATGACTTATTTATTTTGTAACTGAAAGTTTGTACATTTTGACCCACTTCACCCATTTTACCCTCCCCCCAAACCCCTTTCCCTCTGACAACCACCAATCTGTTCTCTGAATCTATGAGTTTCATTTTGTTTTGGTTTGGTTTGATTTTTCAGATTCCCCGTGTAAGTGGGATCACATGGTAGTTGTCTTTTCATTGTCTGATTTATTTCACTTAGCATAATGCCCTGAAGCTCTATCCATGTTGTCACAAATGGCAAGATTCCTTTTTTTTTTTTCCTTTTAATGACTGAGTAACATTCCATTGTATATATATACCACATCTTCTTTATCCATTCATCCCTTGATGGACATTTTGGTTGTTCTTATGTCTTGGTTATAGTAAATAATTCTGCAATGAACATGAAGGAGCAGATTCTTTTTAAGTTAGTGTTTTCATTTTCTTCAGATAAATGCCAAGAAGTGGAATCGTTGAATCTTATAGTAGTTCTATTTTTGATTTTTTGAGGAAGCTTCCTCCTCTTTTCCATAGTGGCTGCACCAACTTACATTCTCACTAATAGTGCACAAAGCTACCCTTTTCTCCACATCCTTGCCAACACTTGTTATTTTTTGTCTTTTTTATAATAGCTATTCTAATAGGTATGATGTGGTGATATCCCATTGTGGTTCTGACTTGTATTCCCCTGATGATTAGTGATGTTGAGTTGTTTTCATGTTCCTGTTGGTCATTGTCCGTCTTCTTTGGGAAAATGTCTATTTAGATCCTCTGCCCACTTTTTAATTGGATTGCTGTTTGTTTGTTTGTTTGTTTGTTTGTTTGTTTTGGCTATTGAGTTATGAGAAGTTTTTTTAAAAATATATTTTGGATATCAACTCCTTATTGAATATATGATTTGCAAATATTTTGTCTCATTCAATAGGTTGCCTTTTCATTTTATTGATAATTTCCTTTGCTGTGTAGAAGCTTTTCAGTTTGATGTGACCCACTTGTTTGTTTTTACTTCCGTTGCCTTTCTTTCAAAGTCAGATCCAAAAAATATCATTGCTGAGACCAATGTCAAGGAGCTTACCATCTATATAATCAGACTACTTATACTTCTCTGTCTTTTGCCAACCTTGGGTTCAAGTTCAGTCTTTTGACTGTAATTTAGATTTTGTCCATTTTTTTCTAGTTTTATTGAGAAATAATTGACACACATCTCTGTATAAGTTTAAGGTGTATGGCATCTTGGTTCAACTGACATATATTGTGAAATGATTACCACAATAAGTTTAGTTGACATCCATCATTTCATAAAGATTTCATATAAAGAAAAGAAAAAGAAATTTCTCCTTGTGATGAGAACTCTTGGATTTTGCTTTCAAATATACCATACAGCAGTGTTATCTATAGTCACCATGTTGTACATTACATCTCTAGTGCTTATTTATCTTATAACTGGAAATTTGTACCTTTTAACTATCTTCTTCCAATGCCTTCTTCCTCACCCCCACCTATGATAACCACAAATCATATGTTTCTTCCTCATGTTCATTCATCCATCAATGAGTAAAATTTTAATAAAATCTGTGGCCTACAGCACACTCAAGTTCTCACTGGAGCCTCATGACAAATCTGTACAGTAAGTATTTTTATTTTTACCATTCTTTGCAAATGGGGAAGTGAGGCTCAGAGAGGTTAAGCAATTTGCCCAGGGTACCACGGTAAATAAGTGAGATTCTCCACATCGAACACTCAGCTCTATGTCTGGCACTTTTGAAGTGTGCAACAAAATGTTAGTTACTATTTTGAATAGCAGGTTGGGACTTCAATTGAAGTCTCCTGCCTATTCCACTTAGCCTCTGTTCTGTAGCTTTCTATCTCAAATGTCCCTGTCCCTGAGTCTGCCTTGGTAACCTACCTGGTAATGATGATGGCATCACTGACATGGCGCTACCCTGTGCCAGGAAATGTTCTACATGCTTTCCATTTATTAACTTGTACCCATGCCCTCCAGCCAAAGACCACCAGGAACACATTTGTAGTTGAACAACAATGGGTTGATTAACTTGTTGCAAAGAGGGAGAATGCACATCATAAGCGGCCAAAGGGTGTCTCACTAGAGGGAGTTAGAAAGGACTTATAGGATGTGAGCTTGAGGTAGGCAATTTTAGCAAGAGTTTAAAGAAGCAAGGGTTTGCTCTCTATTGGTTGCTATCATGAAACGAGTATAATTCAATGACTGGATATCTTAAAGAGGCGATACCCAACCTTTTTGGCATCAGGGACTGGTGCTCCTATGAGAATCTAAGGCCTGATGATCTAAAGTGGGGCTGTGGTGGTGATGCTAGCACTGGGGAGTGGCTGCAAATACAGATGAAGCTTCGTTGGTCAGCCCACTGCTCATTTCCCACTGTGCGGCCCGGTTCTAAACAGGCCACAGACAGGTACTGGTCCGCGGCCTGGGGGACTCCTGTCTTAAAGAAACTTATCTAGGAAGAGAGAACAGAAAGAGGCTAAAGAAATAATTAGTAAAGAAGCAGCAATCATATTATCTAGGAGAGGGGAATGTTTAGTATTTTTGTTTTGCACAATGCTCCTGTTTTTGTTAGTGTTTAGAAAAAATTATAAAATGCCCCCCCCCCTTTTTTTTGGTCTCATTTGTGAGCTTATTTATGTTCAGCAGGAAAGCACCACAACCTAGCTACAAGTGCCAGGCCAGCACCTAACAACACCAAGATCTTTCTTCTAGTCGTAGGCCAATTCACAGTTGTCAGGGGCTGTTTTTATCTTTCTCATTTATTTAATCTTTACAACAAATGTACGAGTTAGATTTGATTAGTATCCTGGATGAGAAATGTGAGACACAGAGGATTTAAGTAACTTGCCAAAGTCACACAGCTAGCAAATGGAAGAGCTAGGGTGAGAACCCAGGCAGCGTGACCTCAGAAATCTTCCCTCCTAACCATCATGATATTCCTTCCACCTCTCTAGTTATTTCTCGGGGGCCTAATTCTATCTGTAACCCCACAGCATTTGACCTTAATGGGACACTCCTGCCTACTCCTGACCATATGCTGTGGATTTTCTAGCTTGCCTGGATACTCACATGGCTGGATTCCATAGATCCACGATAGCCCTGACTTACCCTCTGGAAGACAGCTGGAATGCCTGAACTAATAGCCTGCCTAGACCATTTGCTCATTCCCATCACAAACTGTGAAAACCCACTCCGTTTGCTTCATTGGATACCAGCACCCCATTATCACCTCCCGTTCCTCCCCAGTGTCCTCCCCACCCTGGTAAATTAAGCTTGTTTCTAGAGAGGCTGGACCTATGGTTTGCCCAACCCCAAGCGTCTGCTGTTGTGACATCCTAAAAGAATCTGAGTACAGCCCCCTAGGGTGTTAGATGCTGCATGCAAGCTTAGAGGCAGCGTGGTGTATGGGAAAAGCACTAGCTGAATCTCTACCTAATAGATATATATTCTCTCAGCAAGTTACTTAACTTCTCTGGGTTCATCAGCTATAAAACTGAGGGCAGTAGCGCCCATCTCGTAGTGTTGCTGGGAGGATCAGATGAGATAACATATATATTTAGGTGGAAACTGAGGAAAAGATTAAATTTTTTTTTTTTTTTGGTCTGGATTTCTGTAGAACAGACACAGAAATCCAGCAAAGGAGGGCAAAACAAGCTATAAGCTGTCCTGTGCCGGGCAAGCTCTCCAGTACTGTTTATCTTCCCTTCTCCTTATGAGATACAGGTAGCATCACGCTGGGGACTTGACCCTAGACGTTATGAGAACAGATACTGAAATCAGAGTTCTCTGTGACCAAAAAAAAAAAAAAAAAAATTCTGAGTGCTCTAAGTTAAGTTATAGCACGAGAGAGTGAGAGAGCAATTTAGCTTGTTAATAGCTGTGGACCAGCTGACAAAAGACTGCTCATATTCATGTATGCCTATTGGAATTTCAGATTAACTTCCATGGGGCTACTTCCTCAGTTATACAAAAGGGAGAATAGCGAGGTGCCACATCCCAGAAGACTCCGCTTCTTATTTACACAGAAACTTTCCAGACTTGCCCACAACCTATCCAAGGGAGCAAACGCTTCTTTTTGGACTCTGCATCTAAGACCCAAAACTGCCCTGCTTCAGCTTCTCCCACCCCTATTGCCTGTAGCTAACGTCAGTTCTTTCAGGAAGGTTTATATCGCACTCCACCACCGCCACTTGATCTATAAAAAGTACTCAAAACTTCAGGACTGTGGACATACTGTCTTTCCCCCTAGCCATGCTGCTAATGGTTCAGACTTTAGGGCCCAGGACTGGTCTTTCTTGCTAGCAATGGCCCAATAAATTCTTTCTTTTGAAAAAGACTTTCAGCTGTGGAAGTTAAAATTTTTTGTTTAACACTGATCAGCACAGTTGTTTGGAGTGAGCGAGGAGCTGGCATCTGTGGAGGGATAGGACCATGACCTGCTCTCAGCCCAGGTGAGTTCCCTTCTATTCTTCCCACAGCACTAGGGTGTTTGCATTTGAAAAGATGCTTAAGGGGAAAAGGCATTGCCTGACTCCAAGGTGGGAATTGTTAAGGCAGTAATTTTAAGCTTCAGGGAGCTAGGGGGAGGGAGGGCACTCCCTGACCACATCACAGTGGTGGTGACCACCTACTGTGTGCAGCTCAATGCCAGACCTGGCCCTGCCAATGTGAGGATCACTGGAGAGTTTCAGTTTCTGATGAGCCTGGGAATGCAAGATATTAAGTGTAATGGGAAGACTATTGGATTTAGCATTAGAATATCGGAGTTCTAGATCTGTTGCCACCATTTTGTGGCCTTGGGCAAGTCACTTAACCTCCACCTTTTTCTCCAATCCCTCCTCAATAGCAGAAGGGAAGTTCCCATCGCCAAGGGTTACTTTTATTTAGTCCTACCACGACCTCTCCCAGTAAATAATATAACTATGTCATTTTACTGAAGAGGAAACCCAGGCTTAGAAGGCTCAAAGAGCTTGTCCAAAGACACAGAGCCAATGAGTGGCTGTGAACCCACGGAGCAGACTCTGGAGCCTGTGCTCTCAACCTCTACCACGAGCTAGAGCAGCATCTCAAAACTCTTACCTGCTTATCTGAAACCCTGGAAGAATAATTGCTGCCCCTCCCCCCACCTTCTTCCAGGTAGCTCTGAGGACCAGACAGGCAGATGGATGCGAAGAAGATGAGCTTTGTTAATTCTGAGATGCACTGCAGGCAGAGGTGTGGTATTACACTGCCTGTGACTTTGTAGGGTAGCGTCAGCACCAAAATTCTTAGCGTGGACCAAGAAAGGCAGATCTCAGCTCAAAATAAGGACAGTCTTTCCACAATGAATGCTACAGAGCTCGCCTCCCTGCCCTCCCCGCCTCCTACCCCAGCAAAAGAAGAAGCTGCCCACAGAGCGGCAGGGGGTTTCATTCATCTCTGAGGGTAACAGAATAGTGGACGCTCCCGGGACAGGGCTCCCCCAGAGTCGGTACTTCATTGCAGTGAGATTCCCTTCTTCTTCCTCTCTTCCTGTTCGTTGCTCTCCCACCACCATTTCCCCTTCAGATTTTGTGAATTCTCATGTTCCTGTGAGGTTGCCAGAGTCGGACTTGACCTGAATGGCGTTTGCCAACTCCATCACAGCCCCTGGGGCAGGGGTGGATATGCAGGAAAACATTTTTCCTAAACTCTGGCTCAGACTCTTTCAACATCTGTGGAAAACAAGGGAGTTACCACACAGCCCTCTCACAATCAAGCACTCAATTAATTCTTGGCTCCCCAGAGCGACCTTTCTCAAGAAAAATATCATTTAAACATTTTTCTCCACCTCTATCCATCTTTCAGAGAGAGGGATTTCTAAGGCCAACCTTGGAGAAAGTCTTTGGTTTCCCCCATGCAGACTGTTGTTCTAATATCCAGGGCCAAAGCATGCAGAATGAACACTGAGCTTCCCCTGGTGTGACCTCCTCAGCTCCTGGGCAAAGACAGAACAGGGACAGAGGTAAAGGGTTAAAAAGAGAACAGTGGCCCCGTGATGGCTTTCCCTATCACGACCTCACCCTGAGAGGACAGGATAGCCCTGTTTTCTCAGGAACACTGGGAGATGATGATGATGATGATGATGATGTGTGTGTATAAGAGAAAGACGGAGGCACAGAGAGGTGCTGATGCCATCAGGAATTTTTCTTCCCTTTGAGATCTGAAGCCCTACAACTCAGTGTGGTCCACACACCATGGCAGCACTATCACCCATGAGCTTGAGCTTGTCTGAAATGCAGAATCTCAGACCCCACTTCAGATTGCCTGAATCAAAATCTGCATTTCATCAAGACCCTCAGGTGGGTCTTAGGCACACTAAAATTAAGAAGCACCACTCCAGAGAGAATTGCCTCAGGCTTCTAGCTATGTTCCATGAGAGTCTAAATCCCTAGTGCACATTCTGTGGAAGTCCAGATCCCTCCCCAAATTGTCTGTGCATTTCCAGAGAGCTCACTGTCTCAGATGACTCTGGAACAACTGCTTCCCCTGCATAGAATAGTTTATAACTTCTTTTGCCTTTCTTTGCTTGCTTTCTCTGTTTTTCCACATCAAATCAGTGAGGAAATGTAATTTCTTCCTCAGTTTCTACCAAAAAGCAACTGACACAGAATATTTGTGTGTATTAGGAGATTTTCCCAAAACGTGCTGAGTGGAGGGGATGGAGCCAAACAACCACTGTAATCACTTTATTCCGAACACTAGACATCTCTATTCTTTGATCAAACAAATCTTCCCTGACCCCACAGCCCAGGTGTTCCCTACTCTTCCCCATCTATGTCCTTATCTCTTCCCACCTCTCCTCTCTTCTCTCTCTGCATACCTCTCGGGAGCAAAACTGTCCTCATTTTCTCATTCGGAACAGTAATGGCATCCTCTCTGTTGTCTCCACATCATGCTCTCAGGATTCTTCTGCCCTGCAGCTCTCCAGAAGACAATCCTCACACT
Organism: Pteropus vampyrus; assembly: GCF_000151845.1. NCBI lineage: Eukaryota > Metazoa > Chordata > Mammalia > Chiroptera > Pteropodidae > Pteropus > Pteropus vampyrus. The sequence goes on along the minus strand of NW_011889086.1, from coordinate 638,957 downwards.
TCATAGCAGCACTATTACAATGCCGAGAGGTGGAAACAACCCAACTGGCCATTGATAGATGAATGGATAAACTACATGTGGTATATGCAATGGAGCATACATTCATTTCCTTCCCTTTCTTATGCTTCTGTTCTCTCTGGTATTTCATTGGCTCTCATGGCTTTAAATACCTCTGTGGGTAGATGAACACAAACCTGTAACTCCTGTCCAGATCTCCTTCCTAATTCAAGCTAGTTTATATTACTGTCTACTGAATTTCTCTCCCCTGCACCTCAGCTCAGCATGGTCAAAAGGGAACTCATCACCATTCTCTACAAACCATCTTCTGCAAGGTTCTACTCTTAGTGAAAGGGATAGCCATCTACCTGGTTACAAAGAAATAAATCTGGGAATCACCTAGTAACTGCTCCCTCTCCTCCTCCTCCTCATCACGTCTTAAAAACCTACTCTCAGGAGGTCTTAGATGAGTCGTTTTCCAAAGGTTCATTTCTCTCTTGAGTCACTGTTGTAGGTGACTGCAGGATGGCTGTGGCTCCTTCATTCAGGAATGCGTGTCTTCTTCATTCCATGATCCAAGCTGAAGGGACATGCCATTCTTATGGCAGAGGAAAGAAAAGAAATTTGCAATGGTTTTTAATGTTTCTGATTCGTCTTGGTCTAAATCATTTCCATCAATTAAAACAATTCATATGCCCAAGTCTGGTATTAGTAATCTTTGGGAGTACACTCCTTCTCCAGAAAAACACTGTTAGTCAAAGGGCAAAGGTTGGAAATGTAGAATTCTCTTGCCGGGAGGAAGAGTGAAAAATTATGTCCCAATAATAGAACTCACAATACCGCTTGTGTGTCAGGCTGACTCCATCTGCAGAAAGACCACAGTTAGAGAAGTGCCCAGATCTTCTCCAACCTGAATTCCAGGAGGTGCTGGTCTCCTGAAGGGAAGTATCGGAAGCTTTGTAGGAAAAGTGTTGGCCTCATGAGAATAGAAAATCTGGAAGATCGATCTAATATGTAAAATGACAGGAAATTCACTTCATGGTCTAGGCTTCCTCTGGAGTGTTTTTCACTTACTCATGACCTTTGTACGAGAATCTACAGGAATGAGTGCCCAGCAGCAATGTTTGTACATTGTGACCCCACTCCTTGGCCATGTTTGACCAGACCAGGAGAAGGCCCCTGACCCAAGCTGGTCTAACCAGGGTCCCATCTGTGATGATGTGGAGTCCAAACAGAGAAAGGCAGAAGGTCGATCTCTCCTATGATTGGCGTGGTAACTTGTGAACTTGGAAGCTCTGGGAGGCTGCCATTCCTCCAACTGTTTGTACTGAGCAGCTAAGATAACCAGTCTTCAGAGAAAAAAAAGACAGAAGCAGCCCACCAGCCAAGTAGAGAGAAGGGAAGAGAGGGGAAAGCAACATTCCTCAAGTTCCCTGCAGCTTTCCTCATCCCAGTTCTTGTCATTCTTGGGGCTCTTCCCCGTGGCTCATTCATAAGCTTGGATTCTCTAAATTACCTCTGCATCTTATGATGAATTTATCTCTTTAGCTTAAGCTAGCTTAGTTTGTTTCTGTTGCTTGCAACCAAATGTACTTTGAAAAATTCACATTTACCATTCTGAGCCTTAGTTTGTTCAGCTGAAAAATAAAGATAGTGATGCTGAGTCATTGAATTGCTGAAAGAATCAAATGGATGTAAAAAATGCTGTAAAAATAGCAAGAACTATTATTACAGGAGAGAGATATCATGGATGGAGAAAAATAGTTTAGAGACAAGTTTTGCTCTGGATTTTTGAACCATTGGTTAAAAAATAAGAAAAATAATGATAGAAGCTAAATAGAAATATATTAGAATATATTAGACACTGTTCTAAGTACTTTATATATATTAACTCTAATCTTCACATCAACCTTATTTTGTATAGGTTTTTTGTATTTTGTATACAACCTTATTTTGTATAGGTTCTCTTCTTATCCCCATTTTGAAGATGAGGAAACTAAGATATAAGAGAAGTTTAATAACTAGCCAAGGTCACATAATATTAGATGGTAAAATAACATCATTGGCTTTTATATCTGTTTCCTCACCTGTAAAGTGGCACAAATGATAGATACCCCAGGGTTGTGTTTTGTGAATTAACTAAAATATCTTCACAATGTATATGATACATAGTAAGGACTGATTCAATAATTGCTTTTATAAGAATATGCATCATAAATCTATTTCCTTATTGCATTGCAAATGAAGAAAATAAGACATGCAACTATGATGGAGGGATAAATTTCAAATAAATAAAAGTCAATTATGTTTAAATGGCAGGAGATGGACTCATAAAACTCATTAACTCAAGCGGGGAATAGACTCGAAAATCTGTAGTACTTTAATGGTATAAGGAAGCCTTAGACAGAGTTCTCAAACCCTCTCTTTGTAGGGGGACTCAAGATATCACACTCAGCAGTGTCAATTGATAATACGATCTTTAAAAAAATCTTCTCTGCTTTGAGAATGGCATGTCTCAATTGAATACGAAGTGAGAGAAAGCAAGGAAACTTAGAATGACTATGCAGTATTATATCTTGGGGAGTTCTGCAGGTATCATTTTGTGTTACAGATAGAAAATGGGAGCTCCAGGAGGTAAAGTAACAAGACTTTAGTCCAACAACCAGGAAGTTGGAGATTACAGATACGAGTCTCTCTGACCCCAAAGTCCCTGCTTTCCTTCCCATATTTAGAGATGCCTTACTGAATTAGACATCTATTGCTATTTAACGAATTACCCAAAGTCAATAAATAATTTGAAACAAAGGTAAGCATTTATTATCTCACAGTTTCTGTGGGTCAAGAATTCAAGAGCAGCTTAGCTGGCCGGTTCTGGCTCATAGTTTCTCATGAGGTTACAGTCAAGGTATCAGCTGGGGCTACAGTTTTCTACGGTTTGACTGGAGCTGGAAGATCCACTTCTAATTGTCATGGCTGGCATTTTGGTGCTGGTTGTAGGAAGGAGGCTTCGGTTTCTCTCCATGTGGGCCACTCCATAGGTTGCTTGAGTGTCCTCACAGCATGGTGGATGACATTTCCCAAAACAAGCAATCTAAGAACGAGAGTGCCAGGGAAGCTATTCTAGCTCAGAAGTGACCTAGAAGAGAATGAGCCTCAAAAGTCACATAGAATCACTTCCACCACATTTTATTTATTAGAATAAAACTGATCTACCTTCAAGGGAGGGAAATTAGGCTTCACCCTTTGAAAGGAGGAGCATTATGGACATATTTTCAGACCATCACAGTTAGCAACATGAGAAAGAACTTGCAGCTGTGGTGTGAGGTCACCTAGCTTCTGCCAAAAATGATTCAGAGGCTTCTAATACCTCTCAGGTTAAAGATCAAAATCCTCAACATGACAGCAAAGTGATGCATACCCTATACACTGCACTTCTCGGCCTTAAAACAGGACTTGTCCCTTTATGTTACACACCTGGACTGCTTTCATATCCTTTAAAATGTTGTACTCCTTCCTGCCTTTGCACAGCGCTGAGCACATAATGTGGACTCAGTTACAAATGTGCTGAATGAATGAACGCCCAATGATCTTCTTGTAGCTGGAGGTGTACAAGCAGAGGTAGAACCACTTCTTTATAAGTATGTTTCAAATTGGAGTTGACCAGATGACTTTTTGGGTACTTTTCCGTCTCTGAGATTCTGTGAGTCTGTGATTCTAGGGTCTCCACTCACTGGCAAGCAAACTCTGCCTCCTTGGGTGATTCACTGATGGCCAGGGTCTTAGATCTTCTGAATCCTAGGACATGCCCTCTCAAGGAGGTCCTCTCAGGCTCAGATATCAAGCTCTCGGAAAGGCTTGGAAATCTCTGGGAGGAGCTGCCTGGGGCTCCAAGGGGGCTCAAGTGATAGGGTCCTCCGTGGCTCCTTTAAGATGTTTTACGAGGTTAAGATTTGCTCTAAAAACAAGCCCAGAGGCTTTTCAAAAAGCTTCTAAAACCATATGTCCACAACACCCATTTTTTTGAAGGGCCAGTGAGCCTTTAAAAGCTTCAAAAACCACTACTTGGCCTGCCTCCCACAGTAGAGAAAGTTTAATATGAGGTGTGTTTAAAAACAGAACTGCTTTTAAGTCTTCTAAAACTTCATCTGAAACATTCTGCTCTTATCAAAGGAGTTCAAGATGGTGATCAGTATGTATGAGGTTTTTTACCCCAAAGATGAAGTTCTTCCCACAGTAAACTGCCTCAAATAACCAGAAAACTGCAATTACTTGCCTATGGAGAGATCAATTCAAGTATTCTTTCTTGTTGCCTCCCTTCTTCCATAGGTCTCTTCACATTATGGCATGTTGCGAATTATTCTAAGAACATATGCACAGACACAAGAACACACATAAACCATGGGGTGCCCAAGAAAATTGTCCACTCAGACAGAGTGCCTATCAGATAATGGGCAGCAAATGAGGAAGAGTATTCATGTATTAAACTGTTTTCTCCCATTCTTTTTCTTTCTTTCTTTCTTTTCTTTCGTTCTTTCTCTTTCTTTCTTTCTTTCTTTCTTTCTTTCTTTCTTTCTTTCTTTCTCTCTCTCTCTCTCTCTCTCTCTCTCTCTCTCTCCTTCCTTCCTTCCTTCCTTCCTTCCTTCCTTCCTTCCTTCTTTCCTTCCTTCCTTTCCTTTTCTTTCTTTCTCTTTCTTTCTTTCCTCTCTCTCATTTCTTTCTTTTCATTTTTGAATAAATATATAAGTGCTTGTTCTGTGCCACGCATTGAATATCCATGTTTCAGGTGGGAAGGCAGAGGTTAGAGGTTAGCGAAGATCAGTAGAAAATATACCCTGATGAATCAGAAATGTATTTTCACCAAAGACATTTTATAATCTGTAGGGAGATTAGAGAGAAGTATGGGGTATAATACACCATATTTCAGGCTTCTTGAATTCTCAAGCTTCAGTTAAAGAATCTTTATTGATCCCTTTACATAAATGAGGAAAGTGAGACTCAGAGAGGTTAAGATTATTCTCATAATCCCATGGGTCCATCAGCCACCATGCACCCACATCTTGCTGCTTCCTTAATAGAAGAAATATAGCCATTCCTAAATGGCTGTAGTGCAATGGGGACAGGACACAGTCTTATAAGAGAGGTATCAGTATAACATGATATGGGAATGCAGAAGGAAGAGAGATCCCTTTCAGCTAAGAGAACCAGAAAATAGCTCTAATATAGCTCCTTGGGAATGCTGTAAGGTGTATTCGCTCTTCCCCAGACCAGGGAGCTCACCTCGGTCTTCTTTCCATGTAAGTGAAACATCTCCAGTTTTTTCACAAATATCAAAGGCTAAAGCACCCAAGAGAGAGGATTGCCCATTAATTTCCATTCAAAATCAAAGCATTGCAGGGAGGGAAGGAACCAATCCTCCTTCGATGACACTTTGACAAGTGTTCACTCAGCTCGTGCTCAAACATCTTCAGTGACAGAGAGCTCACTACCTCATAAGGTAAGACAATTCTGAACAATTCTGATTATTGCCAAAATTTATTCTTCCTGTCAAGCCACACTGTTTTCCTCCCACTGGTTCCATATTCCGCATCTTGGAATAGGATCAAACCAGTAGACACCCATGACCACAATTGCACTACAGATGCTTGAAGATACTTTCACATACTCCCCACTGCTTTTCTTCACCAAACTATATGTCCTGGTACTTTATAGTGGTATAAAGAGGTAATGTGACAGGTACAAAGTACACTGGCTCTAGAAATACACTACTGAGGTTTGAATCCTGGCTTACCACTCACTAATTGTAAACCTTTCATCAATTTGTGTCACTGAGCTTTGGTTTCTTTATCTGCAAAATGAAGATATAATATCTACCATAGAGGTCTATTGCAGAGATAAACAGCAATAGTCCATATAAAACCATTATCAAATGCCTCAAATATAGTAAGCATGTAGAAAATGTCATCTAGTGTGCGAGGGATCCTTTTGAAATCCTAAGTAGTAAAGTATTTCCTCCATGTTTGGGTACAGAAAGGAATGAACAGAGAATTCATTTTGAAGGGTATGGCACTGAGGCACTTAGGAGCTTGAGACAGGCACAGACGAAGTGAAATGTCTCAGGTGGCTTCCTATTACCTCATAGAGCAGAGATTCTCAAAATTTAGCATGCTCCAGAATCTTCTAGAGGGTTTGTTAAAACACAGAGTATGGAGCCCTACCCCTGGAGTTTCTAGTTCAGTAGGACTGATGTGGGACCTGAGAAGTTTCATTTCTAACAAGTCCCCAGGTGAGGCTAATGCTGCTAGTCCAGAGGCCAACCTTTGAAAACCACTGTCCTCAAGTTTAAATGGTGACGTATGACAAATTAACAATGATTTTTCCTGAGCACTGTGCAAATGCATTGTATGCGTTACCTCAAAAAGTCCTCCCAACATCCTCCAAGGTAACTTCATAACCGTTTTCTCTTTCGAGATGAAGAAACTAACTTTGGAGTTTTGGTAACTTACCCCTTTTGACACAGTGGCAGAGCTGGGATTAAAATCTAAGTTTGGTTGCCCCAAAGTGTGTGCTTTTAATTCTCTTTTAGCAAATGGTCAAACTGAGGTACAGAGAAATTAAATCTTGCCTAGGTCACACATGAAATAGATGGTTGAATTAGTTTTCAAATCTAGATCAGTTTGACCCCAAGGTCCAAGGCCTTAGCTCAAGCTACTGTGCGAGGCAGAGTATGTTTAAGGCTGTATCCATTCCAGCATGGAGCCTCTACCCTGGTGCATGATTTTCATTTTGTCCTTTTCTTTTTGCTTGACTTCACTAGGTAATTGCCTCCTTTCTCCAGGCACTTGATAGGGTAGACACGGTCTTCCTGGGGATCAAATGACCACAGAAGGAAAATAACTTAGAACAGGCAGTTCTTCATTCTTCC
>NW_011889086.1:619158-631988 GCF_000151845.1 Pteropus vampyrus | reverse complement strand
AAAATTTAGCATGCTCCAGAATCTTCTAGAGGGTTTGTTAAAACACAGAGTATGGAGCCCTACCCCTGGAGTTTCTAGTTCAGTAGGACTGATGTGGGACCTGAGAAGTTTCATTTCTAACAAGTCCCCAGGTGAGGCTAATGCTGCTAGTCCAGAGGCCAACCTTTGAAAACCACTGTCCTCAAGTTTAAATGGTGATGTATGACAAATTAACAATGATTTTTCCTGAGCACTGTGCAAATGCATTGTATGCGTTACCTCAAAAAGTCCTCCCAACATCCTCCAAGGTAACTTCATAACCGTTTTCTCTTTCGAGATGAAGAAACTAACTTTGGAGTTTTGGTAACTTACCCTTTTTGACACAGTGGCAGAGCTGGGATTAAAATCTAAGTTTGGTTGCCCCAAAGTGTGTGCTTTTAATTCTCTTTTAGCAAATGGTCAAACTGAGGTACAGAGAAATTAAATCTTGCCTAGGTCACACATGAAATAGATGGTTGAATTAGTTTTCAAATCTAGATCAGTTTGACCCCAAGGTCCAAGGCCTTAGCTCAAGCTACTGTGCGAGGCAGAGTACGTTTAAGGCTGTATCCATTCCAGCATGGAGCCTCTACCCTGGTGCATGATTTTCATTTTGTCCTTTTCTTTTTGCTTGACTTCACTAGGTAATTGCCTCCTTTCTCCAGGCACTTGATAGGGTAGACACGGTCTTCCTGGGGATCAAATGACCACAGAAGGAAAATAACTTAGAACAGGCAGTTCTTCATTCTTCCTCAGCTGGTGTTTTTCCTTCAGAGCCTGGAAAGAAATGTGGCCTCTGCACACTTTAAATTGGACCATCAATTACTTGTGCCCTGAATATGTAGAGCTCATTAGGGCTGTGTTGGCCACTGTAGAGCACCTGGTCTGAGAAAAGTAAACTTGCCTCAGCGATTTCAATTTGGGCCACCCCTCAGAGTGGAGCCCAGCCTGGGCTTGCCAGGCACTAATGTGACCAATTATTTCTGTCCTCAGTTACTAGGTCATAAATCCTGCCTTGGCACCAAGTCCCTGGTTTCTGGTGGAAGAAGGTTTGGTTTTAGGAATGACTCTACCTTCTGGCTGTGGAGTGGTGTGATGTTGTGGTTAAGACTCTTGGACTTGAAGCCAGAGTGTTGCTGGGACCTCATTATGGCCTGTCAATAACTAGCTGTGTGTGATGGTCATATCCTCATTCTACTCAACTATAAAATGGATCCAGTATTTTCAAAGGTTGCTCAAGTGACATCATATTTGAGAAAAGAAGCCAGGCATCTTGAAGGGGCCACTGAGGTTATAAACCTGGATGATTCTCACTCTTCAATTATTTCCTCAAATGTTGCCTGTTCAAGGGAGCTTTCCCCAGCACCTATGTGAAGCCCCCTCTTTCTTCTCTGTGTCCCAGTTACTCTCTGAAGTACCCTCTTTTCTTCATCATGAAATGCAATTTACATTTATCTTTTTTATTTCTTTGATTATATGATTGTTATCCAATGACTTTGTGTGCTGCCAGATTGTCTTTTTGCAAAGTTATGAATGAAAATTTGCCTGCCCCCTTTGTGAACCTCACCCCACTGAGATTGCAAAGCTCGCCCTTTGAAAAGTATGTCTTGCAACTGCTCATCTGGGCGATTCAAATATTTCAAATTGAACAACCAAAACATAGTGCAGGTAAATTGAGTGCTGAGGGTGATACCTGATTTAAAATTTTTGTATTCATTAACCTAGTTTTACTGTTTTTAATTGATAATCATTCCACACTGTAAATTTGACCTATTGCTTTTTTTAAAAAAGGTAGGGAAAACAAAGTGGAAAAAGACAACTCCTGCCTTGACGGAACTCAGTTAAAGGGAGAGAGACCCATAGTAGCTGAAAATGGCCTGGCCATTTGCTAAGTTTGCCACATTCTATGTGACCTTAGACAATTAACCTAAGCTGTCTGAATTTCAAATGTCCTTTCTATAAAATGGGGCTCAAATGACAAGTTCATTTTTTTTTCGTGGCAATTAAATAATGTGTATTTCACCGAAAGGCAAAGTGAGGCAGTGTGAAGTCACCAGACTTTGGAATAAATAGATCGATGTTAGAATTCCAGCTATTCTAATTTATGATTTCAGGCAAATTGCTTGACTTCTCTGAGCTTCAATCCTCTTAACTCTAAAAGTAGTGTAATAATGCATAGATTCCCAAGATATTAGAGTCATTAATGTCAAGTCGCTGATAGAAACCAGGTGTTCGGTACTTGGCAGCTCACTTTGACTTCATTTCTTATTAAGTTTCACGAAAACCCTGTGAGGTAGACACTGTAGTCCCACTTTACAGATTGGGAAACTGGACCTTGAAAGGAGGTAAGTGCTTTGCTTAGCAACAAACAGCTAGCAAATGGCAGCTCTGAGACTTGGAAATAAACTTTGATTCAACTGGAGAAGCACCTTCCTACTCATCGCCCCATCTTCACTACCCACACATCCATCCTTTGTGGTCTATTCCAAAAAGCAGAGAAGAGATCCTGGATAGCAACTATTTGCTAAATTAACAACTATCTAGGATTTTTTTTTTTTTCCATTGGGGGAAGGAAATCTCCAGATCATAGTCTGCTCAATAATTTAGCACTTTGTCTAGCACTTTAGAGATTTTAAAGTTTCCATGCTTCTTTCATTTATAATAGCATATGAGATAGGCAAGGCAAAGATTATCATGCCTATTATAAAGATGAGAAAATCAAGGCTTCCCTTCATACTCTGGGGAGAGTATGCCAACCATACTGTTTGCCACTAGGCAGACAGAAAAAAAATTAGAGGGAGTCCAGAAGATTATGAGTAATTAAACTGATGTCATAATTGCCTTTGGTAAGGCCAACCATGAACCTTGTCAAAAAGTGTGACATCCCCAAAAGAGCATCATAGATGAAGGTTAATTAGAACAAGAGTGAGAAAGAAATAGGAGAAGGAAAGGGAACCAAATATCCAATGGACACTCTGGCTAGCCCCACAAAGAAACCTCTTCCCAATCCAGGGAAGGAATATACTCCTGTCCTCCCACCCATCCACTCACCCACCTCTTTTAATTGCTGACTCTTCTGTCCACACAGATGTTGACATCTGCATTAGAACTCAGCACAGGACCAGATATTGGGAATATGGCTACACCCATCTGTGCATGGCATATGCTTTAGAAAGGTTATTTGGAAATATATGCTCTAGATTTCATAAGAGTGACTTGAGAGAAAAAGTATTTTTTTATTAATTGTTTTTTGGGTTTTTTTCCTTCCCAAATATCACCCCTCTTCCTTTCTACTCAGAAAATTTAATTGAGAGTCTTCCTTCTTACCTCTCCTCTCCAGAGCAAGATCAGAATTTTCAACACATTCTCATTTCTGAATGATAAAAAGCCAAAATGATGGTTAAGCAAGGAGCTCCGCACCCTGGGTGGGACCCAGCTTGTTTACAGAGTTTCTTCACACTGTCAGTAGACAGTCAGAAGACTCAGGCTGGAAGACCAGTTCTATCCCTTTACCTCTGTGGATGAATAACACACTGCCTCTGAACTTCGCTATGCTCATCTGTAAAATGGTGATACTCCCCAGAAGAGTGGGAATTTTCCATGAGATGATTCCAGGAGACATGTTTCATAAAATGTTCTCCATGTAAAGTTTTGTAAAGAACCTGACAGGCACACTCTCTTTCAACTTCAAGGCTTTCTCTTTCCTCTCGCTGCCAACTTATACCCAGAAATGCTCATGTAAGAAAATGTGTGGTCCCGAAGACAACAACAGCTCAAAAAAGGAATTCGAAGGGATGAGGGGTAAGGGAGAACAAGCTTTTCAAATTATGTCAGGTGGGAAACCTTGAACTGCTTTTTCTTCCTTTTTAAATTATAGTTTACATGGGGGTAACCTATTAGAAAGAATACTGTTCTGGAATCCCAGAAAACGAGCTCTGCTAGGAACACATTGTGTGACCTTGGGCAAGTCGCTTTACTCTCTGAACCTCATTCTTCTAACAGAGGGGTGAGACCAGAGAATCCCCAAAGAAAAATGTTGTATAAGAGAACGCACTCTAGACCCAAACAGACTTGGCTTCAAATCTCAGTTTCTGTGGCTCACTAGCCTCCCTAAGTCTCAGTTTTCTCATCTACAAAGCAAGGTTATTAAAAGTACCTGTCTAATATAGATATCCTGAAGATTAAAGGAAATAAACTACATAAGAGACTTAGTAGCATGCTTGGTTTATAGTAAGTATTTAAGAAAAAAAAGTAGCTATATTATTAAATATATCATTACCATTATTATTGTGGCTCTAACTATTTGGATTTTAAGTTGTAGTCAGTCTCAGCTGGGGTATGGTTTGAATGGCTACTACCTTCTTCCCAGGGCCCACTGCAACATCCCAAAGAGAGGGTGTCCATCCCACAACTTGGGAAGGAAAATCATGCCCTCCTGTGTCCTTTATCTGGAATCTCACATTTTTCTCCTTGCCCTGACCTACCCTGCCTGGCCCGGGGCTGAGAGCTGGAGTTGCTGCTCTTTGGGCTCACACTGGTCAGGCAGCCAGCAGGGAGAGGAAACCAGAATAAACATGTTTTGCAAGAGCAAGTCTAGTTTAAGTGAAAGCAATTCTAAATAAGGACAATAGAGAGCCTTGGCCTCCTGCTGGCAGCTTCCTCAACACAGGGGTTTGCCATGGAAAACCAAAGGTCAGACTGATAAGCTGGGGGTGCCTGCAGTCAGGCTGGCAGGAAGCTCATGACAGGACCTCCTCATCCATCATTTGAACTCATCACAGGCCATGAGGTGTGGATACAGGAACAGGGAATCTAAAGACCTAAACTGGGTTCCAATATCAGCTCCTCTATTGTGACTCAAGTCATATCCCTTCACCTCGCTGAACCTGTTACCCTCTCTATAAAAATTAAAAAAAAAAAAAAACTTTTTGAAGAAAAGAAAGAAAATCTGCTCTGAGTTCCCATAAAAAAAAAATTTAAGACAAGTAAGTCAAAGTGGTTATAAACTATAAAGTGATTTGCAAAACTGGAGAGTTAGTGAGAACCAGGTTTTAATCTCGGCACCACTGACTGCTAGTCATATGACCCTGGGCAAGTTTCCTACTTTGTGTGTGTTGTATCTGTCCTGGGTTCTAATAATCCTAGAGGCCATCAAAGCAGCAAAGTATGGTAACTTGGTGTATCAGTTTCCTGTGGCTGCTGTAACAAGTTAACAGAAATTTGGTGACTTAAAATAGGAATTTACTCTCTCGCAGTTCTGGAGGCCAGAAGTCTGAAATCGGGGTTGTAGGAGAGAACTCGTTCCTTGACTTTTCCAGCTTCCGGTGGCTGTCTGAATTTCTTGGCGTATGGCTGCATCATTCCAATCTCTACCTCCATGGTCACATTGCCTTCTCCTCTTCTGTGTATAGTCAAATTTTCCTTTACCTCTCTCTTATAAGGATACTTGGGATTGCATTTAAGATCCACCTGGATAATCCAAGATACTCTCCTTATCTAGAGACCCTTAATTTAATCATATCTATGAAGTCTTTGCTATTTAAGGTAATATTTATAGATTTCAAGGATCAGGACCTGATATCTTTGAGTTCCATTATTAGCTACACTTAGGAATACTTAAATAATAGTATCCCCATTATACATATTAATTTCTCCTTCATTATTAAAGAGATGAAAAGTCTCAGAAGGAACCCACCATTAAAAAAATATCTTGTGATCAAAGCTGAGAATTAGGGACTATTGAGGCATGACAGAAATAATATTGTTGGAATTCTTCATATTATCCTGCATATAACTCCATCTTAGTTATCTCTTAATCCCAAGCAGTGACTAAGAAGAGACACTCAGTACAAGCTTGATGAATGGATAAAATGGAGGCATGGAAATAGTTGCATAAATTTGAATTTCATTTTGGGTATAGCAGAGTGGTTCTGTATGTAAACTAAAATCAAATGATCTGAGTGAAACCGTGGTGTCTTACTTATTAGCTGTGAGACTTTGGGAAAGTTACTTGGCCTACCTGAGAGGCTCCAATGTTCTCATATATAAATTAAAAATAATGATAGTTTCTACTGCATAGGGTTTGCAAGGAATAAATGAGATGACCCATGTAAAGGAATTTTCATAGTGCTTGGCATGTGATAAGTATTTGTAAAATAAGTGCATTAGCTATTATTAACTTTAAAAAGTTTTCAAGTTCAATTCATTTAACATACCCCTTGTATACATCAAGAATTGACTAATTTGGGAGGGAGGAGAGATGATTAGTTTAGGATAAATAGGGAAACTAGAAATATATCTTCAGACTTACATTAGAGAATTCTGATTGTTTTCCTCCCCATCTTCAATCCAGATTCCCATAAGGATCAGGACTGGGCTTCATCTCTAGGTTTTATTCCTTGGTTAAAAACAACAACAAAACTTTGATCAACTGAGGTCTTTCTTTTAGGAATTTCTTTAATATTTTCTGAGAGCCTATGACCTAGACGGGGATGGAGGAGTGAGCTCCATGGGTCCAAGGTTATTGTATGGTATGCCTCTAAGCCATAGCTGTGGCTCAAGTGATTAAATAGAATTGAATAGAGACAAGAGTGGCAACTGAATGAATAATATCTTCATCAAGGAGATCTAGAAGAGATTCTAAAACAGATATCAAGCCCCAAGGGATCAGATGGCCTTGAAAATGAAAATAAGTTGAGCGAGAGGAAACAACTAGAATATATGTTGTTATGGCTGACTTTTATGCCTTGCTCTGTTTGGAAGAGAGGCTACATTTAAAGGACTTATTTTCAAGGATCGTATGCTCTACCAAGAAAACAGATATGTACACAACAAATTTAAGACAGACTATGAAAAATGTAGTTTTAGAGGTGCTTCAAGGCAGGGAGAAAAAAAGCAAAAAACAAAAAAAACAAAAAAACAAAAAAAAAACCCAGCTGAAGGACAAAGAAGGGAATAAATTAGAGAAAGTGTTCCAAAGAAAATGACATGACATTTCAATGAGTTTCATGCTGTTTCCTGTAACCCCAAGCCCTTTCAAAACATACTTTGAAGAATCCAATACAAAAGACCTCGAGAGATTATCTGGTTTTAGACCTCTGCTTTCAAGGACCTGTTTATTCCCATTTTATAGATAGTTGCCAAGGCCCAAAGAAACACAGGAAATGGTGGTGGAGAGCAAATGATAACATAGATCTTTCTGCTTTTTAATACTCTCTACTTCCAGACAGAATAGATAAGGAAGAAATGCAGTTTTTTTAAAATTGTAATTTCTGGACCTCTTGTATCAGCTAAAAGTATGATCAGTTGAGAATGACAAAAATCCAAATAACGATAGTCAGAAATGTATTCCTTGTGTAAAAGAAATCTAAAGATGCTGTACACAAAGCTTCATAGCAACGCTATTCACAATAATCAAAAAATGAGAATAACCCCAATGTCCATCAGCCGATGGATGGCTAGACAAAACGGGTTCTGTGCATACATCTATTTTTGAGTAATGAAAAGGAACAGAGTACTGATACATGACCCGGTGTGGATAAATCTCAGAGACATCATGCAACGTGAAAGAAACCAGATACAAATGGTCACATATAGTAAGATTTATATGAAATATCTATAATAGGCACTGAAAGCAGACTGGTGGTTTCCAGGGACAGAGGGAAAGAGGGAATGGAGAATGACAGCTTAATGGGTATGGTGTTTCCTTTTGGGGTGATTAATATATCTTGGAACTAGATAAAGGTGATCGTTGCACGACATAGTAAATATACTAAATGCCAATGATTTAGTATAAACACACTTTAAAATGGATAATGGCTAATTTTATGTTATATGAATTGTACCTCAATTTTTAACAAGTTTTAAAATCCAGAAGAGGAAAATTCAGAATTGGTAGGCAGCTTTATGAAAACTTCAGGGATCCAGGCTCCCTTTGTCTTGCAATTCTGCCATCTATAGCTTTAACTTCTACCTCATGTTGCAAAATGGCTGCTCAAATTCCAATGATCACAACTACATTTCAGCTATCGGGAAGGAGAAAAGAACAAAGAAGGAGAATGAGAGAAGGACCCTGAAGAATGACTAGAATTTAGTATAAATTGAGATCTGAAGAATGGACAGGACTTAGCCAAGGGAAGAATAACAAAGAAGCGCTTTCCAGTAGGAGGACTCAGAGGGTGCAGGTCTCAGGTCTGAGTTTGGTGGGTGGAGGAACTGGGAGAAGTCCAGTGAAGCTGGCATATGGGGAGTGAGGAGGAGAGTACTAAAGAGATGGGCATGAACTTAATGACCCAGCCCACCATAGGCCCTGTCTGGCTCTGGAAATCTATTACCTTTCCTCTCACTGTCCCACATCGTACTCCTGTGCCATAAGGAAATTGATTCAATAAAATAATCCAATGAGATAAGAGTTTAGATATGGCCTTTGGTGTGCATAAAAGCACATATTTTATCTTCCAGTCAAGGACTTTTTGAAGTTATTTACCTCTCAAAGACAGATGCCAAGGACCCCATGACCCCACGCCCCTGACAGTGTGTTTTACTGCTGTCCTCCCAGAGGTCTTTTCCATTGTCTCCCTCCTTCAATGACCTCATTTTCAGTGCCACTGAGAGCCAAGGTAAATCGTGCAGACTTACAGCCAGGGCCAGTGGCTAAGATGTGAACTGGTTATTTGTCTCCCCAGGTCCCACAGGAGTAGCATGTAATACAATAAGGAGGAAGTTGTTGCCTGGGGTCCACCAGTGCCCCTGGCTGTCTCTATTTTGGCTCTGATGGGAGCTGGGATTTTAGGTGCCAAGGAGCACAGCTGGGGCCAGTCTGCCCTGGCTGAAACTTACATACCTAAAAAGAAGAAAGAAACTGCTGTGCTCGCTGGGGCTCCAGGACACTTTGGCATGCCCTAAAGATGCCACGATTTGTTGTTATAACAGAGAATGGCAGGGCTGGAAGGCCTGAGTCTCAGACAGGTGAGGTGACTTTCCCAAGGGCAGACATTGAACTTTCAAGATAATCTGGTCAGCTCAAGGGATACTGGTCATCTCGTTAAATATTTTTTTGGCACAAACCAAGGAGAACTCCCTCCAAGTTGCCAAATTTTGACCAGAAAACCTAAGTACAGAAAGGAGACAATACCGTAAAGATTAATAGGGAATGAGAACTTTAATACTGCTGTATGTATGAGTGTTTTTGAGTATGCTCTCCTGGGAAGAACTACTACCAATTGATTCCTAACCACATACTTTATTTTAAGTACATTATATTTTGTCATTGCCTCAATACTATAAGGTAATATAATTATCTCCATTTTACAAGTGAAAAACTGAGGCTCAGAGGTGACATAACTTGTGTAAGTCACCTCGCTATTAAGAGATAGAGTCAACATCAAAACCCAGTAGCTATGACCTCAATGTCCATGTTCTTAGCCAATATCTTTTACTGTTTCCCTTCAAACTCTACTAACCAGCATTTCCTTGTTCAGACAGATATGGTATTATTTTTCATAGCGCAGGAAAAGATTTGAAGAAGTCACCAAACTCTCATTTGATTAAAAACAGAAACAAGGTAGCCAAAGATGTGAGATGCCCAGCTGAATGTTGGCAACAGACAGAGGGTGGAGGAGAAGCAGAGCTTTCTACCTCCTACCAGCCCGCAGTGGTCTGTAAAGTTCCTGACATAAACTGGGTAGTTTCTAGTCACCACCACAAATTCACTTTCCATCTCAGTCTCTCTGGGACTGGAAGTCTTCCTGGACTCCATCAACTCTCTGGATTCCAGTTGGGTTCAGCCAATAGGAGGCACCCTCAGGAGATCTAAGGACAAGAAAGAGAGGTCGGGGTGTTTGTGCCCTACTCCTTTTTGCAGGGCCACAGTCGACAGTGGCCGTGTCCCTCTACCAAAGACTTCAACTCCCACCAAGGAGTTCTCTGTGTAAGCCACAGCACAGCTCTGGCTCTGTCTAAGGGCACTGCTACCACAGCCCCAGTACTTCACTTACTATCCCTTGTCTGTGTTCCTTAATTCCATTCATACCTTTGTTAATAGTCCCTTCATTAAATTCTGCTCAATAATTCCATCTGAGTGAGCCATCTGTTTCCTGTTAGGACCCAAGATAATTCAGTACCAGAGTTTTAGATCTGAAAGTCACATCAAAAGTCTTCTACTCCTATGGTTTTCAATGTTTTATTTTTACTTGTGGAGATCTAGTAAGAATCAAAGCTATACAACAAATAAATTTCTAGAAGGATGTGGAACCCTGCCTACTCAGCATCCTACCCAAAACCACTCTTCTTCTCTGCCTTCCCCCAACAGCTCCTTGAAATCCAAGGGCTTTGGGTCACACTCCCAAACCAGTTGACCTAATCCAAACCCCTCACTCACACGAGGAGAGAGGCTGTTGGCAAATTTTCCAAAGTGTCCTTTGTTGGCCCTAGTGGGTCTGATTTATGCCCTGGGCCTTCATCAACAGTTTGCCTCAATATCTTCCAAAGTGTAAAGTTCCATAAATCTTCACTGGGAGCGACAACTAGACTGCCAGCTCGTGTTATACAAACACACAGAAATGTCATTAAGGCAACAAACAGCCCCACTGGTCTCTACAGAGCCTTTTCTACCAGGCTCAAGTTACTTAAAATCAATATTTGAACAAGGACAAAACCACATGTTTTCAAAACCAAATGAGAGGGGTCTAATACCAGGCCTGAAGATGTGGTTACATCACACGCGGTCCAGTTGGTCTCCCGAGACTCCTTCGTTGAGTTTGACCTAACAGCACAGGCTCCCATGCCCTCGCAGTCACTGGACTTACTTGTCCTGAGTGTCTGACCTCACCAGACAGGTGACACTGAGGGACAGAATAAACAAGAAATAGGAACTTCCACAGAGCCAGGGATGGGGCCTGAGTTTACGAAACAAGGCAAGTTAGAGGTGTTCTTCATGCATCCTCAAGCATTGATTGATTCAGGAGCTGTACCAGGGGTACACTAAGATCTGGGAGTCCAAAGGTGAGCAAAATTGTGAGTCTCTGCTCTTAGGCAACTCATATAACAGGGTAGTAGAAGAGGCGACAACAGGTCATTTCAAAGTTGAAAGACAAGTGCCAGTGAGGTAGGTAAATTTAGCATGCTTTGGAGGACATGGCAGGGACAATAACCCAGGGGCAGACTGGGGGCTTGTCCAAGAAGGCTTCCAACAGGAGATAAGCTGAAACGTGCTCTATGTAACCTATTATTCTAGCTTTGTCTGTGCCAGGCCCAGGAAGGAAAAGGGGGTTGACGAAAGGAAAGAAAACCCTGTCTTCTCTCAGAAGGGAAAAGTATGAGGGGGAGAATTTTATTCTCTCTCCTGTTGTCAAGTTGGGGAGCAGGAATGAAGCATGCCCAGCTTGGCCTTTCTGGACCCTCTGTATTTTGGAACCAGCCTGTTCACAGACACCACCCATTACCACCCCTGGTTCTCTGCTGGAGCGTATGGTAAGGATGGGCAGAGCTTCTGTAGCTGGGCCAGCCCGTTGGCACTGGTTGCTATGTGGGTACGTCTTACTCAGAGGGCAGCATTAGGCCCTTTCACCTGCATGTCCGAAGCCATGTTATTTCAATTATAAAGGCAGCACTTTTCTCTTCATCTGCTTCTTGTGTCCTACATCTCTATTGAGAGAGTCTCAATAATTGTTCCCTTTCCCAAATAACATGTGAAAAGATTCATGATATATTATTAGACAAAACTGTAGGATGCAAAATTATATTTTTTCACATTGTGCTTAGAAAAATAAATAAAATGAAACAGGTGAAAATACAAACAGTTGTATTTATGTGCAGTGATGCAAGATCTCCTTTTTTTAAAAGGTATTTTCCAATTTTTTAAAAAAATGTTTACATGCTATTATTTTTAATCATAGGAGAAAATAGGTAAGTGCAATAAAATGGTCTTTCAAATTTGATAAAAATATCAAAGAAAGTCATAAATTCTGAAAACGACGTTGGGGTGGCTGGTAGAGCAGGCACAGCCCATTCTCATTCCCGTGTAACTTCATAAGCAACTTCGTGTTCAGTGTTTAGTGTTGGCATCATCTCCCTTCTTAGGATGGTGTTCCAGTCCCTTTGTGTTTTGTGGGTGCCTGCGACCTATCCGTGCTCCTCACTTGCTCAGCTCCACTGTGCTGTTGGACGTGTATTTCCCTGGAGAGCGAGCTCTCCCATGCCTCTATGCCTGTGTACACATGCCATGCCCTTGGCAACGAATGCCTTTCCCCCACCCTCATGATGAAGACATATCTTCCTGTAAGACACAACTGCAGTGTCTTCTTTCCGAGAACATCTTCCTTGGTTTTTCTCCACTTTCTCCGGCAAATGAAACTCTCTGTGCTTGTTTTGAATTTAACTATAAAAGTACTTGGCTATAAACTTAGGGGAAAAAAGCACTTGGCACTTTGCATGTTTACTTACCTTTTGTTGGGTGTAAGAATTGCCTTCTGTTCACTTACTTGTTTCTTTATTCATTTCATTCAACTAACACTGATTGAGCTCTACTATAGGCCAAGTATTGGGCACTTGGGGGACAAAAGGAAAAGACTAAGATCCCCCCTTCAAAGCGCTTGTTGTTTACTAGAAAAGAATTCATATTTCTCTTCCACAAAATAAGGAGTAGAAGAAAAGAAACTGCTTAGGGGAGTAAGACAGTCATCATAGAGGAACATTTCATTTCAGTTTGGTTGTGAAGGGATGGTAGAATTTAGCCAAACAGATGAAAGAAAGAAAAAAAAGAAAGAAAGAAAGAAAAGAAAAGAAAGAAAGAAAGAAAGAAAGAAAGAAAGAAA
>NW_011889086.1:567793-617968 GCF_000151845.1 Pteropus vampyrus | reverse complement strand
CAACCAAGGCCTGGGATTTTCATCTAACTGTATCATCCAGATCACCCCCTTCCTCAGCATCAGGCTAAACCTGACAGACTTTAGGCCTCAGCAATAGGCAGCTCCTGAAGTGGCTCTCACTGATCCCCTGTATTAGTTGGCTAGAGCTGCCATAAAAAAGCTCTACACACACTGAGTGGCTGAAGCAACAGGAATTTATTGGCTCACAGTTCTGGGACCTAGAAGTCTGAGATTTAGGTGCTGGCAAGGTTAGTTCTTTCTGAGGGCTGTGAGGAAAGGATCTGTTCCGGGCCTCTCCCCTTGGCTTATAGATGGCTATCTGAATGTTCACTTTGCATTCTCCCTGTACGCATGTCTGTCTCCAAATGTCCTCTTTTTATAAGGACTTCAGTCCTACTGGATTAAGGCCTACCCTAGTGACTTCGTTTTAACTTGATTATCTCTGTAAAGACTATCTCCAAATAAAACCACATTCTTAGGTACTGAGGGTTAGGACTTCAACATATGAATTTGGGGGTGGAGGTAACACAATTCAACCCATAACACCCCACGCCCTGTATTTATGCCCCCATGGAATCCCCTCCTCTTGAGTGTAGGCTGGACCTACTGGCTTGTTTCTAAAGAACAGAACACAGCAAAAGAGATTGGATGTCATTTCCAACATGAGGTTACAAGGAATATGACCTTTGTCTTTTTATCACTCTCTCCATCTGGTTCTTCTCACTCGCTTGGATAAAGGAAAATGCGCATTGTGAGCCACTCTATGGAGAGGCTGCATGGCAGCCTCCAACCAACAGTCAACAAGGGACTGAGTCCTGCCTACAAGCACGTCAGGGAGCTTGGATACCACTCCGCTCCAAGTTGAGACTTGAGCTGACACCTTGATTACATCCTTGTAAGAGCTCTTGAAATGGAATACCCAGTTACGCCATCCCTGAATAAGCCATACCTGTAGGAATACTGTTGTTTCAAGCCACTACGTTTTGGGAGTAATCTGTTACACAGTGATAGACAATAGATACATTCTCTATCCCTTCGGACTGAGCCTCTCTTTGTCTGCCTCCATTCTACACCCTTTGTGATCTCCCCCAAGTGTAAACATGACTTTGAAATTTAAAACCTGTTATGGTTTCCCATTGTTCCCAGGATAAAATTCAAATTCTTTAGCATTGCCAGGCCCTATCTTTACATGCACTTATGAAAGACTATGATAGCAAATCCTTTACTTTGAAGAATACAGACATAGGTTTAATTCTGGCTCTACTACTTATTGTTGATGCGACCTCTGTGCTCGGTACCCTCATCTGTAAAATCAGAATACTAATTTATTTTGAACAAATACTTAATGAAAGCTCACTCTATACAGGATTTGTCTAGGTGTAAAGGACACCATAATAAATATGAAACAGTCCCTGCCTTCAACAAACAGAAACAATTGAATTTTTAGCTGCTGTAGAGTATGATAAGCAGTGTGACAAAAGAAGCACAAGGGACTAAAAATTAATGTGTTTTGAACACTTACTGTGCACATGGCACTTTATATGTACTTATTTAACCACCACAGCAGTCCTATAAGATATAAACTACTATCTCCATCCTGTAGATGAACAAACTGAGGCTCAGAGGTCACACAAGTAGTAAGTGGGAAAACTAGATTCTAACTCAAATTTATGTCACCTCAAAGTCTCACGGTTTTCTAATGTGCTACACTCTTTGAAAATGGATATCACAGTCGGGGTCTCAAGAAGCAGACACTGAGATGGATTTGGGAGTGCAAGGTGTTTATTGGTGACGGACACCTGTGCAAAGAAGCAGCAGACATGGTCAGAGGAAAAGGTTGAACCTGGATGAGGCTTGACCAAGCCTCAGCTAACCAGACAAGGGCTTGAGAGCTAACTATCCAACATCGAGGTCTCCCATCCTGCTAAAATGGTGAGGCCTTTATGCCTCTGCCTTCTCAATACCAATAACAGCTAGAGGTGGCCTGCTGATCATAGCCCTGGCAGCTGGGCAAGCCCTTTCTTTCAGGGAGTTCTGGGTGTCGGGGCTTCTTGTCTGTCACATGAGGGCACACATAACTCAGACAGAGAAACATAGGACTTCTAGGGGAAGGTGACAGTGAATTCTGAAGGAGTTTGCCAAAAGGGAGCGCAAAGGCCATTCCAAGCTGAAAGCTAAAATTTGGGAAAGGAAGGAAAAGAGTAGAAATTTGGATGAAGAAAAACAGGGACAAGAAGCAAATGAGAGAAGTGGCTACACTACCACTACTCCACCTTCATGAACTTCCTTCTATCACCATAATCCTGGCAAGATAAAAGGCTTGCCTTTCACATCACACCCTGTCCTCATAAAACTGATGTCCATCAGGATCTCCTCTGTGCTCCCTTAAGGACTTTTTGTCCTGCATAACTCAGTCTTCTTTTTCCTGACACAGATTCTTTGCAGAGAAGATATTAATAATAAAGAATAAAGACATAAAGATTGTGTTAGCACAAAAATGCATTAAAGATTTACTAAGAAAGTTGGTCAGTATTAGGAAGAGAAATGTTGATTTGGCTTGTTGATGTTGTGCCTTAAAAACTGTCAAGTTGACCAGACAGGGAGGGGCCCAGTTTTAGGGTAGACCTTTTCCAGGTGCTGGGAAACAGGGCACTTAAATTTTTGAGGGGAATAGTCAGTTTGGTGGGTAGAACAATGAGATCAAGGGAGTCTGGTGACAGCAGGCCATAGTCTAGAAAAAGCAAATAATAGGGCACTTAGTAGTTGTTGATGAATTAATATCTGCTCTGTGACTTCTTTTACAAGGAGAAGGTTGTAGTGACAAGTGGATGAGCCTAAGGTTATGGAATTCTGAGTTAGGAGACACTAGGAAGCCTGGGGCAGTGATCAGCATCAGGTAGGCCTCTGCAAATAATTGAATCTCAATTAATACCTGAAGACAGGACCCTGGGATTCAAGACAGTGACCATGCATAGAGAACAAGCAAAAGTATAGTCAGCACTGTGGTACCAGGGGCTATGGCCAAACTAGGGGTATTTTATTTATTTATTCATCTACACATCCTGCTCTTCATTTATTCATCCATCCAACCATCCAGCCATTCTTTTGTACATTAAATATTTACATGAAAGATAATATGTGACTTCCTTCTCACTTAATTCTTTTTCCTGAGACAGATCCTTTGCAGAGAAGACATTAGTAAGAGAGAATAAATATATAAAGATTGTGTTAGCACAAAAATACATTAAAGGTTTACTAAGAAAGTTGATCGGTATTAGGAAGAGAGATGTTGATTTGGCTTGTTGGTGTACCACTCTGAAGAACTGGAAGGGCTTAAAGCTTTATAGTTTTAATGCTTCCCGGTCAAGTTGAAGCTGAGATTCCAGGCAGGAGAGGAAGAAGTACAGGTGGAAAGTGGGTGTATAAAAAGAAGAGAGACAAGTGAGGAAGAAAGCCCCCAGTTCCCAAGTGGCTGTGTGTATTGGATTCTGGCATGTGAGATGGTGACATAGAAAAATAAATGTTTCACATCATCTTTATTTATGCTCAGCTATAAAAAGGATTTTAACTTTGATGATGAGAAATACCCGTAAACTCTTCCAGATATTTGGTTTAAACTAGGACCAATCTTCTGTAGGTACTGGGGAAATCAAGGTGGATTAAGACACAGGCCCTGCTCTGGAATCACATGCTGAGGGAGGTGGCAGACATGCAGACAGAGGAGTATAATGGAGAATAGTTGTGTTGACAAGATAAATGGATGTCTCATCCAGACCTGGACTTTCAGGAAGACCTCCTAGAGGAGATATGATGTCCGAGACACTGAGTTTTGAAGGATAGATTGGAGTTATCCAGACAAAGAATAACTAGTGTTCCACGCAGCAAGTTCAGCTTGTGAAAACCAGGGGCACAATATATTGGTGGTAGTTCATGTGGTTAGAGCACATGTATGATATGAGAGAGAAAGAGAGACAGAGCTAGGGCAAGAACTAGATCAGGAAAGACCTTGTATGTCAGGATTAAGAGCTTAAACTTGATTCTGAATGCTATTGGGAGCCATTTGAAGAACATTCCACAGAATTGTAAACTTAAGTCACTGAGATGGAACTACTGGAATTTCTTGGATGCCTCCAACAACTTACCTCTGGGTCCTGGGCTCTGATGTCTGGTCTAAAAGTTATGCAGCCTTTGGCTTTATTCTCTGTCTTGGGAGCAGGTACTGACACCCTGGGCCCAGAGGATGGGCTCGTTTCCATGGTGTTGGGCCACTGGGTGGAGCCTCTCTAGGTTGAGCCTTCTAGACATGAGGTGCACACCCATGATGTCAGAGGGGTGGGACATGAGGAAGGGCATGGGGTGTAACAGCTACTATCAATGTCCCCCCTCTTCCCTCCTGAGAAATTACAAATCACTCCCCAGGCTGTTGATGAAGGAGTCCTCACACTTCTGGAGATGTTCGATCCTTCATAAAACCCGTATTACTCCTGGAGACTGTAGGATTGTGAAAAGACCTCAAGCTTTATAGTGAAGTTGATCTAGATTTAGATCCTGGCCCTGTTACAAGCTATGAGACTTAAAGCAGTTTAATTACTTCCTCTGAGCCTCACTTCTTTATCAATAGGGTAAAGATAATAATGTCTCTCTCACAGTGTTATTAGGAGCATCAAAGAAAAAATATTTATAACTCTTCAGCAGGATATATTAGTTCTTCCCCCAGAGAATTTTCTTCTTGTGAAATTTTACTCACTTGTTTGTCATCCAGGGTGCACTCAGTTCAGCTTTTCCAACCTAGTAAGAGAATTAGGAAAGTATTATTTGAAAGCATGAGTACCATTGACCAAACTGAAAAATTTGGCTTATCTTGCATTTGTGTTAGTAAACCACAGTAATTCAGGCATCATGGATTTATGAAGGTGGAATGCAAATCACTCGGGACTCAAAGTGGCAAAACCTAAGCTATGTCCTCAGCCAAGTCCTCTCTCTGAAAAAAAAGGTCCCTTCCTGTCTTAACCGTCTCCAGAACAAGCCAATAAACTATTAGACTCCAGTAAATCACACTTATAGGGGGAACAGTGGATGTAGTACCAAAGGATATTCCTCTTTTTTTGTTCACATAAGCTCTGTGAGTCTCCACACAGGCCTACAGCTAAGGAAGATGAAATTATTCCATGGGAAAAGAGTTAAAAAGTCGATGCTCCAAGAATGAATCATAAAATATTTCAAGAATGTCAGAGAGAAATATGACATACCTCAGGGGACCCCCAGGGGGAGTGAGAGAGGGGAGCAGCTGGAGTTGCCACATGCTGAGCCCGATGCTGTCTCCAGTCCAGATTCCAAAGAGATTAAGAGATGGTGCAATGCCAAGGTGGGACTTCTCTCCCTTTGTTTCTCTCCTTGTCTTCTGGATATGGAAATCTTTTCCAGGGCAGGGCAAACCCATTGATACTGTCTCCAACTCTTGCTTAATAGATAAGGAAACTACCTTTGGAATTAAACCTCTGGATTCAATACCCAATTCTACCACTTACTGTGTGATTTTGGACAAGTGACTTCATCTCTCTGAGCTTTAATTCTTCCTCTACGAAATAGGGATACGAATATCTATTCCTCAAGTTTTTTTAGTGGAGTCAATGAAGTAATGTAATAAAACCTTTAGCCCAACATCCTAGAAGGGGCTGCATCAATGGCAGCTAGTATTTTGGGAGAAGGCAGCTGGGAGGAGTGGCCATATGCTGCATGCATGGCTCAGGCCCTCTCTGAATCACCCTGGGTATCAAGAGATACACAAATTATGAGGTTAGCCTTTGGTTTCCAGTCACAGATCTAGAGGTTTCTAAGGTGCAAGGAGGGAAAGTAGAGACTTCTCCCAGCAACAGAAAAAAAAGAGAGCTTCCGAGAAGCCAAGCGGCCAGGAGAACAGGCCCAGCTACAGAGCCTGAATGTGGACCTGCAGCTGGGCTAATCCTGGGAGGGTGGGGTCCAAGGGCTGTGGAAGCTATGTGGGATTCATTCAGTAGTCATTCAGCAGCTCTCTACTGGACACCTATTACATGTGAGCCACTGACTTTGTAGACTAGGGATGTAGCAGAGAACACGTCACTGTCCTTGCCTTCTTAGAGCTGACAAGGAGGAACAAAAATTAAACAAAAATGAATAACCGATATCTTTCAGGTAATTCTTATTTCCGTGACAGACAAGCCAACCTCAGATTTCCGAAGGGAAACAGAGGGCCTGGCAAAGGGCTGCAGGTTGGCAGCAGCCTTGTCCTTGGATGGGCAGCAGAGCTGGTGGCAGAAGCAATTTGCAGTTACTGGGGTTGGAAACACAGCTTCTGAAGTCAGACAGCCCAAGGACAACTCACAGCACCAATTACAAACTGTGGGCCTTGAACACATTACTTAACATTTTAGAGATTTAATCTTCTGATTTATAAAAGAGATTAAAGTATAATTTACCTCTGAGATCGCTATGAGTATTAAATGAAATGATAGATACAAGTGCTTGGTGAAGGTCTGAGCTTAGAGTAAATGCTCAATAAAGGTTAATAAATAATAATATTAAATTTATTTATTTAATAAACATGGCCAGAATGTACAGGTTCACCTGGACTGGGGGCCCAAGAAAAAGAATGACGTTGTGCATGACAAGGATTCCATGACTATGGCAGGAGCCCAGTCCTGGATCTGGAGATGGGGTGGGGAAGGGGCAGAAGGCACTCAGAGTGGGTGTGAAGGAAGAAGGAAAACAGAACTTTAGTGGTTAATACCAAGGATGGAACCTGGGCACATGACAGCGTGGCAAACATGAAGTAGAATTAACAGACAATCAAGGATACAAAGAAAGTGGAGGTGCAAACCAAAGAGTAGCTAGCGAAGGTGTTTGGAACAAGCCTCCTCAAGATGTGCCACTCTGGCATGTAAATTATTTTGAGCTGAAGGCGATTGAGACCCTGCAGGCTCAGGAGAAACTTTTACCTTAAAGAATTTAAAGAATTTAAATTAGTGGCCTTGCCCCATTATAAGAGTTATCACCAGAAATAACTCTTTATGAACTATCTATAGGGCAAGGCAAACTTCTAATTACTGAACATCTTTTCTTATTGCCCTTCTTATTGTCCTATTCCTCCCCTCTAGAGCCCTAAGGTGGTTTATCTCATCTTCAACTTAGAAAGTCATATATGCCTCATTTTCCCTTTTTGTCACTGAATCTCTCATGTATGTGAGGTTTCCATACATACCTGGGTAATAATTTAGTTATTATCCTTGTTAATCTGTCGCATGATGATTTAATTACTAGAGCAGCAGGAAGAACCTAGAAGAGAAGAAGAAAGTTTCTTCCTCCCCCACTCCATTGCTCATCTTGATTGAAAACTTCTGTGTGCCAAACCCCTGTGTTTGACAGGCACAATGCCATTTAATAATAAAATAGTATCTGTGGTGAACATTACTATCATTTATTTTACAAACAAGGAAACTAAGACTCAAAGAGATTGTTTACCTAAAGCCAACTAGCAAGCAAATTGTTCTGAACCTGGATTTGAAGCCAGATAGTTCTAATGGCAAAGCCCATTTTTTTTCAGCCATAAAGTGATTCTGTTCTTCCCCATACCTACTTGGTCTCCTTCCATCAGGTTGGTTATCTTCTGAGATGTTGTTATTCATAAGCAATATACATTTGGTAATTCAAATGTACTCTTCAAATGGAATTCTCATATTTTTTATCTTTATCCAGGGTTCCTGGCTCATAGCTCCCCAAAACCTTGGAATTTCCTGAGTGAAAAGAGCAATGAGAGCATCTTTTGTCATAGGATTTGGTCTCTTGTCCTCAGAACCTGAAATTGCTTCATTGGCATAAAGGTGAAATGGGTGTCTTGTCATTCATAACAAGTTCCTTTTCAGCAGAACTGGGTTTATGTTAATGAAGTGACTTGGAAAGCACCTAAGAATGGGGGCTTGTTGCCAAAGGAACCAACCGTAAATAAAGTGGTGGAACTTTCAGTACCACTCTCTAATTTCCTAGAAGTGGAGAGGAACTAGAGGTTGAATTAATCATCGATGGCCAAAGAGTTAATCAATCATGCCTATGTAATGAAGCCTCCATAAAAACCCAGAGGACAGCGTTCAGAGAGCTTCTGGGTTGGCGAACACCTGGAAGTGCTGAGTGAGCAGTGCACTCAGAGGGCATGGAGGCTCTGTGCCCTTTCCCCACACCTTGCCCTGTGCACCTCTTTCATCTGGCTGTTTCTGAGTTATATCCTTTTTAAAATAAACTGATAATCTAGTAAATAAAATGTTTCTCTGAGTTCTGTGAGCTGCTCTAGCAAATTAATCAAATCCAGGGACAGGGTCCTAGGAAACTCTAATATACAGCAAATAAGTCAGAAGCCCTGGCAACAATCTAGGCTTATTATTGGTGTCTGAAGCTTGGGTTAGGGGAAGCCTTGTAAGATTGAACGCTTAACCTGTAGAATCTGACGCAGTCTCCAAGTAGATAGTGTCAGAATTGAGTTGAATCCTCAAATATCCTGCTGGTGTCCAAGAGTTTCTCATTAGTGTAGGGGAAGACCTCCCTCCGCACACCGGAAATTGGCCTCAGAACCCCTGTGACAAACATTTGTTAAACTACCACCTCGTGGCAGCTGTTTACCATGAGTTGTCCTCTGCTGGAGTCTTGAATCACACTTATTAATATAGAGAGGAGGAGGAGGAGGAGGAGGAGGAGGAGGAGGAGGAGGAGGAGGAGGAGGAGGATGGCACAATGGAAAGAACCTTGCCTCAGGAGTCCGACAGATGTGGGTGGGGAATGAGGTAACACTGGGCAGTTTTTGACAGCCCAATTCCTCAAAACCTACCTCAAAGAACACCTAACTAACACATTTAGCACTTTGAATTGCACTGAATATGGTGTTGCAGAACAAATCTGGGTCTCTGAGTCACAAGACGTGGTTGCAGGTCTCATACAAGTCATTCAGCTTGCCAGAGCCTCAGTTTCTACCATCGTAAAACTCGAATTTAGGACTAGAAGCTGAAAAGACCCTTCTGGGATGACAGAATGGCCTGGGACCTTGAATTAAAATCTTGAGCTCAAATCCCACATTTACTGCAAATCTACTCTGTGACTTTTGGTGATTCAACCTCCTACTCCCACCTCTTCCACATTCATGGCTTCTTTGTTAAACAGAAAGAACTGATTCATCCAACAGTCACCAAGTCTTTCTGCGATGGCTGTTTCTTCCCCACACCCTTGAATCCCTGGGACTGGGAATGAAGATCAATTAGGTGTTCTCTTTCTTGCATCCAGCCCATTGCTCCTTCCCACTCCAAAAATCCCCCAGCTTGTAAGCTCATCCAGGTACCTGAGAGCTGAGAGAATGAGAGCCTGAGTCCTAAATAGGAAATCTGGGAGTATGGCACTACAGCTGTACCACTCAGATCCTCTTGCGTTATATAATAAGTTCAATTCAACTGGGAACGGGTCTTCTTAGATTCTGATTGTTTTTTTTTTTTACCCCAGAAACTTAAAGAGGAAGAATAGTGGGGTGAACTAATCCCTGCAGCTGCAATTGATTTCCTGGAGGCAATGGATTTGCATCATTTCCCTCTCCTTAACTATATTATGTTCCCATCTCCTTCTAGCACCTCTGCTGATCTTGGTGGTTTATGTGGAAGCACAAAGATATCCTTGAAGAGTCTGAGCCCCTGGAAATCATGTCCTTCTTGTCCATTTACTATCAAAATTGGGCAAGGGAGTACCAAAAAATGTCCCAGTGAAAACCTTGGGTGTTAAATGGACCCCTCCATGACTCCATAGTATAACAGTAGCCCCACCTCTTCCTGACAACCAGAATTCATGAACCTTGACTAAAATAGTGATTCCTTTCCTTATTTGCTGGTCTTTGACATAAGGAACCCAAGGTAGTAATCAGGAGAGAGTGATAGCTAAAAGTTGTATAGGATTCTTAGAGTGCTCACTTGTAGAAGTTTTCTTCTTTTGAGAGCCAGGACCTTTAAATCTGCAGAGTCTAGAATACTGGGGATAAAGAGCACAAATTTCCAACTGGATTATCAGATAAATGGTAAGCAAGACATTTTAACTTCCACTCCTTGGTTCTTGAACCCATGAGTTCTACCTGTTGGGGACACAGCACTATGTAATGGTAATTGATATAACATGTTTACTGCCTCCTGGAAGATAGTGCCCATCTTTGCAAGGTAACATTTCAAGCCTGGCTCTTTAGATGATTCTTCAAAAGGCCATTCCACCACTCTATCAGGGTGGCAGCTTATGGGTCATAAAATACATGCGTGTACCAATGGATCCCAGCATGTGCCATTGCCTTACCTCCTTTGCTATAAGGTGGGTTCCTTGGTGTAATATATTATGCAGAATCTCTTGTTGATAGGTGAAACACTTTGTTTGAATAGTGGTTCTGGCCAAAGACCTGCAAGCAGAAATGGCAAACCTATACTCAGATTATGTGCCACTAAGTGACTCCTATTATTTGGGAATTCTATTATTCCCATTGCTCTCTGGCAGCCCAGGTCTGTGATGCTATCTCTTATCATTAGCTAAGACCCATATAGGACAGGCAACTGAGCTTCTAAACTATGCTTGTTCTCTGTCCAGATGATTCTCTATTATGTTGGCAAACATAGTGTCCTCCTGCAAAATATAACTGACTAGTGGGTTTTCTAGCCTGTAAGTCCACTCTAATATACCCACTTCATTTTGATTCCCTCTTTTGCCATCTGCTATGGTCATTTTGTCAATTCTACTTTATTCAGAATTGGCTAACTTTTTTTTTTTTTTGAAGCTTCTGAGATCCATTGCATCATCTCCTGAAGTCCTTCTCAGGGTGTTAAATCCTATATGACAAAATAGTGTTTTCATATCAATAAGCTATCATTTTCCCACTTCATATCCTACTTTCCTTGATCCATCACTCTTTGGATCCAGATCCAAATTACCCTTCCAGTTTCTGATGGTTTGTGTTCTGTAAGTTCTTTCTCCTTTAGCATACCCAGCACCTCCTCAGCTTGGTTTTGTTAGGACTTAACATGACTACTGATCTTTTGGTGGAGAGGCATCCTTGGCAGGTGGATTTTGTCTTTTAAGGCATAGGCTTCAGCATCCTCTTCAAACAAAGACAGAGCACTATTTTTAAAAAAGGAGAAGTGTGCCATTTCCACAGGCTGGAGGGTTCAGAGATATGTGGGGTCTTAAGGTTTATATGCAATGAACCTAGATGTTCCCACCCCAAGTCTCAGGATCTTTTTTCTTCCAGATCAGGGTCCTGACCTTGATTTAGCTGGCTCACTGTGGTTGAGAATTCATTCTTCTCTAGAGCTCTACTACCTTTATAATTAAGTTCTATGCTTGAGCCTCCGTTTTTTCTGCCCTCTGGCCGCACTAAATGAGAGTCTCTGTATATGGCTCCAAGGAGAACTTCTGACTTTCACATTTTGTCATAAATGGGTGACTAATTGCCCCAAACTTTCATATCTTTTTCCAATATATTAATTGTACTTAACTATCTAATTCCACTGTCCTTATAATTACTCTTTCCCCTATACCTTTTAAATGCCCAAGATATTTGTGATGGCTAGTGTGTTTCTTTTCACTGATCTTCCATTTACCCCATTTACCACAAATCAAAGTGCTAACTATTATACTGCTGAAGCATAGCAAGAGCTTTCGGGGTTCCACATACCATAGTGATAGGGTCCTCACTGCCCACCAGGAGGTACTCTCAGGGTTATCCCTCACTGAGACAAGAGGTCAGGTCTTTGTATCCTTGCATCAACCAGTCATTGTAGATTGACTGTTCCAAGAAAGTGGGAGTAAAACATGGTCAAATATCTCCTTCAGTTAAAGGCAAAGGTTCAGATGTGAGCCGTCAGCATCTTCCAGAAGCTAGGGAAATGAGTACTTTGGTCCTGATATGGGCCACACAAAACAACAATTGTTCTCTAAAATACCTTGAAATTAGAGAAATATTCTTACCACCACCATCCACACTGCAAGTGTCTGCTCAATGTCATCTTACCTGTAAGGCCTCTCCCTGGCACTCTTTATTATTCTTACTCTGCTTCATTTTTCTTGCCAGATGGAGATCTGAAACTACTGTTATTATTTCTCTCCTACCATCAGAGTATATACTCCAGATTTATGGTACCCCATCACCCAGAAGAGGGTCTTACGCAAGATATTCCCTAACAAATATAAATAAAATACCAAATATTTATGTACCTACTACATGCATCTCACTGGAATTGCTGTGAAAACTAAAATAAATCTCCTCTAGCTCACAATAGATACAATACAAATAAATAATATAAAAATATAAATGTGAGTTATGTTTTTGAATATGTCTGTAAGTGGCAATGGGATAAGGAAAAGAACCTTTTTACTTTGCAGACAGATACTGCAATTCGGCACCAGGAAACAGAGACTAAACTTCTAACCCAGGGTTGAAGGGCAGGCCTTTGACTCTCTGTAAGGCAGGGAGATTAGAATTTATTTTTAATTTCTTTGAGCACCAGTATTTAATTGCAGACTTAACAGGGGCTCAAGCCTATAAAAGATTCACCTTGTCTCTCTGAATGTATACATTATTTACCATACAGTCTATAAAATATTTACCCATTTCTCAGCCAACTGAACCCTGCTTGTCTTAACTACCTCACTGCTGCTCAAAGCTGATCAAATAGGCAGCTGGCACCTCTCCAGAAATGGACCAAGCAAGCAGCTGGAAGGGGACCATATTTTATGCATTTGTCAGAGCACATAGCAATCAAGGGTGTTGAAAGCCTTTCTGAAGGTACTAGGGAGGGGTGTGGGTCCTTAATTCCTTCCCACCTCCACCCACCAACTCTAAAACATGACTGCCTTTGTCAGGCCCAGTACATTCATCTACTCAGGGGTACCCTTATGGAGCACTTATTGTGTGCTATAGGTCTTGGGGAGACGGATGGGAATAATGCATGTTTCTGTACCCTTGGAGAAAACAAGCCCAATGATAAAAAATTGCAATGAAAAGATAGCTAGGTATTGAGCAATCTTTTCATGTGACCAGCATGTGAGAGCACATGGTCTCATGAGCCAGATTTTTTGGTTGAAATTCTATCTTACTCCATTATTTATAGGTGTCTAACCTTGGGCAAGTTACCTAACCTCTTGTTGCCTCAGTTTCCTCAGGACAATAGTCCCAGAGTCATGGGATTACTGAGCACATGGTGCCTGGCACATAGAAAGCACTCAGTAAAGGTTATAGATGAGGACAAAGATATGGAAAATCCTCAGGAGAGCTATATGTGGTAATATGTTATAATCCTCATTTTACAGATAAAAACCTGAGATTTAGGAAATTAAATACTTACCCCAAATTTACTTATAAATGGAAAAGTAAGGATTCAAAGTCATGTCTAATTCCAAAGACTACACTTGTCATCACTGTCTACATCCCCCCCGCCCCCGACACAAATACTCTAACACACACACCCTAATATACACACATATATACAAAAGTGTGGCATAATCATGTGAACCATGATTTCAATGACAATCCCAACCGGCCCTCAACGAGATTAGATTTTCTTATTGTTTTCACTTATAGTACCCCTTTCACTGCAGTCTCATGATCTAATAATTTATCAATTTAATTATTTGCTACTGTCTGAGTTCTGCGTTTATCATGTATTTCCAGTGTGTAGGTGAACGCTTCAAATGCATTGTCACCTTATCTTCATATTAGTGCTAGGATGTAAATAATACTTTTCTCCCTACTTTATTGCTAATAAAACTAAAGCTCAATCAATCAATCAATCAATCAATCACAAGAACACAGAGCAAAAAAAAAAAAAAAAAATAGAAGGCTAAGATTTTAACCCAAGTCAGTTTAATTCCGAAGTCTATGCCCCTTCTATTGGACCACACTCTTTCCCTAAGAAAGGAAGATGCCAGAGGGCAAGGGGAAAGGAACCCACTACTATGTATTACAGACCACCATGTCGAGCATTATACTGAGATTCTTTGTCACTATCTCTTTTACTCCTCTAGACAAATTTGTATTCAAAACAAGATTTTTGCTGAAACAAGTTTTTTGCAAAATCAGGGGCAAGCCCTGCTAGTATGAGTTGCCAAGGGGGAAAAGGAGGCTGGCACTGAGCAGGAAATAAATAGGGAAAATGGACAAAGTTACAAAGCCCTTTCATGTAGCCCTTTCCCCCAGTACTTCATGTTGATAGAATAGGCCAGCTGAAGTGGGTATCAGGCAAATTCCACGCCAGGAGGCCAGTCCAGGGTGAGGGAGGGTGCAGGAGAGAATGGGAGAGAAGACGGATACTTTGACCCCACTGTTTTGACTCTGACTCATACTGTACTACCACCTTGCTATACTAATACTCCTTCTCCTTTGCTTTAAAAAGGAAAATACAGGTACCATTTATCTTCTCAGTCTTTTATGTTCAATGGCTATTAGATTCTTAATGACAATTACTGATAGAAGTATTTGGCACAAAACAAAGTTGATAACCACACATGGTATAATGTGTTACAGACTACAAATTGAAAGAAATATCAACTCTTCTTAAACAAGAATAGATTTTCAAACTGAATTTTGTAGAATTAATGTGCACAAAACATATTAGCAGTGGCAAGAGGTATAATCAGTTCAATCTGATGTGGAAAAAATAATGATTAGTTAATAAAATATTTATTTTATAATTTACAAAGAAATATTTGATTCTAATAAAATTAAAATAAAATCAGAAATAGTGACTTGTGCTGTATAGAAACTCAAGCAAAAATATAAACTGTCTCAATAAAGTATGCTCCAGAAAACAAAATCTTGACCCACCAATGTGAGTATAATTTTGATTAAAATAGTTATTTCGTATAGTCACAGCTTAAAGATCTTTCGAGTCAAATCCAAGGTCTCCAAACATATTTATCTTAACAAGAGTCTGGTGTTGTGTTGGGGGCTTTACTTAACATTATTCAAATCCTTACAACAACACTTTGTTATATAATTGCAAACCTCATCCTACTCCCCACTTTTAGGCGAGGAAAATGAAATTCAGGAAGAGTAAGCAATTTGTCCAGGTAAGTAATTTATCACCTGGATCTCCTTTCCTAGATTTCAGGGTATTTTGCACAGGGTGGGGACACTATTTGTCCTCTTGGTCTCTCCAGAGAGGTAGGTGTGGCTGTGCCTCTTTCCAGGTTAAAATGTTGAGACCCCAGGAGAGAAATGAACTAAGATTTCAAATTGTATGAAAGACCTGGGCTTTTCCTGATCCCCATTCCACCATACTCTTCACTCAATGAAATGACCTGTAGAATAAAGCTATTTTTATGAAATTACTAGAAGCAGGGAGCTCTCTGCTCCTAGAAGAGCAGAGTTGCATAGAATGCAAAGTAATTTATTGATGACTGATAGCATTCAGGGAATTTTGTCTCCCCACCTCCACCCAAAGTAGAATTATCCTTCAAAGATGTCCTAAGTACTATATCCTTCAAAGGATAGCCTGGAATCCCTGTGCTGGCCAGTCAACACTCAGAAAGGGTAGGGACCTAAGTCGGTCATTTGCAACATCACAATATCAACGTTTTTTCTTACCACTGGTTTCTAAGTGAAGTACATCTTTCCTGCTCATTCAATAGTTATGTAAATTAGACTTTCCTGAAGAAGAGAACTAAACACATTTAAGTTCTCTGGGGAAAGAAATGAAATGTTTCTAGTATAATTTCCATTTGTTTAAATCTAAATCAATGAAATTGTACCAAACTTTATTTCACATACCTGGCATGATACACAGTGTTCTATGATAGTGGAACAATTTTATAGGATGTCTTAGGTGACCACCTGCCTTGGTTTCCCAGGACTGAAGGGTTTTCCAAGGTGCAGGTCTTTCAGTTTTAAAATTGGACACAGTGTCAGGCAAATCTAGATGGCTGGTCACTTTACTTGTTCACCATTATAATACTAGCACCCAGGCCGGTCCCTGGCATGTGAGAAGCCTCTCCCTAGATTTCTCAGTGCCTTCATTTTCATCCCTGTAGAATGAAAACAAAGGGGACTAATGCTTGTCCTGTCTCATTTACGTGGTAATTCTGTAAGAGAATTTCTACTGTAATTTTTTTTTTCATTATGTCTGGTAAAGTATACGATAATTTAAATAATCTCTAAAAAATGCAATCCAGATTGTCATCTTCTTGCGACTAGAACCACATTTATTGTAATGCAGTACTCAGCACAGTGTCTGGCAGAAAGAAAATGCTCAAAAACCTGGTTGGATGAATGAAAGAATGAATAAATGAATAGTTAGATGAATAATTTTGTGAATAAGCATAAAGTGATTAATTTAACTCATTTTATAGGATTCTCTTTAGAGCAAAAAGTTTATTTAATTCCATCCCTGAGTTTTTCAGAGCCCACATTCTTTTTTTTTTTTTTTGGCGAGGCAACCCTTGGTTGACCTCACAGATTGCAAGGACTTTATCAGTTTACAATCCTTTTTTTTTTTTTTAAATGCCTATAGCACCTGGTCTTCCTAGGTGGTCTCCCATTCAAGTACTAACCAGGCCTGACGATGCTTAGCTTCCGATATCAGATGGGATCGGGCTTGTACAGGGTAGCATAGCCGTAGACATCAGAGGCTACATTCAAACAACAAATTCTTTGCAGGGTCAAGATTAAAACCGGATCATTTCAATATATTAAAATATGGTAAAAATCTCGAATAAGTTTATTCATTTTCTTCAGTGACTCTTTTTCCCAGCACAGGAAATTTAAATTCAGCCTTGAGTTTATAGTTCTTCTTCCAACAGCAGAACACTTTGGTTTAAGTCTTATCACATGCCTGTTCCCTGCTCTCACCCACTTATTGGTGAGCTTCAGAGCTGGCTTCAGAGAGACCTGAGAAATAGAGGGAGTAGTCCAGCCCACTGGGTCATCAAAATATCCTCAGCCTCAGGAAAAGGCAAATTTGTTGTACCTGAAGACTGACTAAAGCAAGGTAGGATATGCTACCTGCTTTCATCCTCTCTTCTACTCTGCCTTTCCAAATTCAGTCTCCTGCTAGGCCCCAGTCAAATCTTTCCTCTTGTCTCTTTGTCTTTTGCCACAATTGAGACCCCCTTAGACTGTGGGTAACTTGAGAACAAGAAACTACTTTATTCATCTTTAGATCCAGGTCTTGGTAAAGTGCCGTCTGTAGAGTAGGAGCTCAATAGGTGCAAGAATGAATAAATGAATGAATAGATTTTAGTACCCATGATTACAGTGTCTGTGCCTAACTTAAAGTGTGGTTTCAACGAGTGTTGAATAGACATGTGAAATAATAAATGAATGATTGATATAAATAATCATTTTTAATGGACTACTAATTATGTACCAGACACTGGCTAGGAACATTCTAAATATTATCTTATTTAATCTTTTCAACAACCCTAATTTATCTTCTTCTCCTCAGTGCTTAGCGACATCTAACATATCATGTATTTTACTTATTTACTTGTGTACTATCAGTCTCCTCCACAATAAAGCTTTGTCTGTTTTGTTCACTGCTTCTTCCCCTTCTAAAAGAATTCAGTAAATATTTGTGGATTAAATATTTGTGGAATAAATGTTATAATCGCTACTTTGCAAAGAAAAGGCTAAATTTAGAGATACTTTAAAAAAGATCTCTGATCTTGTGCCAGGCACTCCAAGTTTTCTACGTTTTCACTGAAAACTGATAAATACATTCTGAAGTGGGTATTATAATTATTCTAGCAAGGTGGACACTAAGACTCAGGAAGATGTGTCTCACCAGCTTGAGTCAGAGAGGAGTTCACCTAATAAAAG
This sequence comes from Pteropus vampyrus, assembly GCF_000151845.1. Lineage (NCBI taxonomy): Eukaryota > Metazoa > Chordata > Mammalia > Chiroptera > Pteropodidae > Pteropus > Pteropus vampyrus. The sequence goes on along the minus strand of NW_011889086.1, from coordinate 600,120 downwards.
CTGGGTCATCTTTCAAAGGGCTTAGGTCCTGTGGCCTCAAAACTCTTGCTCTCTCCATGACTTCAATCCACCTTGCAATAAGAAAATGACCCATCCCATGAATATTCTGTTTCAGGGATGGGTCATTTTCTTATTGCAAGGTGGATTGCACACCTAGAAAAAATCGAGAGAACCCATTACAACCCAAGTCAGCTTAGAAAGACCCCATTGAACAAAGAGCATCCTTTTAACATTAACAATGCCATAAATGCTGAATGCAGGAGATTAGAAAAAAGTTATTAGGAGGAGAAAGACATGCCAACAACTTGAGCTCTTAATGAGATGCCTACCGTATCTAAGAGAAAGCAATTTACCAGAGGATTATTTGATGTGAAAGGAATAGTAAGGAGCTCTTTAGTGGCACCCAGACATAGCCTCTCCCATACACACCTGCTCAAGGCTCAGTGAAAGACAGTGCGTAAATGTCTGGAATATTACATAAAAGCTGTCTACCTAACCAATCAAAGCTTTTAAAATCCATCTTGCTGAAATGAACCCTGAAAGCAGGTCAAACAAATCTAATTTTTATTGTTCCTTAAGGAGATGGCTGTGTCGGAGACAAAGGAGGAAGGCAGGAGGCCAGTTAGAAAGATAAAAAGAAAACCTAAGAGGCCTTAAAAAATTAAATGTTCAAAAGAGCCGTGGCAGGCAAGATAAATGATATATTACAGTGCTGGTTTAAACCTAATTGATGACTAATGTTGTAATGCATCTGAACCTACACTGATCTATTATCCGTCTGGTCCAGGCTGAAGGGACACTGCAAGGAGAAAAATTGCTAACTGTTTTAACCTGATAGAACTTTAAAAAAAATAACCAGCCCAGTTACTTTAAAAGATAAATGGCTGGGTGGTGACCTCCTAATGTATATCAGGGTCTTGCAATGCAAAATCAAATGTTAATTAAATAGAATCTGATGCAGGAACAATGCAGAAAGAGTGTGGTTCAGAGCTCAAGAGGCCATAGGGAATTGTGTTGTTGGGTTTTCTACAAAATGTTTCAAAGAAAATACCAATGGAAAGGTAATGATGGCAACCCACATAGGAGTCATTGAAAAATCAAATGTACACACAAACCCCATCTGGATAACACCTATATAGAGGTTATATAGAGCAGCATGTGGGCACAATTCAGTCACAGTCATTGGAAAGGTAAGGGCCCAACAGAATTGCTTAAATCCACTGTGATGAGTCCGAGAGGCTTTATCTTCTTGATATGCATCAACACAATCTCGACCCAACCCTCAGGGAAAAGAAATGTAAGATGTAGGAATATGTAAGAATTTAAGAGCCAACTTGAAAGGGCTCCTGATGGCCAAGTCTGGGATAACATCCGCTATAAATAGTAAATGTAATAAATTGTAACCAAAAACTAAAATAAGAATCGGTGAATTCTACTGATACAAATGAATAAATATATGAATAATGAATGAGAAATTTTTTCGGTAGAGTAGAATTCCAACTAATAAGTGTATAATAAATGAGGAAAGTAGAAAATTATTATATGGCAAATAGCAAAGTAATAATTGTTTCAGGCAAGAGTTTTCAATAGGTACTAAGTGGAAATTATACTAGAAACATTTCATTTTTTTCCTCAGAAATTAAATGTGTTTAGTTCTCTTCCTCAGGAAACAAAATAATGAGAAATATCTTTACATGTTCCACAATATCTCTACTTTGAGGACACCTTGACCAAAGTTTCATAGTTAACATCACCAGTCATGGGACAAATGGACACCATGTGCCTCCTGATAAAATGAACTAAGAAGGACACATTATGTCTGACATTCTTGATAGAAATGCATAACCAGAATTTAATCATGAGAAAATATCAGACAAATTGAGGAACTGCCTACAAAAATAACTGGTCAGTTCTTTTCAAAGGTATCAAGGTGGTATATTAAGTTTCAGATGAAAGAATGACTCAGGAAATATTCCAGATGAAAAGGACTGAGGAGATAAGGCAATGAAACATAACCTGTGATGCTGGTTTGCATGCTGGACCAGAAAAAAAGACATGTGTGGGACAACTGGAGAAATTTGCATGAAGACTATAGATTAGATACTAATATTATATCAATGTTCCTTTCATAAATTTGGTGGTAATATTATGATGATTATATGAAAAAAAAGTTAACATTTGGGAAATTGGGGAAAAGGTAGACATTCTATTTTTGAAACTTTTTAAAAATCTGAAATTATTTCAAAATGAAAAGTTAAAAAAATTAAATTAATATGAAAAATGCCATCATTGTGCTTTCTCTGAGGACCTATATCCAGCTTTATTCTTCCAGAAGCTGTTCTTCTCAGATGTGGAAAGGATCACCACCAAAGCCAATATGTCCTTACTCAGTTGGGAAAGGAAGGAACCGGGGCAGAAAGAGGCGATCATTTTGACCAAGTTCATCAGAAAGGGTCAGATACCATCATAGGCATTAGAAACCACAGAACAGATTTGCCTGAATTGCTCTTGCCTATGATAGTATATGATTTTTCATACACAGGCTGCAAATGTGGCCACTGAGAGAGGGCCATTATTAACAATTGTAAAATAATCATACTTTTAATCCTGGTATACCACAAAGCTTCAACAAGAGTACAGAAATCACCTATCAGTGGCTTTTAAAAAATTCAGCTAGATTTGATCCACAGCTTAGGGTGAAGTTGAAACGTGAAAAGAAAAAAGAATAGAAACAAAAACAAGCAATTTCTTAGCCAAGTATACAAGTATATAAGCAAGATTGTTGTGGGGCCATTTAATCTGCTTAGGAGACCAATGATTTCTTAGCTAAAACTTCACATTTCACATAAATTATTAATGGGCTAATTGCTGATAATATTTATCTGTTCTTTTGAGTCAACAAAAATTTAGTGAACATTTTCATGTGCAAAAAACTGTGCTGAGCCTTGGAGGGATAGAAAGATAAAAGTTACAACATTTGGACCTATTGAGGGCAAGCCATGTTAGGATCCATCAAAGCAATATTCCTCTTTTTCTTCTCTTCCTCCCCATTATTATTATTGTTGTTGTTGTTGTTGTTGTTGTTGTTGTTATTATTCCTCTTCTTCTTCCTCTCCTTCCTCTTCTCCCTCTTCTTCACCTTCTCTCTTTCCCTCTCTTTCTCCTTTTTTTCCTTTTAAACTATGGAAACATGGAGAATGGAAGAATTCGCTTTAACTGAAAGATTTAGGGAGATTTATGGAATGGAGAGCCCTGAGCAGGGTATTGAACAAGGAACAAGGCTTTAATATGCAAGGATGAGAGAAAAAGCTTTTTGGGCAAGGAGTTCACTGGAACAAAACTATACTGATGAGGAATTCAAAGAAGTAAGAATTAATGTGAATGGTCAGAGTGTGTGGATATAAGATGATGAGGGTGAGGAGTAAGAGTCAAGGAAGCAAGGTAGGATTGGTAGAACCATCAAAGTAGGCTGGGGCTTGGAGAGGCCATTAGTTCCTTCAAGAGGAATTTGTTTTTGACCTTCTGGACCAAAGAAGGGTCCCTTGTGGTAGGAGTAAGTGTTGAATAGGCAGATTCTTTGTTATCATCCAAAACTTGAATCCAGTACCTGAAGGTCAGGTCCAGGACCCTGCATTTAAACAATCCAGGAGAATCTTACAAACACTAAAATGACTCCATGAGACTTCCACTTGGGTTTTTATAATTGCATTTCTTTTAAAGAACGAATTATATGTGCCCTCTTTTAAGAGTCCCTGTAATCCAAATCTTTAACAATATAAACTGGCTGTCTCTCTGCTTGTAAGAATCGCTAGGGTTTGCTCATAAGGGCTCATTTTCCATGATATATTTTGATGGAAATGAATGATATTAGAGCTTGAATATAGCAAAATAAGAACAAACAGTCTTGGAAAGAATTATTTGCTTCCCTATTAGCGTGGGAACCGACAAACGAACTGCCTTCCATGGAGGCACCAGCCACCTTCCAGGGTGGTCATGACCACTCAAGCTCCCAGCCACTGGCTGAAAAGGTCAAAGTCATGTTTTATGAAGCTCAACTAGTTCAACGAAAACATCTTGTTGAAAAACCTCAAGTACTCTGTAAATAGAATTCTAGGGTTTTCTTGAAAGGTTTATGAGAATACCATGGCTTAACACTAAGTTATGTGAGTTAAAGGACCACAATGCATCCTTTGAAGGGGTGTGTCTCTGTAAATCTGTGCTTAGCCACCTGGAAAAGACACAAGCTCTGAAGTCAGGAAGACCAGGGTACAAATCACAGTTTTTCCATTTACTGGCTGCATGAAAAGGCAAATGACTTTAATTCCTCTGAACCTCATTTTCCTTGTAGTTATAATGCCTAGTTCTCAAGGTTTTCTTTGAGGCCTGTTTCCCCAACCCCAGATATCTGTATGACTCATGCCCACGTCTCTTTGGGTCTTCACTTAATTTGAAAGCCTTCCCCAACCTTTATATTTAATACCCCAACACTTCTTATCCTCAACCCATGTTTTATTTTTTCTCTTCAATACTTATCATTATATAATAGACTATATATTTTACCACATTTATCTTCTCTATTTCATATCTCCAACACTAAATTTTAAAAACACGAGTGGGAGGACTTCTGCCTGTTTTGATCACTGCTATATCTTTGTGCCTAGGACAGTGCTTGGAACATAGTAAGAGCTTAATAAATATTTGTTTAATGAATGGACGGATGGTTAAACGGTTAGTCAAATGGGAAAATTTCTGGTCCGGAACTTTTGCTCAATATGACTTGATGAGTTCATGCTTCTACTGCCCTTGAATGCCAAATATTCAGCAGTAAAAGATAAACTACAAGAAGAAAAATGTTAAAAGCCTAACTGTGCTACAGAAGATGTTAACATTAAAGAAAGAAGCTAGGCGGAAAGTACATGGGAACTTGCTGCACTATCCCTGAAACACTTCTGTGAGTCCAAAATTATTTTAAAATAAGTGTTAAAAAATAACCATGATTGTAATAAAAGAAAGATAAGCATCTCTGTGGCCCATAAAGAGAACCAAACACAGCAATAATCAGGGGCTAAAGGTGTGGCCCACTAGTCTTTTCATGTAGCTGGTCAAGACAGTGGGCAATTGAATTTCTGGGGCAAGGAACACCAAATGTGGCAGGGAGCTAGAGGGAATCTCACGAACTAAGACTGAAAGCCTGGAGCAGGACTCTCCAATCCATGAAGGGAGGTTTAAAGTCACACCCCTTGTTGCCCAGGGATGTGGTTTGTTTAAAGCTCCAGGAGGGAGTAGAACAGCTGTGCAGCTAGGATTTGGGCCAAACTATCTGCTATTTGCTCTTTTATAGACAAAGGTGGAAAAGCAGTATTTGAAAAAATAATGGATGAAAATTTTCCAGCATGGAAGACAGATCATTGAACTCAGATGAAAGCACTGGGAGGGCTAAAAGATAAATAAAAATAGACCTATACTTACATAAAAAGTCCTGGACATCATGAATACCAAGAAAATCTTCAAAGCTATTAGAAAAAAGGAGAGATTATCTACCATATGACAATAGAAAATTTAGCTGTAGGTCAATAGATGGATTCTAGGAAAACTTGGGGAACAGGAAAATCATCTACAGTCAACCCTCTTTATTTTGAAAACATTATGAAATACTTTATATTTTTTGTTGCCTGAATCACATGGGTCATGAACTACATATATACATATACAAATATACAGATATACACAATTGACATGTTAGTTTAACAGTCAAGGAAAAAAATACTGCTTTATTTGAGCAGATATATGTTTATATATGTATATAAACATCTTCACATTTTGGGAGGCCTCATACTCCAACCCCAATGTCGCTGAAACATTAGTATACAGCTTACATTGTTCATTGTGGTTGTTTTATGGTGCATTTGACCATAGTTTATGAGACGATTCACCACTGAATAATTTCCATCCAAATGTAGATGCTAGAGAAAGTTTAATTCATGTCTAACTTCAAAGCTGAAGTGGTTGAGGGGCTGTAGTTAAGCAGTAAGCGGTTGGCAGGGTGAACATTGTAAAGTTTTTGACTACCAAATTTAGAGTGCAAATTTCCAGGAGGTAATTTAACATCAGTGATCTCTTTTAAGAAATCATCTCAGAAAGCTCCTCTGGTTTTCAAGGTAGATCTCTTAAGGCCCAAAATTATTGAAAAAGATAATAATCCAAATAATAATACTCTGCTCTGTTGGGGTATAGAGAGTTAGAGTTTTAAAATATATTACTACCAATTTAATTCTGACATGGATTTTGCTAGGGTTTTATTTCCCTCTCTCCCAAAGAAATTCCCCAAAAGAAATGACTTGTCTGAGCAAAATCACATAGTTGCTAAGAAGTAATATAAATGACTTAAACCAAGATTTTCTTGTCTGATTCAAACACTCTTCCTGCTATACCAAAGTCTGTCTTGCTCTTTACGTGTGGTTATTTTAACTGCCTTTACATGTGGGGTCCCTTAGCCAAAGAACTACAATCTCTGCTGTATTTCACAAAAGAAGGGTAGTGATAAGATACTTGAGCTGAGAGGGATCTTAGAAATAAGATCTGGTTTTAGATTCCTGCTTTAAAGTGAGAAAACAAAGGCCCAGAGAGATAGTATCACTTGTTGAGATGAGACCAGGGTCACAATCCATCTCTTCTCATTTTCAGCCTTTCTGCTGCTCCCTGACATTTCATAAGAAATGTTTCACCTCCAAACTCTTGAAACTGTATGTATTTACTCATCACTTGCTATGGGAAAATTTGTGATTTACTCACTGAGAATACAAAGATTTATACTACAGGAATTCTTAGTCCTATAGGGAAGATAGATACATAAATAGTTATTGTTATTGCATTAGAGGTTTACACCAATAAAATGGATTAGCAGAAAGGGAGCAATTAATTGGGCCTATAGAACAAGGGAAGCCTTCATCAAAGAAATAAGAATTGAGTTTTTAAGTAAGATGGGTAATTTGCTATCCAGATCATTGAGAAAGGAGCTTTGCATGAGGAGAGAATTATTTGTGTAAAGGAATTAGGGCTGAGAGAAACATGAAAGTCCTTACTATAGGTAAATCACAGGAGACTCAGAGGAGAGTGATATGAAAAGAGAATGGCAAATAAGGCATCAGATGAAGGTTTCATATGTCATATCAAGGAATATGGACTCTCTCCACAAGGTATTCTGATGCTCTGAATCCAAATTCCAAGTTCTTTAGACATCACCATGCTGTCTCTGAAAACAACTCCTTTTGAAAGAGAGAAATTGAGTCCTGAGGTGATTCCAAAGATGTACAGCACAAAGAGTACAGAGGCTCCATATGACTCCACGAGCTGTAGGGGAAATTCATGATAAAGTCACAATGAGATACCACTATATCTCCACCAAAATGGCTAAAATTAATGAGACTGGCTATATCAAGTGCTATTAAGGATATGGAGCAACTGGAACTGGCATGAATTAGCGGTGTCATTATAAACTATTTCAAGCACTTTGGAAAACTGTTTTTCAGTATCAGTTAAAACTTTGATGCAGGAATTTCAATTCTGGCATGTACTTAAGAGGAATGAAAATACACATCCACTAAAGACATGTACAAAGATATTTTAGCAATTTTATTTATAGTAACCCCAAACTGGAAACAACATGAGTGTCCATCAACAGAAGGATGGATTGGCAAATTGTGAAAAATTTATACAGTGGAATAGGACATAGTAGTAGGAAAGAACAAACCACTGATAAACATTAAAAAAAGGATGAACTTTACAAACATTAAGTATAATGAAAGAATCAACCACAAAAGACACTATATGGTTCTATTTATATGAAGTTCTTGAACAGGGAAAATTGATCTATGTCAATGGAAGTTGCACAGTGATTACCTCTGGGTATGGATTATTGACAAGGAAGATGCAAACAGGACACCACTGGTATATTGGAAATTTCTATAGCTTGACATGTTTGCAGTTACATGAGTCTGTATATATACAAAAAAAATTTATTAAAATAAACACTTCAGATTTGTATACATTACTGTAAGTAAATTATACAATTAAAAAGTATCAAAATAAATTGGAGAGACCATGAAGTATGGTATTATACATACTCTGAAGTCGCACTGCCTCAGTTTAAAGTCTAGTTCTGCAAATTACTAGATGCAAGTGTGGGAATTTTCTTTTTTTTCCTCCTCACTAAAATGGAGATAATAGTAGTACCTACCTCATAGAGTTTAGTGAGGTTTAATTGTTCTAATACATGTAAATCACTTAAAATATTGCCTGTACATACTAAGTATTTGGTTGTTGTATTGGAGTTCTCTAGAGAAACAGAACTGATCTAAGACTCATTCATTCACTCATTTTAAGGAATTGACTCATACAGTTATGAAGGCTGACAAGTCACAAGATCTGCAGTTAGCAAGTTGGAGCCTCAGAAGAGCCAATGGTGTAGTTCTAGCCCCAGAGCCAAAAAGCTCGAGACCCAGGGAGAGTAGATGTTTCAGTTCAACAACAAAGGCAAGGAAAAAAGATGTCCCCCCTCAAAGTCAGTCAGGCAGGAGTAGCTCCCTGTTTTTCAGGGGAGGATCAACTTTTTGTTCTATTCAGGCTTTCAACTGATTGGATGAGGCCCACCATATTAGGAAGAGAAATCTGCTTTACTTAGTCTGTCAATTTAAATGTTAATCTCATCCAAAAACACCCTCATAGGAATACCCAGAGTAATGTTTGACCCAATATCTGAGCACCCTGTGGCCCAGACAAGTTGACACATAAAATTAACCACTACAGTGACATTCCTGGATTAAAGAATATTGATATTTTTAAGGTTCTTTATGCATGTCCCAAAATTTCTTCAAAATCGTTTATACCAGTTTAGACTTTAGTCATCAGTCTACGAGAGGGCCTGGCACACCATTTAATGAAGCAAACTATGTTCAAGTGTTACTGAATGTTAATGGCAAAGAGCAAATCATTTAGGTTAGGCAACGAGCATCAAGAGTTGCATCTTTAAGGCAAACACAATCCCAATCCCTCCCCAACTTTGGCTACGACCTATTGGCCATCCTCTCATCTTGCCCTGGCATTACTAATATGCAGTTTCCACAACTGCTATCAAGCATCTTTCTCAAACCGATGGTAAAAGAAGAGATTCCAGGCAGAAGAATTAACACAAGCAAAGACACAGAAGAGAACTTTTATTAAAGCTGAAACATATTCTTGTCCCTGGGCCCGGAAAGTCCAATACAAGGTATTTACCTAAGAAAAATGAAAGTATATGCCCTAGTGATGGTAAGAGGATTGATGACCCTGGAATTCAGGGTGCACAGGATGGGAGAGTATGACAACTCAGAGTCATCTTTCAGCTGTCCCAATACTGTATCACCTCCCCCACTCATTCTCCATGTTCCAGCCAATATAAACTACTTAATGTTCCTGGGTCTTGTTCTGCTTTCTTTTGTCTCTGAACCTCTGCATGTGCTCTTCCTTCTGCATAGTACACCATTCTCAATTGTCATCAGTTGACTGGCTCCTACTGTCCTTAGGACACATCTTCAACATTATTATGTCCATATCCCCTTGAGTCAGGATAACTCAGGTTATCCTGAGTCAGGTTTGTAACGTTACAAACCTGAAAAAAAAAAACCTAATTAAAGCTTTTGTATAATTCAAAATTGCCTTTAGAATCAAAATCTGGAGACATGTGATGCATAACAATCGGGCCCTGACTGCCATTCCAGCTCATCTCTCAATACTTTCCTTTCATGCTCCAAGTTCTAAGTACACTGATCTTTCAGACCCTTGTACTTGACACTCACTGCTGCCTCTGGGCCTTTGCACATGTTTTCTCTCCACCAGAAATGCTCCTCTCTCTGCTACCCACTCCTCTAGGTGGCTGACTACTATTCACCAAGTCTCAATTTAAATGTTACTTTCTCAGGGGAATATTCCATGAGCCCTAGGTATGATTAGCTACTTCCCCATCCAATGTACTACCACAGCCTCCTGACCTCTCCTTAACATAGTACTCATTACACTTTATAAATGATTTACTTTATCTTTTTCTCACTACTAGAAGGCCCATAAAGGTTAAAATGGTATTCATTTTATTTACCCTTTCATCTCCCAAGACAAATATGGTCTCTAGCAGCTTTTATCTCATTATTTACATTGTAGGTACTTGATAAGTATTTGCTAAATGAATGAATGATGTGTGTGTGTGTGTGTGTGTGTGTGTGTGTGTGTGTGTGTGTGTGTGCACGCGCGCGTGCATGCACTTAGGTACCTTGAAAAAGTATGAATGCCAGATGTGCTGGTTAATTTCCACTTTCTCTCTCCCCCAGATCCATTTTCTGCCTTTCTTTGCCCTTCTCTATGCTTTGGGAAGCTGACTCTGCCAGGTTACATCACATTTGCAACTTAGCTTTTAGTTCGATTCAGCCAGTGAGAAGCACCAATGGAGAATTAGAAAGCTGAGCAGAGAGAGACTGGGGCATTTCTTCCCTGCTCCCTCCTTGCTATGGTGCCTTTTCTCTGGTAACAGCTGTGACCCTCTATGACTGCAGCTCCTGCTGAGAGGCGGCTTCTCCAGGGCTCCAGTTCTCACTATTTTTTCCTTGTGTCCCTACGTCTCTAAGGGAAAAAAATGGCTTCTCACTGTTAGTATTCTCAGGGTGCCCCCAAATCCCTTGTTTGCTCCTTTTTTCTGCCCATACTCTAAGTGTACCTTTGTTACACTCTCTTCCTTTAAACTATCCAAATGAATCCTGGTTCCTGCAGGGACCCTGACAATGCACTTAACAATGCATATCATTTTTCTCCCCTTTCCCAGCTGCCTTTTCTCCCTAGTTTGGGGGGCAGGGTTTCCTTCAGTTGCCCGGTACTTACCACTCTGCTTACTGATCTCGTTTCCTTAGTGGATGGCCTGCACTTTATCTCTGCACCCCAGGGTCTAAGACAATGCCTAACATATCCTAAATATCTAATAACTAATTGTTGGCCCCCACCTCACCTGTAAAATGAAGCAGTGGGACTGAACTATGTCTAAAATTGTTAAAAATTGAATCTAAGGCACTATCAATTGTAATAGGCATCATAATTTTACATACCACTGAGGAAGGAAAATTGCTAAGTCTTCCTAAGCAAATGAGGCAAAGAAAATGTTCTTTTTAGATCTTCCCTCTCGGAATTGTTGCCCAGGAAGATGCACATACATTTGCCTTTTCTGGGATGGTGTGGAAGTTGTCTCTAGTGGGCAAAATGCCTTAAGGAGCCCATATCGAGCAAGTTATGTTGGAGAAAAGATTTACCACAAAATATCACAGTTCAGATCAGATTTAATATACCAGTAAATGGCTGCTTAACAAGGACATTTGGTTACTGTTACATTAAGTTTCCTAAGAGACTTTGTTCTGTTCTTCTAAAAGGTTGCAAAGAGCTGTAAAATTGAGCCTTCCAAATTTGATAAAAAAAAAAAAAAAATAGTCCTTTTTGGAAATTGTTCTTCGTAAGTGACAGTATGAAAACAAGCCTCAAAGGTTTTCTTTTTCAGGCACTTCCTTCATTTATTTTGGAGAAAGTTTGGCCTGACTTATAAGGAAACCTCTTAATTGTCACTTAAAAGTAGAATTGCGTCATTGTGGATAAGACATGGTGTTCAAATAGCTCCCTGGGGGCTGGACTCTTGGAAACTCAGCAGGATTTTAATTGTAAGCAGACAATTTGTTTTGGATTGTATGTAGAGCATGAAAATATAACTGCTATAGGATCTAACAACATATAAGAGGATTAAAGTCTAGTATTTCTCTGCTGCTTTACTTCTGTGTCCTAGGCATCTTTGCAAGTGAGGAACTCACCATCCAAGGTTATTCTGTGTCCTTTAGAAAATCTGAAATATGTTAAATTACTAGCTCCTAGCACCTTGAGGGACCACATTAGTCTTGTTCACTCCTGTATCACCGGTGCGCAATATTATTGCCTAGATCACCTGTATTTAATATATTGTATTTCATTGATTCTAAGACATACTTCTTTTTGTAGTTTAACCACTCTGAACTCAGATTGTAAATATAATCAATGGAATGGCATAGATTAATCAGCTTTTCCTTCCTTGATAGTACATGAAATCATGATGCCTATTACAATTGATGGTGTCCTAGATTCAGTGAAGTGTGGAATGCTGGGTGCTCATGGTAAGCCAGATTTTATGTCAAAGCCCCTAATACATGATTCATTATACCATGTGATAATAACTGTTTTAGGTAAGTATTATTATCTCCACTTAACAGATAAGGCTCAGAGTAATGCAGTCAATTGCCTAGAGTCACAATTTCTGCTTGAAAAGAAGTGAGTTGGCCCTTAATTCAAGTCTGATTCCAAAGCCCATAATCTTCCCATTATACTGTGATGTTTCTCAGTGGAGAGTTCAGATAAACATATTTTGGAAACATGTTAAAATCTAAGATGCTTCACTGCAGTTTTAACCTACTCTACCTTGGTCGTCCTTAATTGAAGCAATGGATATCATCCCAAAGAGCTCTCGAAAGTGGTCAATACATATGAATTAGTCTGTATTCTTGGTGATAGAGTGACAGAAACCCACTCCAAATCAAATTAGCCAATGTGGAAAGTATCGAAAGCATCCATGATATCTCACAGCTCCAGGGTAGGCAAAAGTTGGATATATCGAGGTGCAGGAACCATTGGACCAAGGACTTCAATGCTGACAGGACACTATCTTATCTCTGCTTCTCTCTGAGTATACCTCTATTCTTCTTTTACTGGAGACCCATGTTTTCCACAAAGCAAAACCATTGCCCTTGACAGCTTCAGAGCACTACATCTTAGAGCTTCAGCTACATGAGACAGAATGATACAGCACCTCTCTAACCCAAACCTTAAAATCCCAAAGAATGGAATCATTGGTTCGAGTATCCATCCTGCTCTTTCTCTACAACTGGGCAGCTGGTGGAGTCACAGTGAACTAATATGGCAGGCCCTACAGTAACTTTGTAATTGAAATTGGGGTGAAGAATGGGGCAAGACTCAGAAAACAAAAATCACTAAATGTCTGTTCTAGAAAGCTACAAGAGACATGCAGAAACCATGTTTATAGAATATAGGAGAAGAAGGGCAAAAATATGTCCAGCTATGGAGGTTAATGGGAAATAGAATTCAAGATAGACCTTGAAGGATGGCTATGATTTGAACATGATGAGATGTGAGGGAAAGCAGTGTGACAAACACGTAGTCTAGTTAGGAGCAAATCATATGATAATACAAATACGTTACTATAAATTAAAACTAGTAGCATGGAAAAAAATATGTATGGAGATATGAAAAAGGAAACCTGACTTGGAGGAATGAGAATCAGTGTCCTTGAAAAAGTGATATTTGAGCTGTGATCAGAAGAAGGAATGGGCGATAACTAAGTGAAGACCAGAGATGCTGGAGGAAATAATTCAAGGCAAAAGCAAAACGTATGCAAAAGATCCTGTGGAAGGAGGACCACCTACAAGTTGTTTATGGAACTTAAAGGACTAGAGGCTTGATCTTTTTCTGGGTCTCAATTAGAGCCCACAAGAGCCTTTATGTTAACCTAATCAGGTCATTTACATGCTCAAAGCTCTTCTATTACTTCCTATCACCTAGAGCAGCACCTCCAGACTGTATTAGGGCACAATGCTGTGAGCAAATAGCTTATAGTGTGCTTTAGACACTGATCCCTTCACCCCTGGATCATTTACTCGAGTGTGCCATACAAAACCAAAAACACACTAATTTTCTGAGTGTGGCATGATGAGACAAAAGCTGGAAAACACTGACGAGAATAAAATTAAAATATCTAGTTTACAACTCAGATCTCCTCTCTAATTTCACTGCCTGTCACATCTACCACAATCTTCCAATTCGCCCCCAGATATAACAGAAGCGTGTGAGGCCTAATGTTAAACTGGGACAATGTAATTCACTTTCACCCTCCCACCCTACTTGCTTTCAAAGCTGCATTTTTAGGTGCCTTGATGAAACTGATTCCTTATTCTATAGGCCTTTCTCTGCACCCCTTTTTTCCTATGCACGAGCCATAACGAATTTTTAAAATATTTCTCCCCCAGTACTCCTTCCACAATGCCTTGTTAAAGATGTTTCACACTTCTATGCTTTTGCACTTCTTTCCTCTTCCTTGGAATGTCCTGATCCAAATCCTTTGGAGCCCTAGTGCTGAGGGTTAATTAATAAGTCTTATGAAAAAAATAATTAAATATGCGTTTGTGAGCAAAGGAGATTAGGAAGCCCTGGGTTGAATAGAGTTAAATGGTGCCTTCTCTACAGGATTTCTTAGAGCACTGGACATGGTGAATTGCACTGTGAATTTGTAGGAAGGATAAGTATTTGGTATCTTGGGTTTCCCAAAACTACTTAAAACACAGCCATTATCAGTGGTACAACTATGGAACGAAGAAATGTTCCCAAGGTGACATAGATTGGAATGTGAGGAAATGTGGGATTTGTGTTCAGGATGGAAAAAAGTAAAGGAGGAGGAGGAAGAGAGGGAGACAAAGATGGCAGAGGAAAAAGAGGAGGAAAGGAGAGATCTCTATAATAATGAAGGCTTTCTTCCAAAATTCAGAGATTTGCCAGATTGTCCCTATCTACAAGTAATTGTTTTTTCCCTTGGCAAAGTCCCCCCAGAGTTAGGCTGTGCGTGGAGGATAAAAATAAGCAAACAAAGCCACCTCTTGCTGTTAATCAAGGACCTGTTTAATAACAGTCCATAGAGGGTAAGGAGTTTGCCTCCCCTTTCCTATAGAGGTCCAGCTGCAGGAAGGATTGTCAGTCAGCACTTGACCTTGGGCTGCGATGATGCCTTCTGCAGCAGCCTTTCCTTCCTTATCTCAAACAATAGCCCTTCTGCGCTGTTTGGAGTTCACTTAAGGAATGAAATGCCAAAGGCAGGTGGCTGATGGCATCATTACTTAAGTATTCTACCAGAATTGTTTTGGCCATCAAGTCAAAATTAGTGATTTAACCACGAGAACCAACAATATACTCATATTAATAATAATGTTATTGATCATAGTTACCATATACTAAACATCTTTTATGTATCAAGTACAGTATAAAACAATGTGCATAATAAGTGTTCAAAGAATATAAGAATGCCTTTTATTTGTCCTCATAACTGCATGACCAGCTTCAACAACTTGGAGTACAATTAAGGTCACATTTTCATTATTTTAAAATTAAGATTAGCTTGACTCTAGTTCCCCTACCTCTTTTTTGCTTCCTCCCTTTGAATTGCTTTTCTAATCCATAAATCCAGCATTTCTAACACCTCTCAAAGCAAGAATAGGAGCCTCTGGTCTGCACATGAATAGCTCTACCTTTAGTAGCTCTAACTTCTAACACTGCCGCATGGGGTCATCAACACAGTCTGGTCCTGCTTAGTCACCTTCTGCCTCAGTGATGTTCTTGCTACTTTAGACTCTTTCAGAGTTGCAGAGGTTTTGTTATTTATTTATTTATTACTTAAGGAAGGACAACACTACTTTTCCAGTGTTATTCTTGGCCAAGGTTGTTCTATGTCTGTGCTTCCAACTATCCTCAAAGCATGTTCTCCACCAGCAGAATACAGGCCACACATCTGACTGAAATGTCCCTTCCTTTGTACCACCTAAGCAAATGGTATTGAACCTGGATAATCAATCCAGAAATTTCTTCATGGGAAGTTCCTTTGTAACAACTCTTGGTGTCCTGTCTGCCAATGGACTTCAGTTGGGGCCTACTCTAGTCATGAGAAAGGGTATAACAAAGTTGAACATCTAAAAGAAAGTCTGGATTTCGATGCCTTCTGGGTCTCTATGTAAATTTTCCTACTTCCACCCAAGTGATTTTCTTCCCTATCTCAAGGGAGGGCAGCCTCCCAAAACTAAAAATAAAATGCGTTGTTAAATAATTCCTTCTGGTAGTGGGTGCCCTCATGCCTTCTATTTGCATAACTTAAAAAGTACAAAGAATCTTCCATGATCAAAGAAAGATAACTCCACTGGCTTCCAGGCTTTGTTCTAGACAGAAAAGCAATTTTTAAATGGCAGATTAAAAAAAAAAAAATTAGATCCACCTATTCAGATATTCCACTACAGTTAGATCACTGACCTTTCTGTCTGGATTGCTGGATCTTCTTGTTCTTCCTGTGCTATAAATGTGTGTTTATAACTTCTGCTTTTCTCTTTCTTTCTCTTGGCCTCTAAATTCTAGAAGATATTTACAAATAATAAACTCGATAAGGGGTTAAATATCCAAAATATACAAAGAACTCATATAACTCAACATCAAAAAACCCAACAATCCAATTTAAAAATGGGCAGAGGAACTGAATAGACATTTCTCCAAAGAAGACATACAGGTGGCCAATAGACACATGAAAAGATGCTCAATATTATTAATTATCAGGGAAATGCAAATCAAAATCACAATGATATATCACCTCCTAGCTGTCAGAATGGCTATTACCAAAATGGTAACTATCAAAATTACCAGAATGGCCAGGATGTGGAGAAAAGATAACCCTCCATGCACTGTTCGTGGGAATGTAAATTGGTGCATCCACCATAGAAAACAGTATGGAGGTTCCTCAAAAAACTAAAAATAGAACTACTATATGATCCACCAATTTCACTTTTGGGAATTTAGCTGAAGAAAACAAAAACAATAATTCAAAAAGATATATGGACCTCTGTGTTCATTGCATTATTATTTACAATAGCCAAGATATGGAAGAAACCTAGGCGTCTGTCAAAAGATAAATGGATAAAGATGATGTGATATACATACATACATACATACGTACGTACATACATACGTACATACATACACACCAAAAAATGGAGTATTACTCAGCCATAAAAAGAATGAAATCTTGCCATTTGCAAGAACAGGGATGGACCTATGGATCTAGAGTATATTATGTTAAATAAATGAAAAAAGTCAGACAGAAAAAGACAAATACTATATGATTTCATTTTCACGTGGACTAAAAAACAAAAAACAAAAACCCACAAACTAAACAAAACAGAAACAAACTCGTAGATATGGAGAAGAAACTGATGGTTGCCAGAGGGATGGTAGGTGGCGCACCTGGCAGAAAAGGGGAAGGTGATTAAGAAGTACAACCTTCCAGTTATATAAGTCATGGGGATATAATGTACAGGGAACAGAGTCAATAGCATCAATATAACTGTGTACGGTGACAGATGGTTACTAGACTTATTGTGATCACTTCGCAAGGTATGTAAATGTTGAATTGCTAAGTTGTACACCTAAAACTAATATAATATTGCATGTCAACTCTAATTAAAAAAATAAGTTTTTTAAAAATCTTAGCTCCAGCAACTACTATGTTGGTAACTCTACAAGTCTCATTACCAGAGCTCTGTTGGGTACCTACCTAGAGTCTGGCTGGCTCTTAGATGGTGCCCAATATATTTTTATTAAATAAGTCCTTATCCTTAAATGTCAAAAGATGCCTTAATTTGTATACAATCTTTCACTAGAAACTAAACCCGTCTGAAAGTGAACTTTCCTTCTCATAGAGATTGATCTTCTCTTAATGGTACCCACCAGCTGCTC
Organism: Pteropus vampyrus; assembly: GCF_000151845.1. NCBI lineage: Eukaryota > Metazoa > Chordata > Mammalia > Chiroptera > Pteropodidae > Pteropus > Pteropus vampyrus. The sequence goes on along the minus strand of NW_011889086.1, from coordinate 582,477 downwards.
AAGCAAACTTCAAGTCTGAAAGATTGCCTTGGTCAATCCCTCCCCTCTACCTATTGCTCTACTTTGACCAGTTTCCCCTTCAGTAAAATGAGGATAATAATAGTACTTACCTCATTGGACTCTAGTGAGGATTAAATTATTTAAAAAGCAAAAAGTGCCAGAACAGTGCCTAGCATATAGAAGGCAATAAATGCTAACCATTATTATTTTTATATTCAGAAACTAAAATTACTACATATGTTGTGACTGGGAAGTTGTCATAGTATTCTGAAGATGTAGGATGGATGCCCCGCCCCCCTCAAATGTGGTTTTCACGTCAAGAATAAAGACACTACACATGAACAAAGAGGGTTATTATAAAAGGTTTATTACTTACATAATGAGGCTTTCTGGAGAGAGTAGGGTGGCTTTCAGGTACATCCCAAAATGGCTTGTGAGAGCAGGGACAAGAGACTTGGTTGGGGTTTTTATGGTGGTTGGGAGCTTAGGTTGGGGTGAGGGGTACCCGTGCATGATTTAAACTTCCCACTGGTGCCAAAGAAAAGAGTACTGGGTTTTCTTAATAGCTTGCCCAAATGTAGAGAAGAAGGAGTAGAGGGAGAGTGAAGCTTCAAAGCTGTCAGCTGTCAAACATCAAAAAAAGGGGGGCGGGGGACTCAGATTCTTGACTGCAGATCTAGCAGGACAAACCTTACCCAATGAGCTACCAAATTTTTCCAATTTCGAATTTGAATTCTCTCTAATATGTGTCTCTTCCCTCTGCTTCCCATAATGCTGAATGAATGAAGACTCCAATCACTTTTTAACTTCAGGTAACACAAATTCTTCTTTGGGGCTTCTCTACTTCTATTCCTCCTATCTCATCTTGCCCTCTGTCTCCAACCATCTTTTTGCTAATGTAATAACTCAAATGTGAGTGTTCTTTCTCCCTGTCTGGTTCACAGTGGTTTCCCACATGACTTTTAAAAACATAGCCCAAAAATTCATCCCCAAATGAGGTGAGGTCTATGTCTCCCCCTGCCATCTTCAACTCTGTTTTAACTAATGAGATATAGCAGAAATGGTGCTGTTGACTACCCAGGCTACGTCAGTAAAGGCCATGCAGCTCTACATGGTTTTCTTGGGATGCTTGCCCTGGGAGAAGGCAGCTATCATCTAGGAAGTCCAAGTCCCTGTGACTACCATGTTTTTGAAAAAACATGTGAGATACCAAATATTTATATGCTCCGAAGAAAGAATATTGGAATAAGAGTGCTAAGCTAAATACAAAACTGGTTAATGTCCTACAGGACAATTAAACCACAATCTTTGGGATTATTTTTTCTCCAAACAAAAATTATTTGTGTCTGTGATGGGAAAAAAAATCTATTAGTTATTATGTTTCTTCACAGAATCTGAGCCTTGAACGGTAGTGAATAATGTGTCAAACAATAGTGAATTAAAGAATAATAGGGTATGCTTATTGGATAACGGTCCAGAATAATATTGAAAAAAAAAACAAATAATGCTTCATCTAAGTTTTTGATAATTTTTCTTAATAAGACCTACGTTAGATTTCACCTTTTCATAAAGATCTTTTTACGGTTGAAAACAATCAAAGCATAAATGGAGGAATACTGGAGTTTTGGTCTCTGTAACAAACAGTAGGAGATATTAAGAGAGGATTTTATTTTAGCATCTTCAAACCACATCATGTTGTCACTCACCTGCTTCTTGTATTGTGGCTGTCGTTTAGCAAAATCTGTGGTTTTCAGATATTACATGAGTTAGAGAGCTGACTTGGGATTTTTCCTTTGGTAATAACAGGACTCTTAATATGAAGATTATATTGGAAAATGCCCTGACTATCAGTTTTCAGACTCTCTTAAAACCTCTATCCTAGTGTGATATATATCATTTAAGTAGGAGATATTTGTGTGGAAAAAAAGAACGTGCCCTGGATGTTTTTCAAGCTGCCACTTACCAGGTGAATCACAATTTCTCTGATACCTGGTTTCCTGATCTTTACAAGGGGGCTAATGATACTTTCCCAACTCAGGGAGAGCTTTGGAAATGGTACATCTCTGTTCACAGTGAAGGATTATTATTATTACCTATTTGAGGACACAAATGGTGGAAAAGGAGGAAATCTATTCCAGCAGATTGCTGTGTAAAGCAGCTCCACCCAGCTGGCCGGGCCACAAGATCTTAGTGCTGCTGACTACTACTCATGGAATTGCTTGAGTGAACAGGCTGTTTTGACATCTACTGATGGGGGTAGCTCAGGAAATCCCCTCTTCACTTTAGCAGTGACTCATAAAAGGCACTCAGAGAAACCAAAAGTAATCTGGGGGAGTCTCCTAAGCCTTTAACACACTGGATCTAGAGGAAAACTGGGCCACCAGAGAAGGGAGGAAGGGCTACTGTAGGGTTTGGGTTCAGCAAGAATTGGATTAAACTGTAGCCTTGCCACAAAGTGAAGATGATAATACTCAGTTCAGAGTTGGTGGGAGATTTGAAACAGGAGATGGGGAAAAAAAAAATCAGAAAGTTTTTCATAGAGTTAGGTAATCAAGAAAAACTCAAAGCTCCATTGATAGCAGAATGGATAATACATGGTGGTATATTTAAACCATGGGATATGCTCAGCTGTAAAAGGAATAAACTGCAGTTACATGCACTAGAGTGACTGGGTCTTTATAATAGAATAAATATAAATGTGTGTGACAGGAGAGTTTGGAAAGTGGTTAATATGGATGGGGATAGAGGGAGAAGAAATAAGAAGAACACATGGACAAGTACCAATATTCTAGTTCTAATGTTTGGTGGCAGGTTCAACACTATTTTATTTTATTATTAACAGTGATGATGACCATTTACTCATTATTAACATGATGAGATATATGTATCATGCACTAAGGATTACTATTAATTCAATGTGTGTAACAACAGTGCAGAACAGGCCCTTGATAAATATACTTTCCTGTCTCCTTCTCTCCTTCCTGAGGTTCTTCTTATGGACAAGTTTTTTAGAATATAAAAAAAACCGTGTTTTCTTCACATATATAGACAGTGCTTTGTCCCACACATCTTTACTTAAAGCTAAAAATTATTGGTATAGCTATGCTTAATAGTTTTCATCTTTGGAAACTTTGTTTCTTAAAGAGTAGTTTGGTTCTCTTCTTTATAATTAGTCATTTCTAACTTATATTTCCCTCTCATGTTTGTAATATAATGTGGGTAAAATACAATAAGAGTCAAATAATTGAAAAAGTGTTCTAGTCAAGACCTCATAGCCTACGCGGTGGCCTTTCACTATCTTGCACCAAACTGACTTGCCCCCAATACACTTTTATTCCAGTCAAACCGAAAGTCTTGCTGTTCCCCAAACACAACGTAACCACATGCACCTCTATGCTGTACCCTTCTGGAATGCCTCGGCCACTAACCATTTTCTCATGTCTTGGAAAATTCCTGCTTTTTTTTTAGAATCACACTTAAATGTCACTTCCTCTGTGAAGTTTTCCTGAACACCCCCACCAGAGTTTGTTTCTACCTCTTCTATGTTCCTATATTATTTGAAAAATACCACTATTTTAGCCCTTAACACACAGTTATTATGATTATTTCTTCACATGTAGTCCCTCTAACACCCATGAGGAGGGACTATATCTTTCTGGCATATTACAAACAGAGAAATAAAAATTTGTATGAGTGGTTGAGTGAGAGATTATTGTATCAAATATTTCATATCTCCTTTTCTCACTGGCAATTCTTACATTTTGGTATGATGCTGATTGGGAGTGATAAAGAGATCAAATGTCCAGTCAGAGAAGTTTCTTGGAGAAGGGAATTTTATGTGGCTCCTTGAAGGATCAGAAATATGAAAAAGGGGGTATCTTCTTTGCTGACTCCATCAGTTCCTAGTTGTTATCTTTCTTGATCTGCACCAGAAGACCCATCCCCATCCTAGTAACAAAGCTCCCATGAGTCTCAATAAGAGAGATTACTCTCTTGTGAGAGAGTTTCACAGGAAACACACAAACAAACACTTGTAGACACAACTTTGGGTGGCTTGGGAACAATTTCCAGAGAGGAAAAGTTGTAAGATATTTTTATGCTACTCCTATTTGGTGAAATAGATTCCCTCTTCTAAAAGTGTGCATCAATGGAGGGGAAGTCGGCATAACTGAACTCAGATCATAAGTGAGATCAGTTAGGCAGTGGATGCTGTTGGAACCCCTACTACTCAAGGCTAAGCATACACACATGCAAATACTATGGGCTAGCAAGAAAAAATAGTATGATGTAGTGACTAAAGAATAGGAATTGGAATTAAACCTGGGCTCAAACCCACTTTTCATATACCTAGCCAAATATTCTCAGATAAGTTACTTAACATTTTTGCTCATTTAACTCATCATTGATGAAATGGGCAGAAAATAACATTTACCTCATAGGATCGTTGTAAGACTAAATGAGATGTAAAAACATTCAGCACTTCAGAAGTATTCAATAAATGATAGCGATTACTATTATTTAAACTATTTTCTGCAAGAAAGGAAAAAAATGAGAAGTGGGCAATGTTACCTACCTCCCAGGAGGGTTAAATGAGGGAGAATTTAGTAGAAATATTTGGAATAGTGTTTAGCAAAGAAGATATCTTAAGAATGAGGTAGTTGATCTAGATTTTCTTAAAATTTTTTTCTGTAGTCAGAGATCCTCTTTAATAATCTTAAATAGCTATGAATCACTTCACCAGGAAAAAAAAAAGTAATATTTAAAACTCTAATAAGATTGTAATGATGACCCTCTGAATTCTATTTTAAAAAATGAAGTATTTGGATCCCTAGGTTTAAAACCCTGATCTAAATAAAGTTATAAAATGTAGGTTAGAAGAAATAGGAACTACATTGGTTGGTAGATTATTTTTCCTTGGCCTTACATGAGTGAGTCTATTATTCATTTTAAAAGCTCTTGTTAACTGAGGCAGGCAGAGTCATAAGTGTAAATTAATAAACTCTTTTGGTGGAAGAAACAAGAAACAATGGCAACTATTTCATTTTTCCTCTTTAAACTTGGAGTGGTTTAGTCTCTGCCCTTTTTAAACATGCTATAGATTCTAATACCCTTTTGGCCTTCTCTTTTGATTGGAGCTAATGGAATTGTTCTTCCCTTAGGTCCTCATTTTTCTTTTCCTCAAACTGTCTGGACTTCTGGCTCTGAAGGTTAACATCACTATGAAGTAATATAATTCATCATTACTATTTAGACAGATTTATTCAGAGTTCTCTCCCCACAGATGTCTGTAAGCAGGGTGAATTCAACATCTAAGATTGCCCAGTGAAGATGGGTATTATTTACAGTATCTAAGTATCTAAGCCCAAAACTAAAATCAAAGAACCCTCAAAAACTCCACAACTTTAGCTTTAATTGATGTTGAAGGAGAATGTATTTCAAATAATCATCCCAATAGGGTAGGAAATTTTTCTGAAGTAAGATTGTTGAGTGTTGGTCCGGCTACCCATAAACATGAGCTTTGGTGAACTTAATTCAATTAATTTGCCTTACACTGAAGCATTGAAGTTAGCCTTAGCCAACATTTCTGGGTTGGATAAAATGTGCGAATTCATAGAGTCACAAACTTTAAGGTTTAGAAGGGTCTCTAAAAGACCGCACAATTTCTTACTGAGTCTCCCTGTGAGCAGTTTTTCAACAGAGGTCCATGTAGCTACTATCAGTCAGTTGGAAGCACCTTAAGAGAAGAAACCTCTTTGCCATTTCTGATATTCTAGGGAATGCATTTGGGGAATGTCCTTGTCATCATCTCCACACTTAAGTCCTTCTTGTGAAGGGGACTTCCTAGTAGCCTGTTACAACTTGGGGCTGTAGAGCTTCCTTCTATTTAAGAATTAAAAATCTGTCTACCTTACCAGAACTCATTTTCATCCTTGCGGAAAAAAATACATTTAAATCCCTCTTTGATTTGAAAGACATCAACAAACTTTTTAATTAATTGCTTCATTTACTATTTCTTTAGCATGAATTATGTCCCAGGCATTGTGCCAGACACTGGGGTACCATGGTGAGCAGGGTATATCCCAATTCTCACAGAGTTTGTATCTCAGAACAGAAGAGATTTGATGACAACTGTGATTCTTCTGGTCTACAGGCTAACCACCCACAATTTCATAAACACTTATATGTACTTCCTTCACCATCCTGTTCAGGCTCCTTTGAATTTGCTCTAATTGGTCTAGGACCCTCTTAAAAGGTGGGACCAGGAGAAAGGTGGGGAGAACAAGGTTTGTCACTACTGTCCTAGATTAATTACTTTTTCTTGTGAGTCTCCAAAGTCCTCATCATTATCAACCTTTCATTTGAGTCCCCCAGCTGCTCTATGGGGTAGGGGATGAGAGCAATGCCTTGGCAATCTGGATGATCTGGAATGGGTGTCAGTTTCATTCTGATCTGGGGCACTCCCATTATAGGGTTACTTATGAACTGAGACCATGGACTTCTGGATCAAAGAGATCTGGGTTTAAGTCTCAGCTCTTCCACTTACTAACCTAAGCAAGCTGGACAAACTTTATAGGTATATGACCTGTGCAGTCACGTGAGGTGGGGGTGGGTCATGCTCAGAAGGACTCTGAACTTGGTTTAATGGTCTGCTGTCACCATGTTGAAATCCTTAGTAATTTCTCAATTTAGGGCTCCACAATTTTATTTCACACTGGGCCCCACAAACAATGTAGCTGGTCCTGGAGGCAAGTTATTTAACTCTCTGAGCTTTAATGTCCTCATATAGGACATAGGAGTGATGAGACAATGTGTGTATCACGTCTATCTCATGGCAAGCAATGCTCCCTGTCCCCGATTTCAACCAATGTAAGGCACTGGCATTTTTTCTATGTGCCATTAATTACTTTTTTTGTACCTCTTCTATTTTCCTACCTAAATAATATATGGTTGGGAAGGGGGAGTTAATTTATTTACTTTTTCTTTACCGGGCATCTAATTCCTTTGGTCGATATGACAAACACTGTTTCCGGGTAACACAATTTAAATACCAAAGGGAATTTTGGGAATGATAACATGACCTCAAAACATATAAAAATGAAAATAAGACTGGAGAATCAGGCTTGAAAATGAACGTGAACCAAGACAGCTTTGCTCCCAGATGGAAGAGTTCTGGCAAGGACGGAATGCATGAACTCCTATCATTTTCAGTCTCTGTCACTCTGCTACAGATTAAAATTCCAGAAAGCATGTGTCCATGACCAGGCTTGGTTTACATGCTCACCCCCGGACCAGGCAAGGGCAGTGCACCTGACTACAGTACCATAGATTGGGGGTGGAGGGGACTCCCCAAAAAGAAAATGAGGTGCTAGTAGGAGGGGGAAATATGTCTGGAAAAATAAAAACAAGATGATGAATTTTCTCCAGAGTGTCTGCTATGTATCTGGCACTCTGCTAAGGCATTTGTATAGTATTCATTTTACATTACATATGATGCCTAGCATGAGGTAGTCACTCTGTAGATATTTGTTAAATAAAAGAATAATTGAGTGAACTAATTTAACCCTCACACAACTCTTGGAGGCAAGTGATATTCCATTTGACAGAAGAAGAAACAGAACTTAGTTTGCTCAAAATCACACAACTTTTAGACTTATTTAGACATATATTTTTTTAAATCGCTTATTGGTTTTGTGTATATGTAAAAGGAAAATATAAGCAAAATATATTGATTAAGGTATTACTAAGACTTCTTCACACTTAAAATGGTTCGCATCTTCTGAAGCACTTTTCAACTCAACTGTTACTGTGTTTTTCCGCTATTGTCAACTGAGCCATTGAAAGAGTTGGGAAACGCCACATTTCTTAAAAGAGATTTTACACTTGTCTTGAGAAGTTTCTGTCAAGCCACTGATACCAATTTGCAAATTTTGATGCTGGTGCAATTTTTCCATTCTATGAGAAGGTACAAGTAGAAGTTTTCCAGACGATAACGAGAACTCATGTGTTCCTCCAAACGTACATAGGTGGATTGTTGACTAAAACATCAGTGACTGAGTTTGACCAGTTATAATAATCAAGTACCTCCAGGCAGGAAATGCAACTATGGCATTGCTGGAGCCTGGCCATTGGACATCATCGATTGCAAGGCATGCTCAGATTTCTGTGAAGTTAAATGTTAAATAAGAAGGTGCATCTTAGAATACATGAAATATAGCAGTAGGAAAATTCTGGGAATTAGATGTTCTCACACCTTTTGTTTTATTCCTTGTTTTGTCACAACTAGCTTGTGACTGTAGAAAACTTTCAAGTGTTTGAATGGACCTTAAGTATAAGCTTGTTGAATTCTCTGACTTCACAGGTAATAAAATTGAAGTGCAAAGAAGGGCTGTGACTTACATCATCCAAGGACACTCTGAATAGAATAATCTGACTTCGATTCCTCTGCCCTGAGGACTCCACTCCACTGATTCTTAAAGGTTATTTCAGAAAAGTACATATCATTGCTAATCCTATGCTTTCCTGTCACTAGAAACTCCACAATGTTCTTTAATTGCTCACTATCTATTCTGGATATTTCCAACTGATTTAGTCCTTCTCGGCCTTTAAGTCCAAAACAAAATGTCTTCTCCTCTCAAATGCCTTTTTCAAGAGCCATTCTCTTCCCCCTATTCCCACTGCCACCTCCTCAGGCCGGTAACTGCTCCAGGTTTTGTGGATTCACAACTCGTAGTTCCTATTCCTCTCATAGAAGTCATCATATTGTCAGATATGAATTTATTTGCTTTTAAAAAACATTTTTGTATGAAAAAGTCAATGTAATAAACAGAATAGTGTAATGAACCTCTATGTACCTATCATCCAGCTCAATATTTATCGAGATTTTGTCATTCCTGATTCTTCTACATCTCCCATCACTCTCTACTCCACTTCAATTATTTTTTAAAATAATTTCTTTTCATTTGATGTAAAATTTACATGTAATGAAATGCACAATTACAAATAGATATGCTGATGTAACCTATTCATCTATCCAGGTTTTGAACATTTCCATCACCCCAGAAAGTTTTTCATGTCCTTCTATAACTAGGCTTCCTCCGGTTCTCTACCTCTCCACCCTCTAGGCAAACCCAGACAATATTTTTCCCATCTTAAATTATTTTACATTGGGTTAGTTTAGAACTTCACATAAATACAGTCATACAGTATGTACTCTTTTATATCCAGCTCCTTTTGCCCAACATTCTTTTTATGAGATTCATTCTAGTTATCGTATGCATCAGTGCTTCATTCTTTTTTATGACATTCTTTTTTAGTATTCTATCATATGGATATACCAGTTTATTCATTCTCATGTTAATGGACATTTGGGTCGTTTACAGTTTGGGGCTATTAATAATTAAGTTTCTATGAACATTGACACATAAATTTTTTTTGTGAATATATATTTCCATTTCTCTTTGGTTAATACCCTGGAATGAATTGCTGGCATGCAGTATAAATGTATGCTTTTGTAAAAATGGTTGCACCACTTTACATTCCCACTAGGAATATAGGAAAGGTCTGGATATGCCATGTTATCTTGGCCATTTGTTGTCAACCTCTTTAATTTTAGACATTATGTAATTGTATCTCATTGTGGTTTGAATTTGCATTTCCCTGATAACTAATCATGTTGAGCACCTTTTCATGGGTTTATTGGCTATTCATGTGTCTTCTTTTGTGAAGTGTCTGTTCAAGCTTTTTGCTCATTTTTTAAAATATTGGGATGTTTGTTTCTTTATTATTGCATTATAGTCATCCTTTACATATATAAATTTTTTTCCCAAAAACATGTCTTATAAATGTTTATCCCCACTCTGTGGCTTGCCTATTCATTTTCTCAACAGCATCTTTCGATGAAGTTTATTTCATAAAACTTTTATTTTTTGATTATTAAATTTTCTGTGTCCTGTTTGTCTACATGCCATCTCCATCACTAGGTTCCTAGTATATTCCTAGAGGAAAAAAATGTGAATATTTTTGTGCCCCCAGCCTCCAGCACAGAGTCTGACCTATGAGAATAGCACTAAGTTTTCAGGGAGTAGGAAGGAAGAAATATATATTGTCCTCTCTGGCTAGTATCTCTTTGGACAACCATTCCCAACCCTCACTATTCAGTGCTTCTGGTGAGGCTCACCTCTTTATAATCCATCCTTAGGGAAGAGCACTTGACCAAAACTGAACTTATTAAAGCTTTTTCTGGCATTCTTACAAGAAATAGGAGCATGGATATACCCTCACTATCCTCTCACCAGAATTTATAGGGACATTGTAAGGCTAAAGCAATTGCTGGCCATCTTTGCTACCACAGGGGTGGATCTTACTTCAATGTGAAGTCAATATAGGAATTAAGAAATGAAAAAAAGGTCCTGGAAGACATAATTTGAATTCCTGGACCCAGCCTTTCCTGAAGTTCACCTTCCTTTTAAGCTATTGTCTCTTTGAATATACTCATCAGAGTATATCCTATTGAATATATTGTCTCATATATTTGCTCAAATATATGAGAAAATAAATTGCCTTTTGAGTTGTTTCTTTGTTGTTCGTTTAATAAAGTTTGAGTTGTCTTTTTATTTCTTACAACCATAAGAGTCCTATCAAGTATACTCCTCAATAATATTACACCCTCACCTCCAAGACCCCATATTATTTTCCATAGCTCCAGAAATACTTTGGGAGGTAAAGAAGATGGGGCGGAGACAAGTATTTATAAGTTCTGAAAGTGTATAAACAATAAACCAGGAGTCCTGGTTCCACATGTTATGTAGCAGTATTAAAATCACAGATTTCCACCATAAACTAAAAACAAAACTAATTTCAAGACTCATGTCAAGGAAAGACCTGTCACTATCACGTCTGAGTGTACCCCTCTTCTCAATATCATTTTATTTCTACATATTGTCATCAAATATTTGATTGATAAATAAATTAAAAATAAATCCTCAAAAACAGCAAGTTAATTCTCTCTCTGTAGTGGAACATTTGTCAAATAAAAAAAAATTTAATAGAGTTTGTCATGTAAAATTGAGAAAGTAATTTGTCATGTAAAATTGAGAAAGTAGAGTTGTTCTTTTTAAAGATATATGCATGTTATGTGTGTACTCCGTATTCAGTAGATGTTTGGTGAATGAAGAGATGAAGGAAGGCAGACAGGCAGACAAAGGGCAAGTAGTAAGAAACATGTAAATAATAAAGTTGGAACATTTTCCCATCCTTGGAAATGAGCTATTGGCATCATTAGAGAAGTGAGTTGAACAAACTAATGATTTGTATATAAAATATGGCTCTAGGTAGTGAACAGGGTGGGAAGCTCAGCAGGCTCTTTTAGTCAGTGGTTTCTCCTTACTGACCATCTGTTGGGTCTCCAGTGAACTATTTCAGTTATTTTCCTCCTGAGATGACAGTGTGGATTTGGAAGACTTAGAGTGTACATGCAGTAGCACCTGTTCCTGCCAGAGGATCAAATTAAAGGGAGGCTTAAAGAAGTCTTAAGTTGAAAAAGAAACAAAGGAAGCATAACAGGAAAAAACAAGTTTGATAAGCAGTGAAGGACCCAGTAGGCAAGAAAGGGCTGTCACTGCAATAATTACATACCAATTATATACCTGCTATTATAGAGTACTGTGCTAGTTGCTGAGATTATAAAGTAGAGGCATGTTCCTTGCTCTCCAGAGGCTTCCAATTTTGGGATTGGAATTGGGAAGAAGAATATGAAGTATGGAGCCCTTATTATCTGTTCAGCACTGGGACAAATGCTTTAAGATATACCTCAAAAAATAAATATTATTATTCTCAAAGGAAACTAAAGTGCAAAGAGGTTACGAAACTTTCTCCAGGTCACCCAGCAAACAAGTAGAACTGGGAGAAGAACCCAGGTCTGTCTGGCTCTAATGGCCTTGTGCTGCTCACAGGACTATGAGCAAGGGCTTCAAGGCAAGTATGTCCTAGGTTCGGCACCACATGAGTAGTAGAGAATGACTGTTGCAGGATTCTAGAAGGAAAGAGGTGTATTGAGGCCTTAGATAGAAGGGGGAACTTTGCAGAGAAAGTAGGCTCTCAACTAGATGCTGATGGCAGAATATGAATCCAAATAGAGAAAAATGGAAGGAGTGGCTTTCTAGATAGGAGGCATACTATGTGCAGTGTGGAGTATTGGAGAGAGCACAGTATGCTCCAAATTTACTGACAGTACATCCTTAGGCCAGACACCTAATCTCCCTAAGCCTCAGTTTCCCTATCTGTATAATGTTTATGATAATACCCACTTCACAGGGTTGTTGAAGATCTGAGACAATGTATTTATAATACCTGTTTCCTCAAAATCACCAATGTAAGTTAGATCTCAATCTAAATCATGTTCCCTCTCTTGTAGTATCCTATTGCCCTTCCTGCTTGCAATCGAATCAATTATATATCTGTGTGCAATTGAATCAATTATATATCAATGATATATAAATAGACATTGAATTATTTATTTTCATGACTGTTTCATGAGGACAGGGTCAATATCTGTTTTCCTTGACACCATCTCTTTAGTGTCTAGAACAGTAGTCACTCAATAAGTCTTTAATTTATAAATACATAAATGTAGAAATCGATAAATAAATTCTTAAATAAATGAATAACTATGACCTATTTCTGTGTCATGACTCCAAGAATCTCAGGGAAAATATGTATTTTCTCTGGTGACAAGGAGGGTTGCTAAAGTAGAAAAAGCCTTTGAAGAATGTAGTTAGAGAATTACAGGGTCTCCATGGGTCATTGGAGAGACCATCAGGTCCCCTGTTCACCTCCTGGTGTTGCACGTAACCATCTCTAAACAGGAAGAAAATTACACAAACTCCAGTTCAGCTGGTTTCAGGGCTTCACAACTCAGCTCTTTCTGTCTTGCTTAAATCTGATGTGCTGTTTCACTAGTGTGACTTGTGATGCGCCTAGTGGACAATAACTCTGCATGATCCCCATGCTGTCTGGCAATAACCCTGAGTGAATGGCTAGACTTTTCAATAATCAAGTTTTCCAATCCAGTACAACATAATAACTGTTTTTGTAGAGTGGGAAGGAGGATAAAACAATACACCAATAATTACTAGGCATGTGATGCATTCTGAGTTCCATGATAGAGGTAAGCACAGAGAACTGAAGGGTATAGTGGAAGCTATAAAGTCTTGCCTAATATAAATGGCAGTTAGATAATATTTATAGTTTTCAAAATATGATTACATATATCATCTCATCTCAGTCACCCTGCAGCCATGGAAAATGGGAAAGTACGGATAACATTTGCTTTGTTATTTGTTCCTAATATATAGGAAAAGTGAGGCAATTGGGGGTAGTCCAAGATATAGATCTGGTTTCAGTTCAGATATGAATGCACTGCCCAGATCTCATGGTTATCAATTTAAGGATCTTTTTCTTGGACTGCACTGTCATGCACTGGCCTTTATATTGGTCAACAATATGAGCATGCCTGCAATGTCACAATCCCCTGTCTTCTATAGTGTATTCCCAATGCACTTTTGTAATGGAACATTAGAATTTTATAAATCAAGGGTAGGCAAGCTAAGGTCCATGGGCCACATTGGTCTCTTGCATCTTTTTGTAAAGAAAGTTTTATTGAAACATAGTCATGCCTACTTACTTCCTCTTATCTATGGCTGCTTTTGCACTACAAAAGCTGAGTTAAAAAGTTGCAACAGAAACTGTATGATCCACAAAGTCTAAAATACTATTTAGTCTTTTATAGAAAAAGTTTGCCAGCCCTAGAATAAATAAATGAAATAGAAGTAAATGGAAAAAAAAAAATAGATTGGTTCATTCGTAATAGGCAGTGGGTCTTAACTGAAAAAGAGAATGTGAATTGACCTCAGAATCTCACCTCTGTCATTTGGCCAAATGACCTTGAACCAGTTATTTATACTCTCTGGGCCTGTTCCTGCATCTATTACCTTACAGAGTTGCTGTAGGATTTTCATGAGGTAAGGTATATGTATCAGTTATAATTAGGTTGAGCCTCATGTGACAAAAAACACAACATAAAAGTTTCTTGTACTAGACAGCATATTATTTCTTTCATATGGAAGTGGGCTGTGGGTTGGTCTGATTTTCATGATGTTAGGAACCCAAATCCTTTTATTTTGTTGTTTTTCTGTGTGTGGCTTTCATTCTTGAGGTCCTCTCATGGTCCAAGACAGGTGCTGGCTCTCCAGTCACTACGCTACTATTGTTGCTATTACTACTAGTGATAGTATGATAATAAGAGGAAATAAACCAAAAATCAAATACAAAAAGCCTAGAAACAGAGATATCCATAAAGATCAGGCAGCAAACCAACATTAATTCAGTTCTAGCTAAGATGAGACCTCCTGCCACAGTTCATGGAGCAACCAGTGTATTTCATTTATTCTATTCCTAGGGTACACTAAGATCTGGAAATCATCTTACATGTATTCAACATCTAACACTTCACAAGTATTTATTACTTCATTTGCTTTTCACAATACTCTGGAAAGATAGAGAGGTCTTAATATTATTATTACTCCTATTGTACACCAGGAGTCACACAGGTGCTAAGTAATCAAATCCCAGTACCTCCTATTTTCTCAGAGTTCATTGTTAGGTCTTTGAATATTTGTTGGAAATAT
>NW_011889086.1:563287-566668 GCF_000151845.1 Pteropus vampyrus | reverse complement strand
CGGCAACCTGCAGAGCCCCGCTAGCTAAAAAAGTAATTTCAGATTGGACAAGTAAGTGACCCTCCGCTCAGTCTCACGTGTGCACCAGGGGCTTTTGCAGATGCACAGGCTCTCAGCGCGCGCGTTCTCCAAAACGAGAGGCACCCGGCCGAGTCCTCCCTCCCTTTTCCAGCAGTCACCACCTCCTCTTCCGGTCGCTTAAAGTCTCATTCCAGAGGGGCCTTGGCTCCCGAGACATTTTTGAGTCCCCTGTGTCCTCACCTGGGTGACGCGTGCAACCACTCAGGGAAAGGATCGCCCTTTACTGCCTCTCCAAGACGGCCTTTACTGCCTATGAGATGTCTGGAACCCGAAGTCTTCTGCCATCACTGTCCAATTAACTATATTCATTTCCTTCCTTCCCTTCCCCTCTTTTCTCCCGCATTTTAAGACATTTTTCCAGGCATTTTGAGCCTTTGAATTCAAATCTGTATACCTAAGGCATTTTAAGGCCTGTGCTGCTTGTTACTTTAAAAGCTTTCGGCAGCTTGTGATATTTGAGGTGCAGGTTAGTTTAGATGGTATAAAGCTGTTTGGTTATCCTAGGTAGGAAAGGCCTGGGGGAAATCTTTTCATTTTATTCATTTACCTTCTTTTAAATGATCACCAAGATGCAGAATGGTGAATTTCCCTAATCATTGACTATTTTCCACTAAAGCAATTCTGTTTTAACTAATTTTGTCCTGAAGGGTCAGCCTTTACCAAGAAATGAAAGAGCTGTTATCATTCGGTCAGTTTTTAAAATCGTAATTCAAGAGGGAGGAAGTGATTATGATTTTGAATTGAAAATCAGTAAGAAAGAAGGCAAGTCTTCTCTTAGTTTGTGGCTGTTGTTTAGATGGTTGAGTTTTGCTTGCTTTTCCCCACTTTCCCATAAGCCACCATGTGTATATCCTGAATTTTTACTTTTGAAGTTGCCAGCTGAGTTTTCCAGCCTTCTGACTGCCTCCTGGTCTTCTGGGAGTCTCCTGTTAATGAGGCCCTCTGCTTGGCTCTTGACCTGATGGCCACTGGCCTGGCTCTTGGAGGAACCAGCTGAAGAGGACTTCCCACTGGGAGGTCTAGAGAACTATTATTAAGGATGATTGGGGGAAGAGACCAGAGAGTGAGAAGGGCCTGGAGATTCATTTTGAGGGGGAGAGAGGATAGGATCTGGCTGGATTTGGATAGCAAACATATGTCTTGGGGGAAGGGAATAACCCAGAGGGTGGAGATCTGTCTTTCTGGATGAAATTAAGTTTACTGGGAGGAGTCTGGGCTTTCTTCCAGCCTATGTTAGTCTTTGCTTTGGGCCTTGTCTTTTCCTGGAATCTGGTTCCCTGTCCCTAAACTTTCGCTTAGTTTAGATCTCAGTCAATTACCAGCTGGTTTTGAAAACTGTTTGAGGTAATGAATCTTAAACTCCCAGCTAGAATTGGGACCTCCCCACCCCCACCAGGGGATTTGAAATAATTATTTTATCAGAATCTACTACAGAGATCATTTAATCTCTCACCTGCCCATCTTTTTTACAAGGTGGAATATAGAATCACCCTGGGTAGTGTAAGAGGAGGTCATCCAAACCAGTGCTTACATTCATTCATTGGTTCACTAATCCCGTGGTGTGTGTCCTGGGCCTGGCGCTGTGGTAGGCTCTGGGAAAGTCAAGAGAACAAGACTCGGTTTCTTCTTTCAAGCTTTCATCCAGACTGCTTATATTTAGTCTGATGTGGGGGATTATATAATAGTGAGATTAGTGCTGTGGCAGGGCATACAGAAGGCACTTGGCAGTTGAGAGAGGGGCAAATGGCCTAATATGGGATTTGGGGGAAAACTCAGAGGAGATAATACCCAAGCTGAGTTACAAAGTCTCAGTATGCGTCGGCTGGAGAAAGACAAAAAGGATTGGGATTATTTGATTTGGGAACAGTATGTGCAAAACTATATAAACCTGGCACATTTTTTATTAGTATGGTCCAACAGGAAAGGGTGAGGTGCAAAATCACCAGAAAGGAGGCTGGGGAGGGTGAGAGGACCAGGCCAGGGAGGGTCAGGTGAGTCATGTTAAGGGATTTTGAAATGTATCTCCACTGTTGAAGTGACAGTCTTAGATTTATGTTTCAGAATGTTAATTCTGGCTGGAGGGTGAGGACTGGAGAGAGGCTATAATACAATACAATACAATATAATACAAGTGAGAGATGGGTTGGGGCAGGAGTCCCCAACCCCTGGGCCACGGACTGATACTGGTCAATAGCCAGGTAGGAACCAGGCCGCACAGCAGGAGGTAAGCAGCAGGCAGGAGAGCGAAGCTTCATCTGTATTTGTAGCTGCTCCCCAGTGCTAACTGGCATTACCATCTCAGCTCCACCTCAGATCGTCAGGCATTAGATTCTCATAGCACCGGTCCCTGGTACCAAAAACTTGGGGACTGCCGAGTTGTGGTAATAGGGGACTGGAGAGAGAATAGGAGAATAAAATGCTTAGGAATTAATTACTGATTGAATATAGAGGATGAAGAAAGAATGTGGCAGTCACGATACCGTGGGAAAAAAAAGAACAGATATTTTTAAATAGCTTTACTGAGATCAAATTGAGAAGTTTTGATATAAGTATATATTCATAAAACCGTTATCACAATCACGATAAAGAACATTTGTAATACCCCCAAAGATTTTTTTGTGCCCCTTGATAATCCCTCCCTAGTTTCACCCCTCCCCCAAAGCAACCAGTGACCCATTTTCTGTTACTATAGATATTTAAGATTTTTAAGGATTTTTTTCTGTGGGGTCATACATTAGTATCTTTTCTTGTGTGGTGGCTTTTACTTAATCATCTTGAGATTCATGCATGTTATGTGTGCATACATGGTTCATTCCTTTTTCTGCTGAGTAGTGTTCCATTGTATGAGTAAGTGTTCCATTTACCTATTGATGGATATTTGTTTTTTTTTGCTGCTTTTTGGTACTACTAATAGAGTGGCTATGAATGTATGAATTGTATACATGGACATATGCTTTCATTTCTCTTGGTTAAATACCTAGAAGTGAAATATGTAGTTCACGTGGTATGTGTATGTTTAACTTTTTAAGAAATAGCCACCTGTATTTCAAAGTGATTGTGACATTTTACATTCCCCTCAGCAGTGTGTGAAACTCCCAATTCCTTCATGTGGTCACTTTTTAATTTTAGCCATTCTAATAATGTGGAGTCCTATCCCATGTGGTTTTAATGTGCATTTTCCTAGTGACTAATAATTTCAAACTTATGTGCTTATTTGCCCATATATATTTCATATATCTTCTTGGGTGAAATGTTTATTAAATCTTTTGTTAATTTTTTTTAAAATGAGCTGTTTTCTTA
>NW_011889086.1:539647-562703 GCF_000151845.1 Pteropus vampyrus | reverse complement strand
TAATATAATCTAAGTCCTTGAACTTGGTTCTTTTTAAAAGTTGTTTTGGTTATTCTAGGTCTGTTATATTTCCACATTAATTTTACAATTATTTCATCAATTTCAAAATAAAGTCTTGCTTACATTTTAATTGGAACTTCATCGAAGAATCTATACATTAATTTGAGGGAGAATTGATATCTTAAATATTGAGTCTTCTAACTCATGGACACAGTAAATCTGTTGATTTAATTAGGTCTTCCTTAATTTTTCTCAGCAATGTTTTATAGCTTTCAGTAGATAGGTCTTGCATATCTTTGTCAGATTATCTGTAGCTATTTCATATTTTTAATGTTGTAAATGATATTATCTTTTAATATTTCAACTTCCAATTGTTTGATACATGATCAGTTGTATATTGATCATGTATCTTGTAATCTTGCTAAACTACTTATTAGTTTTAATAGCCTTTTTGTAGGTGCCATCAGATTTTCTATGTAGGTAATCATGTTATCTGTAAATACAGTTTTATTTCTTTTCAGTGAGGATACCTGGCCAGAACCTCTACTCGGTGTTGCATAGAAGTAATGAAAGCAGACCTCTTGTTTTGTTCCTGATCTTAGGGAGGAACATTTGTTTTCTTTCATCATTAATTATGATGTCGATGTTAGTTGTATATTTTTTGTAGAAACCCTTTATCAGGTTTAGGAAGTTCCAATCTATTCCTGCTTTCCTGAGTCGTTTTTTGTATTTGTTTTTAAATGAAGAATGGATGCTCTATTTTGTTTCTTTTTCTGTAACTATTGAGATCATCATTTAAAAAATTATTAATATGGTGAATTACATTCATTGATTTTTTTTTTTTTTTGTATGTTAAACTGACCTTGTATTCCTGAGATAAATCCCACTTGGTCAGGACCTAGTATCCTTTTTATATTTTGTTGGATTCTATTTGGTAAAATTTTAAGAATTTTTGCATCTATGTTAATGATGAATATTGTTCTATAATTTTCTTGTATCGTCTTCTGAAGTTTTAATATCAAGATAATTCTGGTCTCAAAATAAAAAATGAGAAGCATTTACTCTTCAGTTTTCTGGAAGTTTTTGTAGAATCGATATTTCTTTCTTAAATGTTTGATAGAATTCACCAGTGAGGCCATCAGGACCTGGAGATTTTTTTTGTGAGTGGGAAGTTGGGAGGGAGAAGTCAGTTGTTTTAATAATATAGGACTCTTCAGGTTCTGTTTTTTCTTGAGTGAGGTTCGATTGTGTATTTCAAGGTATTTGTACATATTGTATAAGTTTGCTCATAATATTCCCCTATTATCATTTTAATATCTGTAGAATCTGTTGTGATTTTATCTCTCTCATTCCTCATATTAGTAATTTGTGATTTTTCTCTTTACTTTCCTGATCATTCTGGCCAGAAATTTATCAGTTTTATTCATCTTCTCAAAGCAACAGGTTTTGGTTTCATTTATTTGCTCTATTATTTTTCTTTTTCTTTTTTAAAATTTATTGCTTTCTGCTCTGCAATTTATTTCCTTCTGCTTACTTTAGGTTTTTTTTTTTATGCTTTCTGATTTCTTAAGGTGGACAATGAGGTCGTATATTTGAGACTTCTTTCCTAATATAGGCATTTAATATTCTAAATTTCTAAGTACTACTTCAGCTTCATCCTACAACTTTTGTTATATTTTTATTTTTATTTAGTTAAAAAACTTTCTAGTTTTCTTAAATTTCTTTTTTGATTCATTTGTCACATGGTGTGTTGTTCAGTTTTCAAATATTGAAGGACTATCCACGTATCTTTCTGTTATTGATTTATAATTTAATTCCATTTTGGTCACAGAATGTACTTTGTATAGCTTGTATCTTTTAAAATTTTTGAGACTCTTTATGGCACAGAATGTGTTCCATTTCAGTAAATGCTCCACGTGCACTTGAAAAGAATGTGTTTTCTCTTGTTGGGTAGAGTGCTTTTTACATGTCTATGATGTCTTCTTATACTGATTGCTCCTGTATATTGTAAACTTGCTGATTTCTGCTTATTCTATCAATTATTGATTGATTAAGTATAACTTTTTTGGTATGATGTTGGTTACTTTAGGGTTTATAGTATACATCTTTAATTTATCAGAGTCTACTTTCAAGAAGAATCATACCACTTCACATATAAGGACCATGGAACAATAGATTTGTGATTCTTCCTTCCTAGCCTTTGTGCTACTGTTACTGTTATGTTGTACATTTTACTTTTCCATAGGCTTAAACCCCACAGGACATGGTTATGTTTATCATTGGTTTTGAGCAATTTGATTATGTTTCTTGTTTTTTGTTTCTTGTGCTTGGGGTTTATTGATACTCTTGAATCTATGGATTTATAGTTTCACCAAATCTGGGGAATTTGTGCCCATTATGTCTTCAGATATTTCTCCTGACCCCTTCTTTGTTCTTTCCTTCAGAGATTTTCATTTCACATATATTAGGCCACTTGAAGTTTTTCCATAGCTCAATGATGAGATTTATTTATTTTTCAAATGTTTTTCTCTCTTCTTTATATTTTGGATAGTTTCTTTTACTATGTCTTGTCACTAATCTCTTCTTCTGTATTGTCTAATACCATACAGTCACTTTTTTTCATCTCAGTCTAGTTTTTATTTCTGTAATTTCGACTTGAGTCTTTTTTAAATATCTCCTGTGTCTAAGTTCAGTCTTTCCTCTGGCTTTTTGAAAATATGAAATCCAGTTATGATAGCTATTTTTAATACCTATGTCTACTAATTCTTTTAAGTGTGTTAATTTTAGGCCAGTGTCCATTGATTTATCTCATTTTGATTAGTATTTTCTTTGTGTGCCTGGTAATTTTTGATTGAATACCAGACATTGTATATTTTACCTGATTAGATGCTAGATGTTTTGTATTTTTATGAGGACACTTGAGCTTTGTTTTGGGGCACGTGTCAGTTATTTAGAAACACTTCGATCATTTTGATCATTTTGATTCTTGCTTTAAGCTTTGTTAGGTGGGTGGGACCAGAGCTAATTCTTCTTCACTTCCAAGGTAAAACCCTCTGCATACTCTACCCATTGTCCTGGACATTATGAGGTTTTCCACTTTGGTTCTTGTGAATAGGCAGTATTCATGACCCTGTATAAAGTCCATTGATTGTTTACTCTAATCTTTTTGGGTATTTCTGGATCAGATAGCTTCCTCACATGCATACAGTGATTGGTACTCTCCTGAATACTCGAGGAGTACCCTTTGCAGATTTCTGGAATTCTCCCTTTGTGCATCTCTCTCCTCTCTTGTACTCTGCCTCAAGTATTTTAGCCTCCTTATTCTCCACAGATTCCTACCTCTGCCTTAACTCAGGGATACTGCAGGGTTTGACCTGGGTTCCCCCTACCTGTGCCATGGTACCAGTCATTAAGCCTGAACAATTTCAGAATACTTAATTTTCCATCCCGAATCTCTCTAGGATCATTGTGCTTTGTTTCCTGATTTCCAGTGTCCTAAGAACCTTTGTTTTCTATTTTTGTTCATTTTTAAAGTTGTTTTAGATGAGAGGGTAAATATGGTTCTTGTTATTCCATCTTGGCTGGAAGTCTTCAACTGGAATTTTTCAAGAAAATATAAAGAGGAGGACTACTTGAGGATGTGAGGAAGGGATTTCGAAGTAACCAGGCACCTGCAATAATGGAGACCTCTTTTACCACCTGAGGACTGAAAGGGCACAGTGAAAGAAGTTTATCAGATGGAAACATAAGACGCCCTCAAATTAGGACAATTTTTAATAAAGGAGCTTTTTACAAAGATAAGGGTAGCCTGAATCCCTGTGGCTAATAACAGGTTTGTTTTATCCCTATGCTTCATGGGGCAAGGGGAAATGGTTACCAGATCCTAAAAGGATAAATTATATGAGAAAGGCTGCCTTAGAGGGTCTGCTATCTTAGTTCAAGAAGTACAGCTAGTTCAAGGCCACGCCAAAGGAAGGGAGCCTCGACTTTACTTCCCCCTTCCTCTGAGACTTCTGCTAGTGCTTTTGATTGTCCAAACATAAGTAGATGACAGGATTAGACAGCCTTGGAGATTTAGACTAAAGGATAGACAATGGATATGTGGTGGAAGAGTGGGGCAAGCTGAGAATAACCTACGCAAGGAGTCAGTGATAACCTCTAGATTTCTAATTACAATATCAAGGTGGTTAGTGGTGCCAATCACTGAGATAGGAGAGGAGGAATAGTATGGGGAGAAGTAGATATGATATGTGAGGGAGAGAAGATGACATTTCCTTCCTAAACTAGGCATACTTTCCCCTAGAGGCTCCTGCAATCCCCTTTTCATCATCTTAAATTATTTAGTAAGTTCTTATCAACATGGATGACAAAATGAAGCAGAGTTCATACAGGAGGTACATGTACAGTGATTTATGTATGGGGTGGTTTAGGGAGAGTGGGAAAATAAAGTAGAAATCATTCAGGCTAAATGTATTACCAGTCCCTTGGCCATCTGGATTCGGGGCTGAGCCAAACTGAAATCTGTTGCAGACAGGGCTGAGATCCGAGTATTTTAAATTCTGTTATACTGGCTATGAAAAGGAGAGATTAAGAAAAGACTCAGTAACTGATTGGATATGGAGGATGAAAGTTGAGAAGACAAAGTTTGTAAAATCAGGAATGATTTAGACAGATTAAACTCAGTGTAATTTACCAAGTTCTTGGGTCGTAGAATTATGTGGTCAACTTTGACATGAAAATGAGGCTTTTTGAAAGATGTTTAAAGGTTATCATGTAACATAGAGGAAAGAACATAGGATCGAAGTCCGTCTCTGCTTTTTACTGGCTCTGTGAGGTTTGGCAAGTGGCCTAACTGTAGAGACCTTAGTTACCCCATCTGTTGGTGGCTGACCCCACCAGAGTTGTTGGGAGGGTTTAGCAAGGCCATCCACTAAGTCACTAGTTCCATGCCTGGCACAGAGCAAGTGCTTGTGAGCAATTTATTGATCCAAGATGAGGGTTGGCTCAAAATAGAAGTTTAAGAAACATTTGGATTCATGTGAAGATTCATATTGAGAAAACAGGTAACACTAAATTCTAGTGATCTATCAAGGGAAGGATAGGGTATTTGAGGAGAGCTACCTCAAGCCCCCTTCAAAGAAAGTATGTGAAGACACTCCAGATCCGTTTCCATTTTCTCCTGAACAGATTATTATGTTAGTGTAGAGACTAGATATTATGCTAGGTGGGCCACTGATTTGTCTTAGCATATGTTGCATCCAGACGGCCTTCAGGAAGGTAGAGAAGACCTACTATATGCTTACCATGTGCTTTTAGTCTAGTTTGCCTCATCCCCTTACAATGTCATGTGGAAACATAGATGTCTGAAGATGGTTCTTGATAAATGTATTTCTCATTTCTTTTTATTTTAGAAATTTATTCCTCTTCCTCTCTTTTTATTTTAGAAAAAGCCATGGCATGGAGGAATAGTTATAGGAACTGAAAATACATAGCATGGAGAAAAGAAGACTCAGTAGGAGGTTATGAGAGTCATCTTCAAACATTTGAAGGGATAATTACATGGTTTGAATGATCCCTTGGTATAAAAATGAAAACTGGGGTGTGGGGGCCATACAAAGCAGAGTTCAACTTAGTACAAGGAGGAACTTGCTTTTTATTGTAGTAGTAGCTGTTCATTGTGAAAATTCAAACAGCACAGAGGAGGAAAGTTAAAAATTGCCCTCCTCACTTCCACTACATTTCTTCTTTTAGGTGTCACTGAAGTGAGCAATTGTTTGTATATTCTTCCTGAAATCTTGTGTGTTGGCTCTTTATACAATGCAATTCTCAAACTTTAACACCTGTCAGGGTCACCTGGAGGATTTTTCACAGCACAGGCTGTGGAGCCTCACTCCCAGAATTACTGAATCAGTAGACCTGGGCTGGAGCTTGAGAATTTGTTTTTCTAACATGGTCCCTGGTGACGCTGATGCTGTTCTTTTAGAGACCACACTTTGAGAACCACTGATGGTCTATCCTCTTAAAAAAAAAAAAAAATACAAATGGGATCATTTGTATTGCTACAGTGTCTTAAGAACTTGCTCTTTTACTTAATGATGTGTAATTAATGTTTTTCTTTAGCTCCTTCTCATTGTTTTTAACAGTTGCTTATGTATCAATTTTAACAAGTCCCTGTTAATAAACATTTAATTTGTTTCCAGGGTTTTTGTGAGTGGGCTCTTGCTTTTACCCAAAAAAAAAAAAAAATGTTGTTATGGTCATTTTTGTATATATCTTTTAGGTGAGCCAATCCATAAATTCTTAGAAGATAAATTCTTAGAATTTAAGCTCTTAGGTAAAGGAGTAGATTTTGAGAATGGACACATATTGATAAATTGTTCCAAAGAACACCAACAGTGTATGAAACTGTTAATTTCCCCACATTCTTGCCAAAAGTGGGTCTTATCAAAAATTTTAATTTTTGCCAATTCGTTAGGCGTAAAATTGTATCTCAATATTGTCTCTATTTGTATTTCGTACATTATTTATGAGGGGAAAAGTTCATATGTGTTCATTGCATTTCTTTTTCTGTGAACTGCAAATTTGTATTCTTTGCATCACAGGAAGAGGAAGAGTGTAAACAAAGGTACTAAACCTTTAGTTGAGGGGTTGCTAATAGTTTTGTAGGGTTTCAGTCAGGGTTGGGATGTAGGATGGTAGAGAGGTAAGGTGGTAGGGTTAGAGAGGCAGGCAGGACCCCAGAGCTTTGAGTTCCTTGTGGGCCAAATAAAGAGCTTGGGCTTTATTTTGGCATTGGCGGTGATTAAGCTTGTGCTGTAGCTCTTAGTAATTTTGACAAGGTGTGTTTGTGAAACGGCAGGCTGTCCAGTTCCCCAGGTCTAATGTTTAATCTTCAAATAACTCATTCTTTAGACCTGTCACCTTGGGCTTTAAAGTAACTTGGCCATGCTTCGTAAACAGAGAAACGCAAGAATAGGCCAAAGACGTAGGCCAACTTCTGTTTGAGCATTGTCTCTGAGAAAGGAGTTTTGCAGGACTGTGCGGGGAATGGATTTTGTTGCTCTACTTAATACGTCCCTGAGCCCTTCCTGAGAGCAGTCATTAAGGTTGGTGGGTTTTTCTGTTCTTTTAATTTGAGTGGCTTTCTGGGAAAAGCTGTGGATTTTGGCCAATATGCTAATGATAATGGCTTTGCTTTGAAGGTCTGGTTAGTTCTGTAGAAAATCATTTCATAGTTAATTGTATCAGCAAATCAACGGCAGCCTCTTGGAGAGGAGAGTGACACAGAAAAACTACATGTGTATTTAAATTATTCGGAATTCAAAGAGAGGTCAGGAATTCAGGTTTCAAAAAGAGGAGTCCATGTAATAATAAACCACTAAGTTTTCTTATAATTTTTCTCTGTAATGGGCTTGGCTTTCTAATTGGCATATTGGGGTTAAAATATGAGAACTTTGCATTTAGAATCAGGACACCAGCCCTTGCTCCCTTTGTACCTGTACTGCCATCTTTTGCTTCCAGTGTCCTGGCATGAGAGTGAGACCATAAGATTCAAACTTCTGCTTTTAGGGAATTAAGGGTGTAAATTGGGTTTGTAGGAGCTGGACTGACTCAGACAAGGGGATCTTGGGCTCTGTCTCCATCTTCCTTCTTCCTCCTATCCATGTGCCTCTGAAGTGGGGCCCTTAGTCAGGGAGGGAGATTGTCCTAGGGAAGGGGTGTGGTGCTTCACACAGAGGCGAGGTCTGCTAGTATTGCTTCTAGAACTCTCCACAGAGAGCCTTTAGAGGCTTTTTATTTTAAAAGGTATTTGACTATTTTATATATTAATAATCTTCCCCTCCCCCACAACCCAATAATTCCCCTATCACTACATTACACTACTCTGTAAGGACAATGAAGTAGGGGGCAGAACATTCTCAGTTAATACCTAATATCTCTTACTGTAGCATTTATAGTGACATAAGGTACTTTTTGTTAATCAGAGCATGGAGAAGGCATTTCTAATGACTGAGTTTGTGAGAAGGATTCACAGAATAAACAGACTTGGAAGGGCATTCTGTGTGTGTCCAGGATGAAGGTAGTTTGGTGAACATAGAAATCCAAGCTATTTCAGAGATAGTAGCATGAGTCCTGTTCTGGGTTAAACAAACCTGAATTTGAATATGGCCTCCATCCTCTCTGAGCTTTGTAGCCATCTACTGGATCTTGAGCCTCTCAGGATTTTGGTGTCCCCACCTGTAAATGGGAGAAATAGCATGTACCTTGATAGTTGTTGTAAATGTGTGGTCCTCTCTCCCTTTCTCTTCAAAGAGAATAGCTTGTAGGGCATGATAAAGGGCTTGGAAGGCATTATAACAAATAAGGAGTTGATTTTTAGACCACAAGGATTAAAAAGACGAGAAAAGAGTGAGTAAGGTTTTCTAGAAGAAGACAAGGGAAAGCCAGTTTAATTTGCTCTCAGGAGATGTTTGTTGCTGGAGTTTGGGAATGTCATTTGATGAGTTAGATTTTCCACCCATGATTTCTTTAGGACCCATACTATACGTTTAGCCTCAGCATGGTTGGATTTTGTATTTTCTTAGTGTCAGATGTTGTGCCATTGCCTGTGTGGCTCTTGGAGGGTGGTGAGTTTTGGCCACTGTTCGGGGCTGGCTCAGTTTTAATCCTTGTGGCTGCAACATTGTGAAGGCAGGCATGGGGATTTGGTGAGTTCTGACTTTCTGACTTTTGGAATCCAACTTTGAATTTAAAAGGACAGCCAACCTTTCTACTGTCTGATTTAATCCATATCCCTCCTCATGTTTGTATTTAAAAAATGGTTTAAGTAAAGAGCATGAAGATCTTTAACATCCTGAAAAATATTGAGTTTATGATCTAGTGATTAGAAAACTGATAAAAACAGTAAACCGGTACTTCCTTTACCAACTCTGCAATCTGTGGAGAAAGGTGCAGTTGGAATAGGATGCTTGGCCCCAAGAGCATGGTTAGGATTCTTGTGGCAGCACGAAGCCACTTTACTGCCATATGCAATTTTACTAGGTGCATTATGTTTAGCTTGAACTACATAAACTAGGACTAACTTGAGGTATCATCATTTGATTTTCAAAAATCAGATTCTTACATTAAATTGTCAACTCTTTAAAATCAGAGATCATATATATTTTCAGCTTCCTCTTCTTAGTGTCCTGGCACAGAGCAGACACTTAATATTTGCTTTGTTTACTAGAATTTGAGCTGATATGGTGTAAACACCCAGGTATAGACAATGTATATTAAAAGATTGCAGGTATCCAGAGGTGCTTGGTGTTGGAAGGGAAGCTTGGCACATAATAATAGACCTAATAATTGCTGTCATTTACTGAGCATGTACCATATGTGCTATGCTAGGCACTTCAGTTACATAATCTCAGTTAATCTTTCAAAGGATACTATGTGGTTGGAGCTGTAGGAGACAACTTTTCACTTTAAGAGGAAAAGTGCCTGTCAGCAAGCTGTACTTTTTCTCCCATGTGTATTGTTGATAAAGCCAATAAGAGAACCAGTTACCGTTGCCAAATGATCTCTTTCCTATCATCCCAAACTTTCTCACCATCTTAGAGCATGTGAGACTTTTTAAAAGTCTTTCTGTTAAGAAGTCTGAAGCAGACAAGCATATTCATTGCTTATCCTTTTCTTCCCAAATTTACCAGCCTTCTGATTGCAATATAACTAGATAACTAACTTACTAAATAAATCGTGTGGAACTCATGTGCAGGAGCTCCCAACAAAGTCCAAAGATCAAAGTTGAAAGAAGATATTAAGTTCCCTCCCAGATCCCTGGGACACTGTCTGTGGACACTGTCACCAAATAGGTCCTGGAAGAGTGGCTTTTTAAGAAATAGAACTGAAGGTAAGCTCATCACCTCTGGAGGGTTGCAGTCTTAGGGAACAATATTATTACTATTAGGTTATTTAGGGGAAAAGAAGGAAAAAATAAGAGAACCACCCCTCAATGATCAGTTTTCAACATAGTGTTTGTAGCATTGACCCCTTTCTTAGAATTTCTGAAATGGTCTTGCAAAGAACAGCCTCTCATGTCTCGTTCTCTCTCCTTTTGTCATGCTGCATTTGAGCAGCTTGTTCATTTGTTGAAGAGTTAGCCGTGAAGTCTGTGGTTTCCTGTGGCACATTTCTAATAATATTTATATAGGCTCTTATTTAATGAAAGGTATAAATATCATAAGAGCTGTCTTTTGATGATGAATAGAGGCTAAAAATCTGACCAGTCCACTCCGGGGACTTGGACAGGAGGCCGTTTCTGCCTTTTGAAGCATCTCGTGGACTGAGAAGTTAGAAATGGCTCAGGACTTGTATGCAGCACAGCTTGAGTTTCTCTCCAGTATTTTCCTTTCTCTTGGCCTCCACAGTTCATGTCCTTATTTCTCTCTGCCTGACCACTCTCCCCATATCCCTATCAGTTGTTTCTGAAGTATTCATCTTTGCCTGAAAAGAATGTGAGGGAGCCAAAGTTCTGACTCTCACTATTCATGTCGTGCTTTGAAGCCACACCGACCCAGCCTCAAATCCCAGCTCCTCTGCTTCTGTACCGTGACCTTAAACAGCCTTGTCACCTAGAACCTTATTTTCCTTTACTGGAACATGGGCTCATACTGCTTACCTCATAGGGTTGTTACAAGGCTTAAATGAAATCATGAAATCCTGTGGGTGGTTTGCAGAGCAGAGCGTAATACTAGTTGTTGCTGCATGTGTTGTTGATATTGTTATTGAAGAAGTTAACAAAGGATTTGGTTTTCAATTAGGTTAGCATTGTGGAAAGAATCCTAAACTTGCCATGAGAGGCTGGGGTTGAAATCTGGGTGCTGCTGACTTGGGGCAAGTTTCCCCATCCCACTGAGGTAAAAAAAAAAAAAAATGGGGATAGGTTTATCAACTTGATTGGGTTTAAGTTAGAAGAGGTTAACACATGTGTGAAAGAGCCAGATGCACAGGAGGACCCTAATCCTTTTATTATTTACTTATTTATTTATTAAACATTAGAAAAAGGGGTGATGTTTTCTATTTTGCAGTTAATTTATTATTGAGGCCAAGAGGAACTGGAATATGGTTTGGAGTCCAGGACACAGCAGATAGTACTTAGGACCCGGGAACAAAGTTGCACAAAGCAGGTAGACGGGGGCTGAGTTGCAGAAAACCCTCTGGCGTAACTTTTGTAACTCATAGGGTCAAGTTTCAGGGAAGCCGCCCAAGGGTTTAAACTTCTCTGCTTTCCTGCTTTCAGAGTCCAGGTGTGGAAACAATCAAAAGAGATCACTTAAAACTATACTGATGGGATATGTGGTGATCCTAATATTTAATTAGGATCTATGTCTTGGAAGAACATCAGCTGGAGTGTGTGTGTGTAAATGATGCACAGATGATGCCGGGAGGGTATGATGACCTGTTCCTGTGGGTTTGATTCTCTTCTTACTGATACGTTGGTAAATGGTCTGGAAACCGGTGGTTTGTCAGAGAGAGGCCGCCGGTGTTGGGGAAGGGTCAGTCTGTGAAGGTGGACAAAGTAGTCTTAGACAAAGTAGGCAGGGACACCTAGCAGAGTCCTTGGACAATAAGCATTTAATAATGGAGAAGTATTAGGCAGGGTAGCATCCTGAGAGTGGTTAGCGACTTTGGAGCTGGAGAGAATGAGATCATTCTCAACTCTGTTATTACTAATTACATGATGTACTGGAGCAAGTTACTTTCCCTGTCCAGGACTCATTTTCTTCATCAGTAAAGTGGGGATTATAATAGTAATTATTTTTAAGGGTTAATGTCAGGTAATATAAGCAAGCTGCTTAGCAGAGCATCAGATCCACAGTAAACATGGTACCTTTGATTATGTCCCTAATGACAGGTGTCAGAGGTATCCACTGAGTTATGGAGACTTGTTGAGTTCCTGTGATGTGCCAGGCACTGTGCTGGCACTGGGGATACGGCAGTGAAGTTAAATGTCTGATGGTGAAGCTTCACTTTCCACATGAGCTGGGGGCTCTTTGAAGGGTGGGCTCTTTCCTGTTTAGCAAAGAGATGGGTCCAAAAACCAGAACTGGAGTAAGCCTTGGATCAGCTGCAGAGTGAAAATCTGCCTCTTCAGATTTTACTGGAAATAAATTGGGATGGCTGGGTGGTGGATGGTAAGATGGTATACTCCCTGCAGAGGAAGACAGTCAGAAGTGAGGACCCTGGGCATGAATTGCTGGGCCATCCCCCTAGTGGTAACTGCTCTTGTCACTGGGCCTCATAGGAGTGGAGAGAAGCCTGGATAATGGCTGGCTAGGTCTATGTAAGCCAGAAAGTTATACAGAGTCTTCATTTTCTATTTGTTGCCTTGTTTCCCCCACTAAGTGTTTAGAATAGATTTGGAATATTCTAGCCAAGGGCAGAGAAATACTAAGATCACTGTTAAGGAGTAGCTCCTGTGGTGCCTTTCAGAGTGATGACAGTGGGAAGCCAGTAGGTGATCCTAGGTAAAGTGAGATGTGTGTGTGGTCAGTGGAGGGGAGGTGGAGCAGCTAGCGTGGTCAGTCTTCCTCCTATTTGCAGATAAGAAACTGAAGAAGCTCTGAGCCAAGGCACTGTCCTATTTTGTCCATAACTGTATCCTGAGCTCTTAGCAGGGTGTCTGGCGCTTGGCATAGCTTGAATTTCTTCACATCTCATGTGTCATTCATTGCAAGATGCATCATTATCTCTTATACCACTAAGAAAGAAAGAAAATGCTTCCAATTAATTGTAAGATGCCACTGATGGTCAGATTCACTCTGATTTTGGAGAAGCTAAATGTGAAAAAATGAATGTCTTAGAATTAATAAAATGTGGTTATAAGCATCCAATAAGTATTTGTTAGAAGGAAACAGAGTTTAGAATCAAGGCAAAACATTAGTACATAAAAGTACAAACTTAGGAGTTCAAATTTAAAATATGAACCTGTTCATTCTAGTTTTCTATCGATTCACTGATTTAGTTGCTCATTCAGAAAACAGTTATTGAAAACTAATTATGTACCAGCCACTGTGCTAGAAACTGGAGATGCAGAAATCAATAAGTTCCTTTTTTTTTTTTTTTCAGATTCAGACCAATAGGGAAGACAGACACAAACAAATAAAAAAGAAATCACAATTCTGAGTGGTAAGTTTTCAAAGAAAGTAGGAATACAGTATCGTGGTGGCACCAAGAGACAGAAAAAGGCAAGGAAGTCTTCCCTGAAGAGGTGATGGTTGAGGTGGACAAGAGAGGAAGGAATCAGGAAGGGAAGAGCAAGTCTGAAGTGATGGATGCACTTCAGAACCTCATTTTGGGATGTCTTGAGCTGCGTCTGAAAATGGACCGGACAGGTAGACATGACTGGAAAGCAGGCAGAGGGAAGCTCCAGGAGGACTGAGATGCTATGCTGAAGCCTCAGGTTGTATCATAGCGCTAAGTTGATGGTTTTCAGCTGTCCTGAGTTTTGAGAGAAGGACCCAGCAGAGGTTCTGCTGTGAGGGAGGGATGGAGGATGGGACAAGGGTGATCTTAGCTTCAGAGCAGTTCTGTTTTGATCCGTTTTAGTTAAATTTTCATTGAGTAAAGGGTTGAAGCAAAGGTATTTCTGTTGGATGAATGAAGGAATGCATGGTTTGAAAACAGGTGCTACTGATCATATGGAGCTCCTGGAGGGTTGTAAGTGAGAGAAAGAAGATGAGAAAGCAATAGACTGAAGCCTGGGAGTTGTTCTCTGAGGCTCAGATGAAGGTAGCAGATGTACTTACTACAGCTTCCCTATTTTCCTCTCCATCTGCCAGTGAGCCAGAAAGCCAAAGGGGGCAGACACAGTTGAGAAGTCATTGCGAGGAAGTCAGAGACAGTCGCTTCTAATGAAGCTGTTTTTGACTGGGATACATATCCAGGAAGCAGTAACGGGACATCTGCTGGCTGACTTTTGTTTTAGAAGCCCCCAATGTTGCCCAGGAAACGTTACCTATTTGAAGTGGAAGGCGCAGAATGCTGCTGCAGTTGAAATCAGACTCTGGGCGCTAACACTGTCTTGAGCTCACCTGTGGAGTTGTAGTATGTTTACCAGCATGGTTGTGTTGTGGGACTTGTCTTGATTCTTTGAAAGCCAGTTTGGAAAATGAAAGCCTCTGTGAGATTTCTATGTCCTGTGGGCAGATCTGACCAAAAGGACTTAGAGCGGCAATGAAAGCCAAGGAATTCTTGTGTGTTCTCTGGTCAGATTTCCTTGTAACTCACAAAGGGGTCTGTAAGGAAAACAGATTCTCTAACAAATTCCTGATCCTGTGTCCCTTGAGGCTACTTCCTAATTCTCAATCACTTTGCCACATGGCTGCAATATATTTGCCTCTTCTCCAAACTTGTACTGCCAGCTGTTGAGAAAAACAGAAAAAAGCACGAGACCCAAGAGCTCACAGATGTGGGACTGACTGTATGTGGGTCCAGGCTGCTCCTGAGGGATGCTGGCTAAATCCTTCCACTTCTCAGAGACTAATTTCCCCATTAGTATAATGTGCATTATCATAATAATGTACACCTACTGTTCTTAAGCGGGTAGACCTAACATTAAGAGAAAAGTTATATATTTCTTGGAGTCTCACCTTGATCACCGCAACACCAGATCAGAGTGAGACTCCAAGAGATATGTGACTTAGATATTTAAATATGTAACATAGAGATTTAAATATACTCACCATGTGGAGTCATAGTGAGCAGTAGAGGGTAGGTTTGTACTTTTCACAGTGCTTGGCGCATAATAGGTGCTCTGTAGATAATTATTTGAATGAATGATCGAGTAGAAGAAGTTTCTTTTTAGTAACATGGCAGGAGCCTTGTTTGGACAAATTCAATGAGAATAAATGTATATCTATTACCTCCAGATTCTCAGTTCTCCTACAGTCCTTTGCCCTTGTAGAACTTTTATCTGATATTACGATTTTGCTTAAATAATCATACAGTTCCTTAATGCTTAACATCTGACTCCCTTTCAATAGAAATTCCAAATCTGAGGCCATACCTGTCTCATTCACCCACTACCTTGCTCAGTGCCTATTAGCACTGTTAGCACCTAACATTTTTGTTGAGTGAATAAATAATAGAAGGCTACCAATTAGTTAGCTTCCCCCCTTTTATTTCCACTTTCAAGGTGTCTTGTGCCTGACTTTGCAGACCCACTTAGTCTTCCTGTGATTTTTGCCCTTGTTCACTGCAGGTGGAGGAAACACAATGCTTGGTGAAGATCAGGAACCAGGGTCCTACTATGTGGGTGTGGACGTTGGAACTGGCAGTGTCCGCGCAGCTCTGGTGGACCAGAAGGGCGTCCTTTTGGCTTTTGCAGACCAGCCAATTTACAAGTGGGAGCCTCAGTTCAACCACCATGAGCAGTCCTCTGAGGACATCTGGACCGCGTGCTGTGTTGTCACAAAGGTACGGACACAACTGTGGCACTCCCTCCTTGTACGTGCTTCCCTACTCACACCTGCCAAGTATGTGTTTTCTGTCCACCTGATGCCAGGGACAATATTGGGGTAAGTTTAGATACAAGCCTTGCTTCAGGAGCTCACAGTGTATGTAGTACTGACAGAGACCAGTAGACAGCTAAAATGTGATGTGATAGGTGGTGGGAGGAAAGTGACTGTAGCTGGAGCTGAAGAAAGGCTTAGCTCTGAGGGGCTCAGAGTAGACAGGACAGAAGATTCTGTCAAGTGTGACTGAATATGGAAGAAGTCACTGGTAATCACAGCCAACATCTACTGTGCTTTTATGTATGCCCAGTGTGGGGTAAAATGTGTTAACACGCATCATGTAGTTGAATCCTCACAATGACCCTATGAAGATAGGACTGTTACTACCTCTGCTTTATTGAGGAGTAAACAGAGGCACAGAAAAGTTAGGCAACTTACCCAGATTAGTAACGGGCAGGACAGGAACCTCAGCAGTCTGACTCTAGTGCTGCACCTTTAGTTGCGGGACTGGCCAGCCTTCCAATGGGACAAGTGAGGGCAACCTCATTTCACTGAGAGGGAACAGTATGCACAAAGTTACCATGGCGTGAGAACATGGTGTGTTTTGAGAAAGCAAGGAAGTGTTGGGTAAGACTAGGGCATCTATGAATTATGCCAGGCGGATGTTCGTCTCTGCTGGCCTTGGTTTGTAGTCAGCTTACTGGCTTGGGAAAGGAAGTGATGCTGGCTAAGATGTGTTCCTTCTTAGTTTCACTTGACTGTTTGGTTTTATATCCTGGTGATCAGAAACGAAAGAGATTCTTTTCTCCTTTTTTTCCAGAGGGAAAAATGAAGTCCTGGGTTCTCTCATCTCCTAGTTTTTAGTTCCTTAAATATTCATGAAGGGCTTGGTAATTTGCAGATGGACAATTCACCATTCTGTTCGTATTGATCAGCCTGTTTAAACTTTAATGAGCTCTGGGCTGCTGTTCGTGCCCCTAGAGAGGAAAGCAGAGAGAGGAGGCGGGGGTGGGTAGCACCGGAGCATTATATAGGAATAAAAGAGGGAGCACATCTCTTCTGCCTGTTTAATTTTCCTCCTTCCTCCCCCACCTTGGTGAGAATCTTCTACTCATTGCCCTTGGGTCTCCTTTGTTCTTCTAACATATAGCCTTTCTTGCCATTAAGGAAATTGTCAAGAAGAAAAAATAATCCCCTGATGAAAAGCTACT
Organism: Pteropus vampyrus; assembly: GCF_000151845.1. Taxonomy (NCBI): domain Eukaryota; kingdom Metazoa; phylum Chordata; class Mammalia; order Chiroptera; family Pteropodidae; genus Pteropus; species Pteropus vampyrus. Next base: position 545,995 of record NW_011889086.1, on the reverse strand, counting down.
TTAAAAAAGGTCTGCTCTAAGTACAGCTTGGTTTAATGGCAGATTTTCAATCATCTCCCAGCGGCGGCCAACTTGTCATCTGCTTGAACCCCTTAGCCACATGAGTGCTGTGGGCATTTGTCCTTAACGAGGCTATGTCACTATGGCAAACCTGGATAAAGCTCTTGGGTCTTAGGCTGTATCCCTCACATGGAGTATGGCTGTGTGTCCATGAGCCCAAAGCCGTAGGGTAAGCATGACACATCTACTCATAGCTCATTGCTGGTGTGAGGTTGAAAGAGGGAGCCATTTTTATATTAGAGAAGTAGCACACTACTGAGCAGTGGTTCTGGAGCCGGACTGCTTGGATCGACTTGCCACTTCCAACATTTATTAGCTTGTTATCTTGGACAAGTTACTTAAGGTTTCTTGCCAGAGTTTCCTAATCTGAAAAATTGGAATGATAATTTTACCTGTCTCCATAGTATTGTTATGTGGATGAAATTAGTTAACGCATATAAAATGTCATAACAGTGCCTGGGAATGAGTAAGCATTGTATTTCTGATGATGATGATGATGATGATGATGATGATGGTGATGATGGTGATGATGGTAGTGGTGGTGGTGGTGGTGGTGATAATGATAACAGAAATGAGGATAATAAATTTCCAAGATAGAATTATATTTAAAAGTCAAAGCCAGTTACAGAGGTACCTCATGGGAATATTCACTCATTCCCTTTCTGGTTAGGGTTCTTCTATGTAAGATTCTGAGAAGCACTGGGCTAGGGCAAAGGGTGACATAGAACATCCCAATCTGTCTTTTCTTTCTCAAGGGCTTTAGGAAGGTAAGAGGTTGAGAGTAGTTGTCCTACTTCCTTTTCCCTCGGCACTCACATTGCTGGAAATGGTTTTCCCCTTAGTTAAATTGATAACAATAACAATAATATGATGATGATGATAATAGCAGCTAGCATTTCTTGGCCACTAATAACATTCCAAATTTTATGGTGAGCACTTTATATCTATCACTTCATTTTATCCACACAACAACCTTTTGGTGCAGTATTTATTCTCTCAGTTTTGGAGCTAGAAGATACAAGCTTTGACAAGGTTAAGTAACCAGTCCAAAGTCACATGCCTAATATGAGGAAGGTTGCTGACCTCCCCTCCCCCATGCTCTCTGCCTTTTGCCCCTCTGTCAAGCTTTATCTCACTCCTTAGCCTTCCTGCTTGGAAATTGTATTAAGCTACCTGAAGTTTTTTGAATTTTCACTATGTGGGGAACCTTGATCTCACCCTGAATTACTGAATTATAAGTGTCTTTACCTGGCTGTCTAATTGTGTGGAAAATGTGTGCCCCCGAGCAGGGCTCATACCTGGTTTATCTGTATTTCCCTAGAGTTCCTCGCCTGTATTATGCTTACTTAATTCATCTTTGTTGAGTTTATGAACGAATGAAATGTCTCTGTTGTTTTCATTATCTGGAACGTTCTTCATTTACCTTCTTTACCTGCCCAACTCCTGGGCATCTTATAAGGTAAGCTTAAGTATTATTTCCTCCTGGGAACCTTCCTTGATGACCCGTGATAATCCTTGCCTTCCCTTGCCAACCTCAGAAGAAAGAGTGGATAAGAAGCCCCTCTCTGCTCTCTGAGAGCCCACCATCTTCACATGTATCATTCATTACCTGGCTTGCATTTTAATTGGTGACTTAGTCTGGTTCCTTTTAAACCATGAGCTGAACCAGGTGCTATAGGTGTAAAAAATAAAAAATAAGAGATTGTAAGCTGACAAGGTCCTTGCAATCTGTGAGGTCAACCAAGGGTTGCCTCGCCTAAAAATAAAATTAAATAAAATAAATAAACAAACAAACACAAGCAAACAAACAAATCAACTAACCATGAGCTGAGCTTTTGGAGAGTGAATCATCCTTGTATCCCCAGCACCTAACACATTGCCTGGCACAGATTTGGTGCTCAATAAATGGTTGTTGAATTAATATTACTTAGAACTGAAAATAAACGAAAAACATTCTGGCATCCCTCATCTAGTTTAAGTGTCACAATAACTTCTGAGCGATAGACTGCTATTCTTCCTATTTGACACATAAGGATACTAAGGCTCTGAAACTAACAAATATTAGAGACAGTTCTAGATCCCTAGTGAAATGGCTGCAAATCCTCTTCCCTATTCAACTCCCCACTGACCCTAAAGTTGGCAGGCTTCTATTGGGTCAGTACCTACACATCTAAAAAGTTACATGGAAATGCACAAGTCCTAAATGTATACCCCATCCCTGATTATAAAGGTTTCTATTGTGTTTTAGAGCCACAGATCTTAATTACCCACAAAAGGCAAGAAATTGCAAGTTTGTGTGTGATCAGGACCAGCTTCCATTAGGAAGAAGATAACCTGGAGATATCATTCAGCTAATAGACATTCGTCGAGTGTCATTTTGTCTACAGCATTTATCGAGCCCCTTCTATGTACTGTGCTCTTTGTTAAGTAATGGAGTACATACATATAGGAGAGGTCTACAACAATCTGTGCCCCTAAGGATGAAGTAGTTTAGTTACATGGCAAAACCAATACCTGTGAAGTCAACGAACTATGACTTGAAGTTGCACTAGCTACATGAGTAATGATTGAAGAGAGAGAGCAAGAGAAGGAGTAGCTCTCTTCATGTGGGATTGAAGAATAATGCTAACCTCTTACATTCATAGAACCTATGTGGTTTATGAACACGTTCATATCCATTTTTTAAAAAGTTAAACTATTTACTTATTTATTTAAAATTTGTGTTTTAGTTACAGTTGACATATAATATTATATTAGTTTCATGTGTACAACATAGTGATTAGACTTTTATTTATTTATTTTTATTTTATTATTATTATTATTATTTATGCCTACGGCACCTGGTCTTCCTAGGTGGTCTCCCATCCAAGTACTAACCAGGCCCGACCCTGCTTAGCTTCCAAGATCAGACATTGGGTTTGTTCAGGGTGGCATGGCTGTAGACCATGGATCGTGGCTCCACTGGGACGTGAACCCAGGACCTTCTGTGTTAAAGCTGACATGCTAACTGCTGCATTATGGAACCATGTCCGTGATTAGACTTTTATATACCTTGCAAAGTGATCACCCCATTAAGTCTAGTAGCCACCTGATACTATACCTAGTTATTAAATATTATTGATTGTATTTCCTATGCTGTACTGGTATCTCTGTGACTGTTTTTAATAATTGGCAATTTGTATTTAATCCTTTTCACCTTTTTCACCCATTCCCCACAACCCACATTTATATCTAGTTGATCGTCATGCAAGGTGGGTAGGGAAGGGGTTGTTAATCCCGTTTTACCTTTGAAAAGAAAAACTGAGACCTAGACACTTAAGTGACTTTCCCTAAGTGACCCAGGAAGTAGATGATAAGCCCGAAATGACATAGGTCAAATTTCTGCATCTTTCCATCTCCAACACCACATAACTTCATCTTTTGTCCAGGTTAGTGTAAGAACCTCTTATTTCCTCATGAACGTCCTTTCCCTCTCCGATCCACTCTCCTTCTTGGAGCTGGAATTACCATTTTAATACTAACCTGATCATGTCACTCTTTTCTTTATAACTGTTCAATAGCATCACACCATTATTTGGATAGAACTCAGAATCTGTAACATGGTCTTCAGGCTTTTCATGGTTTGGCTTCAACCTACTTTCCTGGCTCATCTCATGATGCCGTTCTCAGTTCTGTGTTCTCGCCATACTCTCCTGTCATGTCCTAAAACACACATACTCCCTCTAGCTTCAGGACTTTTACACACATGTTTTTCTTTCTGAATTCTCTTCCTGCCCTCTGTCAACATGTGTAACTCCTATTGATCCTTAGATCTACTATCGAATATAGTAGTCACTAGCCACATGTGGCTATTTAAATTTAAATTAATTACAATGAAAAACAGTTTAAAAACCACACCTAACCTAGGATGTTCTGCAGGTAATGGTCCAGGATTGGCTTTATTCATTTTCCCAGCTACTAGAGGAGATTTTGTAAAATCGAATGCATCCAGGGGCCTTGTAAGTAATATGCACCCCACACAAGCTGTATTAGCCTTGCTGCTGTTTCCACCTCTGGGCCTTTGCACTGGCTGTTCTCCTCCCTGGAACATTTTCCCCAGATTCCCACAAGGCCAGCTCTTCAGGTCTTTCAAGTGTTTCCTCACATTTCACCTCAGCGGCTGTCTCCTTCTTCTCCAATATTTCTGATCCACAACTTACCACTTTTACGTATACAATACATACACGACATAATTTATTTGGTTTATTAGCTGTTGTCTATCCTGACTTAATTGTAACCTCCAGAAGAGCAAGAAATTTTTAAAAATTTTTACTCTCTATTGCTTTCCAAATACCCAGAGGAGTGCACAGCCTGACCCTAGAAGGGGCTTGATTACATTTGCTGACTGAATAAGTGAGTAATTGAATTGTTTAGGCAACAGGGAGTGATGGGCCTGAGGGAATCAGGGATTGCATAACCCCGTGCAAGCCCCTAAAGCTGACAAAAGCATTCAAATCAAGATTTAAAAGACTACTGGACCAGCTGCACAGAACTGTGTTGCAGGCTGGATTCTGTCTGTGAGGTCCCAGGCTTTGACCCTAGCTCCAAATAGAGCTAAAGAAAATACCAGGTATGCCTCTGACCTTGCAGTTGTTAGTTCAGAAGGTTCCTAAGAAGCGTTGTCTCCCCACTCAATATGGCAGAACCTGCTGATTTAAAACACATACAGGACTGAACCGGTTCCCACAGTCAGAACAAAGTGATACACAATCCCTTCCTCAAATATTTGTTTGCTGCCCCATAGCTACGAGTTGACAGTTGCTAGACATGGACCAGGTTACCAAATGAAGCTGCAGAAATCTCCTTCTCTGGAAATTCTTTAAAAGAGCAATGTGCTTTCTCTCTAGCCAGAACAGTTCCCCCGATGCCAAGTCGCTGGGGCGAGTTTACTAGACCGCTTTCTTCTTCCATTAATGAGAGTATGAAAAAGAACCCTCAGGTCAGCAGATCAAGTCCCAGGGGCCTTCTGGGTAGTGTGGCCTTGACAGACATCGTTCTGGGGTGATGTCGATGGGGATGGGGTTGTGGAGTGAGGTGCTCCTACTCATGGATAAGCATGATCTTAAGGCATTTTCGTATAAGGCTGGGGAAATCACAGTGGCTACCAAGGAATTCAGGTTTAAACGTGTGTCATTTATTCTTCCAGTTCCTTGTGATACGTTTCCATTTTAGAAATGGAGACACTGAACCTTTGTGACTGAAAGGCCACGGTTAATATATGGAACTCTGTAGATCTTCAGAGAGGATTCATGAAATACATTGAAGATAGTATTTTCTTTGCTCCTACTGGAAGGTTACTCCCACCATAATTCTTAGGAAAATTTGAGTCTATCCAGTCTTTCTTGATCACTATTCCTTTGCCTATCATTTTTATATGTGTTTACATGACACTCTGAGCATGCTATGCTTTGTTCATAAAAAAAAGTTCCACAAACACAGTTAATAGGGCATCGAGTGGGTTTTCTATCCTTTACGTTTTCTATTAAGGTTTACTGGTTCCAAAGCACTTTCAAACGAATTGACTCCTTTGATCTTCACTTGAGAGATATCTCTTGCTCTCAGGAAACTGAGGCTCAGAAAGGTTATGAGAAAAGTTAGAACCAGAAGGTGGCTCTTTTGATACCATATCCCATGTTCATTTCTACTCCAAAACTACCTTGTGGTATTGAGTTTATTGAGTCTTCTGCATTTTTTCACCCAATTCCTCCTTTGACTAACTGCAGGCCTCGGAGATGGGCTTGCCCGGGTCAGTCCTGCTCTCTGTGGGCACAGAGGCCAATACGGTATAGTAGGTAGATGTTAGGGATGGCTGTTGATTCACTGATTGATGCCTCATAAGTTCAAAGAAGATTTGAGGCTGCTAATTTATTCTAATAATGGCTACTATTTATTGTGCCTCAAATGCCAAATGTTGGGCTAATCATACCTTATTTTGCTGAATTCTCATAATATCGTTGGGAGATGTAGGTATAAGTAATAGCTTTGTGCAGCCAAGGAAACTAATTTTCTGGCTTCCCAAAGTCATATAACTATTAGGTGGCAGAGCCAGGTTTCAAACTCAGGCAGTCTGTACCTGGCGCCATTGATCTTAACCACTATCCAGAGATTTCCAAGTCCGGATGGGAGACATTACATGCAGAGGAAGCTGTGCCTACAAATGCTAAAGAGACATGATCCAGCAAGTCAAGAGGATGATTAGAATGGCTTGAATTGTGTAACCTGCCCTCAGTCATATATAGCCGAAGTGGT
>NW_011889086.1:480451-538887 GCF_000151845.1 Pteropus vampyrus | reverse complement strand
GTTGACTTTTGTGGGATTTAAAAGGTTATTGTCATGTTTTAAGTTAACAGGAAACATTAATGATTATGATCACTCATGCTTTTTCAAAAAAGGAAACCATAGAAATAAAAAATAGAATTAATCATTTAATCTATTATTTTACAACTTTAAAAATTATGTAACAAAGTGAAAAATCTCCTATCTCCTGCAACTGGTCTTTCTGCACTCAGAGGCAGCTACTATTAGCAGTTTGTTGTAAATTATTTTTTGTTTTTGTTTTTCACCTTACTAATATATTGTGGATATCTTCCCATTTCATCTTTTATAGCTCAACTTTTTATTAATATTTAACAGTTCGAGGCATAATTTCTATACCATAAAATCCATCTATTTAAAATATAAACTATTAAAAATAGTTTAATGATTTTATTAAATTTGCACAATTGTGAATAATCACTATAATCCAATTTTAGAACACTTTTGTTACCCCAAAAAGTTCCCTCGTGCCTGTTTGCAGTCAGTCTCCACCCCTAGTCATAAATGATTCCTTATCTGCTTTCTCTTTTTATACTAACTCTTTTTAAGAAATTTTATGTAAATGGAATTATACAACATGAATTCTTTTGTGTCTGACTTCTTTCACTTAGCATAATGTTTTTAAGGTTCATTCATGTTGCATGTATCAGTAGTTTGTGCTGTTTTCTTGATGAGTACTGTTCCATAGTATGGATACACCACACTTTGTTTAACCATTTCGTTAAACCATGATGGATATTTGTTTTGTTTCCAGTTTTGGGGTATTATGAAGAATGCTGCCATGAATATTCACATACGGTCTTTGTGTTGACATATATTTTTATTTTTCTTGGGTAGATACCTAGGTGTGAAGTTGCTGAGTTGTGTGGTAAGCTATGTTTAAACAACTGCCAAACTTTTTTCCCACCACCAATGCGAGGGTTCCACTTTTCTCCACATTTTTCTCACATTTGGTATTGTCAGTGTTTTTGATTATAGCTGTTCTAGCAGGTATGTTGTAAGATTTGTTTTCTTAATATATTTTTAAGGATTTTTACACCTACGTTCATGATAGATATTGCTCTATGGTGTCGTTTTCTCTTTTTTTGATGTCTTTTTTTGTCTTGGGTATCAGGGTAGTGCTGGCCATGTAAAATTTGTTGGAAAATGTTCCCTCCTTCACTACATCCTGAACAAGTTTCCATATGCATGGTATTGTTTTTACCTTAAGCGTTTAATATTTCCCAGTGAAGACATCTGGTCCTAGAGTTTTTTTGTTTGTTTGTTTTTTTTTTGGGTGGGAATGTTATAATTACAATTTTGATTTTTCAAGAATAAATGCTTCTTAATTTGTTTTGCGGCTTTGGTCAATTTCTATAGCCCCCAAATGTTTCTTTATGATGATTTTTTTATAGTTTTATACTTTTATTCTGCCAAGTGTACTGGCTGACCTTTTATACCACCACACCCAGAAGTTATTTCTCTACCTCTTTCTTTTTAATGGTTGGAGAATATTCTATTTTACAGATGTACCGTAATTTATTTAATAAAAGTTAGTGTTTCTAATTTTTAAATATATTTTAAGCAGTGGTGCAGTTAACCTTTATCTACATATAACTTTATTTACTTATGCTAATAATTTGCTAATATAGATTCCTATGAGTGGGGTTGCTGAGCCAAAAGTAATGCATGTCTTACATTTTAACAAATACTATAAAATTATTCTTCAAAATTTATACTAAATTATTACATCGTTAGAATAATGTTGAAGTTTTACTTCTCCATATCTTACCACTATGATACAAAAGCAGAGAGTGGTATATTTTTATTTGTATTTATTGAAATGCGATGGAGTTAGGAATCTTTTTATATGCTCTTTGATTATTTCTTTTTATTTTATGAAGTGATGTGTCATGTCCTTTGCTTAATTTCCAATTAGATTGGTTGTCTTTTTCTCATTAATTTATAGGATCCTGATATTTTAGTGATATTGAATTTTTATCTATTTTATATTGTAAATATTTTTTCTATTCTGTCATTCATTTCTTCTAGTCATAACTTGTTTTCAATTTCTTAGAAGACCTGCATTACAATTTATGTTTTTGTTTGTTTTTAAAACAGAAAGTTGTACAAGGGATCGATTTAAACCAAATTCGAGGGCTTGGATTTGATGCCACATGTTCTCTGGTTGTTTTGGATAAGCAGTTTCATCCTTTACCAGTAAACTTTGAAGGTAGGACCCGTTCCTCTTTTTTTCCCTGGTGGCGGGAGACTAGTTGGGGCATACTTGGCTGATCAATTCTAAGGGCCCAGGTGGAACATGACGTCAGCTGTCTCTTACCACTGAAAGTAAGATTTAGAGGTGGAGCATAGAGGCCAGAGATCATGTCCCAGAGGTTAAAAACTTGGAAAGCAGTTGGTAGGGGGTGGAATCAGGGTCCTGGATTAGGGGGAAACTTGGTCCCATAAATAAAGCACAAGAGCCATAGTAGAGACTGTGATGAAGGAAGGACATGGAACCTTTTGCTAAGAGTGAGTAGACTTGAAACAGACAGTGTTTTCTAGCAAGAAGGTGTCAGTGCCTGCTGTTGCTTTGCATATGAAACTCCTGTGCCACATTCATTTGAGTGGGTGATCCAAGTTCATTTAAAGGAAATAGAACAAGGCAGATAGGACCATGCATCACACAGAAACTGAGGATAGATGGTCTCTGTTTTCAATAGCCAGACCAAAGGTCATTCCCATTTAATGAGTTTGTTCAAATAGACACTCGTGACTACAGTAATGAGCTGCTTCAAATGTAAAGTGCCACTTGGGTTCATCGTCAGAAATTTTTCACAGTAGGTAAGGATTTCCTTTTGGGAAATTTTAGCCAGTAGCGCTAGTGCTTAGGTTATAAACCCAAAAGTCTACACTGACTCGGTAGGTAAGGTGCAATGATAAACTTCAACTGATATTTAACGTTTTAATGAGCAGAAATCATTTGGGAGTGGTGGAGACAGTGGTGCACTGGAAATTGCATCTAAAGGATTGTGGCTCTAGGCATTGTCAGTCACTTGTTGCCAAGATAGGCATTACAAACATATTTTGGGCTAGACGGTGTTGAAGAACCCTTAGCAGTGGACACTGCTGTAAGCAGTGTCTTTCTTAACTGGTGGCTGTGGATACTAGGGCACACTGAAACACCCTGGAATTGCAGTCAGACGTTCCACATCTCAGCTTAGCTACTGCTGAGCTGTGACACCCTGAGTGAGTCACTTAACCTCTGCATGTCACAGTTTTCTCCTTTGAAAGAATTGGAATAATGAAACACTAGCTTTGCTGTAAGAATTAAGTGAGAGCCTGACACACCTTAATGCTCAGAAAAGTTTCTTCCATCCAATTATGAATTTCTCAAGCAAAGAGAATGTGTTCTACTCACTTCTATAGACCAAAGGCATAGAATAATGATTTTTATAAATTACGTGTGCTGCAAAAGCATGCAAATGGATCCTTTACACACACACACATACTTTTCTCCTTTCTTGCTATATTTACTAGCACCTACTGTGTACCAAGCCCTGTTATTAAGTGCTGGGGCTTCAAAGATGAATATGAATGGCCCTTGTTCTCAGTGACTATTTACTGGCTCAGTTGGCATTGTTCTGAAAGCAGAGACCAAAGGATGGGGCTGAACCAGCAGACCTCACCTCAGCAGCAGGAGGCTCTTTCCAATTATGAAATGTGTCTAGCCATGTAGCTGGCCATGTTAGGAGACTGTCAGCACTTCCTTTATTAGCTTTCTTTATGTAGCGGTTAGGCGATTGTCTGTTAGGGATACAGTAGGAAGAATCATCATTTGGGGTGAGATTTTAGATGTTAAAAGTCCCAAATTCCAAGGATTCTGTACTTTCTAATCTGCTAAAAATATGCTTTTTAAAAGAACTTTGGCTCTACATTAGAATCACCTGGGGAGCTTTTAAAATTACCAATTCATGAGTCTTACCCCCCAAATTTGTATTCAGTGGCTTTGGGCAAGGATAGGGCATCAGCATTTTTAAAAAGTTTCCTTGGTAATTCTAATATGTGGAGAATCATTGGGGACAGGTGAATGGATGGTTAAAATATTAAGAATAAGAACACTGAAGTGGCCGATGAGAGATCCTTGTTAAACCTGCTTAGATACATGCCTGTTCTGGATGCCATCGTTTTTCTCATTGTAGGTAGAATTGCCTCCTGTTAACAGGCCTTCTATTAAAAGGATAGCTCAGTCGCAACCTTCATTATAAGTGTTGAAATAATTTTATTTCACCTAAAAGGTTAAGATGTACCCGTTCATCAAATATATCCAACTACAGGTGCCCCTCACGAATTTCTTGCCTTTCAGCAGTTTCTATTAAGATTAGATTTTCTCTGAAATGTAGCATCCTGTGCTAGAAAATGAAATTAGAATTTTAAAGGTGGTTTAAAGGCCTTTTAAAGACTGCTGCTACCTATGTGGCAGTGACCAACTCTTGATTGGTTAACTGGAGTAATCATGAGGACCAGGAACTGGAGTCAGGATATTAACCATCACTGTTAAAAAACAAAACCTACAGGACAGGTAAAACTGTTACCATCTCTAGATGTTAACCAAAAAATGAAAACAAAACAAAACCGGAAACCCAAACTCAAGAAAATGTAATACAGTAGTTTAAGAACAATAGTCACTGCTGTATGATAAAATAGTCTCATTGTAATGCCTTTCTTGTTTGATCATTCTTCCTTTGAAGATCGGAATAGCCCCTGGGTTGGACAGCAGTGTCACAGCTTTGTGCTTCCTACTTCTGCAGCCTGCCAAGCTCAAAGCATAACTCTGGTTGGGTCATCTCAGCCATAGCAGCGGTTGGGAGGGAGAGGAGCAGAGTCGTGATTTGGAACTGGGGAGGGAGTTGCTACCGAAGCTACTCTGTAACACAAACCTAATATTTAGATGTTTTTACTGATTAATAGTAATTTTTCCCTCTTAAGTATGCCTGGAACATCTATGAATTGTTCAAAATATTAATTGAATGCATACATGGATAAATAATCTGTCCTTAGGTAAACTGCCTGTGTAACTCAAATTTTGCTCTACTAAATTGCATCCAATTCTCTTAGAATATGACATTTTCTTGGATCTGTATTCCATTTGTTTCACATCCTGTCTCTATTGTGTAGAACTTCTTTCCTCACCCTTTCACCTGGCTACCTACTGGCCATTTTCCGAACTAAATTAAAGCATTTTTGCCTCTGTGCAGCCTCGGGCTCAGTTAACTAGCGCCTTCTCTGTGCTCCTCCTCCTGTGTTCCTATGCCTGATACTGCTGTTCTGCCAGTCAGTACCCCATGTAGAATCTTTTTTCCATTCAACCACATGCTTTGTAAGGGCAGGGACTGTGGCACATTCTTCTTGGTATCCCAGCACTGTGCCTGGCATATAGTAGATACTCAATAAAAGATTAAATGAACTTTCAGTGGAATCATTTGTGGTTTTCTATAAGAACTGAATAAAGATTAATTTCTCAGTTTTTGTCTAAAGTTAAAATGATTAATTAATTGTTATAATAAATATGATAAAGTATTCGATTCTGCACACTTATTGCATTATTCTGACTGCATCTTGAGAGCCTTTCATTAGAGGCAGTAGTAGCTGATTGGTCTGTCTTTACAGTTAGAAGTTTAGTAACAGCCGTTTTTGTCTTGAAGCAGCGGCAGATACATTCAATACTATATTTAAGAAGCAACACTGATATTGTTCTCCTCAAAATCCACACACCCACGCACATGTGCATGTGTGTGTGCCCACATACCCACATTCTGAGTTGATGACAGTTCTGGAATGGGACATGGACATCAGTATTTTTAAAGCTTTTCAAGGTTTCTAATGTGAACCTGGGTTGAGAACCAGAGCTTATACAGTAGAATCACTCAGCTGTGAAAAACAGATCTGAGATGTACCTATGGGAAGATCTCATGTACTTTCTTATTTTCAAATAATTACTGTTTTTTGAGGAACTTTTATGGGACTGAAATCTCTCCAGGTAGGCAAACCAGTGACTGAGCCCTGGCCTTATGATGATGATGATGACCTAATTGAGATATTTTCATAGGTTGACTTTTTTTCTTTTAAGTTTAAAAAAATTGTTTTCAAACATACGGGACGTAAAGTAAGAGTCTTCAGTGTATCCACTACTAAGGATAAACAGGTGAAATTTAGCCATATTTGCCTCAAGTGTCTTTTCTTTTTAAAGAACTACTTGAAGCTTCAGCCTAGTCCTTCTACCCATCCCCGCCCCTCTGCCCAGCTGGTGACCATTATGCTGCAGTTGGTGTTCTGTGCTTTTACCACATATGTATATACCTGCAACAAACAATACGTATTGTGTTTAAAAATGTCCCAGTTGGTGTCACTACTCATGTTGATATGTGTAGCTCTAGTTTGTTTTATCACTTTATTTATCTGTCCTCTGCACAGATCTGTTTTCAGAGCACACTTCATGCTTTCCCTAGCTATGAGAAAGTAGGCCTGTCTTCAACCTCAGAGTCAGTTTGTCACTGCAAGTAACCTAGATCAAAGTATTGTTTTGAGAATTTAGATGATGTATGTAAAATGTTTATCACAGGGCTTGGGACACACACAGACACAAAGAACTTTATAACCATTTGCTATTAGCAAAGTTATATAGTTGGTGCTGTTATTTTGCCATTAAATAAAATAATGTGTGAAAGTGCCTGGTTCAATTAATGTTGGGTCCCCTTTGATCTTTTCTTCTTATAATCTCAGGTATATTCATTGCTTTTCCCTGCATTTTGCCATCTGAGGAAGCAGAGGGCTGTCTAGAGTATTGGCTTTTCTGTCAGTACATGATCAATTAACAGAGGCTAAGGAAGGGAGAAGGGACAGTCAGGTGCTATGTGGGCTGCAGAATGGTAGAGGTAGGATGTGAAGGTGCCCATGCCCCTTTTCCAGTTAGTTTCTGTTCTTTATGATTTACTCCCCCTGAGGGCCTATTATGTGATAGGTACTTGCCATATCCTTTATGCCCATTATTAATCCCTATATGCTATTAGGTATTGTCCCTATTCTATAGATGAGGACAACTGAGGTTGAGAAAAGTTTAATAACTTTCTCAATATATCTCTGCTTATAACTGAAAGAGTCAGTATTTCCCATTGGGTCTGCTCGATTCCAAAACGTGTATTCTTCCTATGCCACCAAAGTAACTGAGTAAGGGAAAAAAACTTAACTGATTTTAATTAAAGTGACTAGAAGATTTGGGAATATAAGCAGATAAAAGCCATTGTGCAGATGTATTAGATGTATTATATTAAGTATATTATACTGTTGAAATATTTGTCCATATTTAAAGGGGACAGATCTTAAAAAGCCAAACTATTGTTTTAGGCTTATTTCATAGGCTCTTCCTAAATATATACCCAGAAAAGCTTTTCTAGTTTAGAAGGAGTAGGAGAGGAAGAAGTTGGGAGAGAGTGAATGACGATAGAATTATTTGGAAGATCTTGACTGGTTTTAGTTTAACCCTGGGGTTATAGTTAAAGAACACACCTCTTGAAAGGAAATCTAAAGTTTGGATTAGAGTGTTATAATCAGCCTTGATGGTAGTCCTTTCACTTGTTCATTATTGTTGGGTGAAATTATAGAAGTTGTGCAGCTCTTTGCCCTGGGGAATGCATAATTGCCCTTGAATTGGAAGGATAATAATGCACATGTATCTTCATCTCCCTGTTTCTGCTAGGAGATTCCCATCGAAACATCATCATGTGGCTGGACCACCGAGCAGTCAGTCAGGTCCACAGGATCAACGAAACCAAGCATAGTGTCCTGCAGTATGTCGGGGGTGTGATGTCTGTGGAAATGCAGGCCCCGAAGCTCCTGTGGCTAAAGGAGGTGAGTGCATAGGGTTGAAGAGGGGATACTAGTACAGTCGACCCTTGAAAAACAGTGAGGTTAGGGGTGCTGACACCCCACGCAGATGTATAACTTTGATTCCTTGAAAACTACTAATAGCCTACTGTTGACTGGAAGCCTTACCGATAATGTAAATAGTGGATTAACACATGTTTTGTATGTTATGTGTGCTATATACTTTATTCTTATGATAAAGTAAGCTAGAGAAAGGAAAATCTTAATTTGAAAATCATAAAGAAGAGAAAAAACATATATGGTACTATAAGTATGTATTGAAAAGATCCACATATAAATGGATCCACTTAGTTCAAACCTGTGTTGTTCAAGGGTCAACTATGATAGTAGAGGATTCCATTTATTGGGGATTTGTCTGTACCAGGCACCCTGCTTAAGTCTGTTATGTTTGGTTTTCCCAGCAACTCTCTGAGGAAGGTTGATCTCATTTTATTGTTTATATTGCAGTTAAATCATTCTTGTTTTTATATGCTTAACTCATGCAAGGCATTGTGATAAATATGTGACACAGATTGTTCCTTAGATCCAAACAGCAGCCCTGTGAAGTCAGGTTTGTTTGTTTGTTTGTTTTTCTCTCCTCCTCTTCCTCCTCCTCCTCCTCCTCCTCCTCCTCCTTCTTCTTCTTCTCTCTCTCTCTCTCTCTCGCTTCCTCTCCCTCTCCCTCTCCCTCCCTCTCCCTCTCCTTCTTCCTCCCTCCCTCTCTTCCTTCCTTCCTTCTTTCCTTTTGGGGCAGGGGGGCTGTCTTTTATAGACAAGAAAACTAAAGCTGATAGAGATTAATCAGCTCACCCAAAATAACACAGTAAGTATGTGATATAGCCAGGATTTGAACCTAAGATTCACTGACTCTGAAGTCAATTCTGTTAATATTCAATACTTTACTGAAGTTCAGAGAGGTTAATTAGCATTCCAACTAGAAAGTGGCAGAGCTGGGATTTAAGTCCAAATCTTCTGACCAGAACCTTATTTCTCTATACACTTTTAGCCCCAAATGATTAATCTCTGGCCTTGTTGGCATTTTAGGATAGTCCTTTCTCATCTTGCCTGAACTTGAGTTTCTCTGTCCTTGAGTGATATGGTGATCTTTGGTCAAAGCACTTGCAGGTAGTTCCCATTTCCAGATGTTAGGATCCTTTATGAAGTGTGGAGAGTGGTGATGTCAGCTTAATGGTTCTCATTATAGATGGATGTGTGAGAAAGTTCAAGTCTTCTGGGAATCTCAGGGACTTGAAAACCCTAGGTGGTCTGGTGAGGAGAGAATCCATCTAAAGAGTAAGACCTGGCATGATTCATGTACTAGCTCTGAGGTTTCAGGTGGGCTGTATTTTAAATTACTCAAAATATACGTGGAAATGGGGGAGTTTAAGGGTGCTGAGAAGGTGTTCTTGGATTGTCAGAAGGGGCAGAAGGGAGATAAGCAAAAAGGGCATCAAGTTATAGCTTTTGTGTATTTAGCTACTTTGTGAATTTTAATTTGCAGAAAGCCTTCTATAGTTGCTAAGAGTTTGAAAACACAGTGTCTTAGAAGTCGGTTTCAGCATTCTGATTTTGTCTCCACCAACATCACATTGTGTGACTTTGGGCAAAGCAATTCAAACCCGAGACCTCACTTTTTTCCACTTTTAATGTTTGAAAACCTGATCTAAATGTATGCTGCAAAACAAATAGGAATATGGAACTGCTCTTCACTGCCCCACACTCTGCTGTGTGTTCTAAGGGCATTAATTGATTTAATCCTAACAAGCTCTGCCTGGTAGAGAGTATAGGAGACTGAGGCTGAAAGAGGGTTAAATGGCTTTCCTAGGCAGATGGTAGAGCCAGAATTTAAACCATGTCTATTGGCCTCCAAACCCAGCTCATCTAATCTTGCCACGCAGTACTAAAATCCCTCCGTAATGGGTGCCACTTGGGTTAGACCAGGAACTAGGGCAGCGATGTTCTTCAAGCCAGACTAAACATGGTGCAAGAGAAGAAACAAATTGAATATATCTCCCTTCTTAGCCATAAGTAAGAAAGAGCTATACTGAATTAAGCTAGCAGGGTCAGGCAGGTGGTTACTGGTGCACCATCAGGACCTTATTGAACACCTACTTCGTGGCCAGCTCTGGGTTGTATATCCAGATCTAAATGTGCATTCGATATGAACCTCTATGGTGTACTTGCGATCAAAATGCAAAAGATAGAGGCCATATAAAATAAAGCTCTAGATTGCATGGCACTCATTTTGACCTTCTAAGACCATCCAACCAACCAACCATCAATCCATCCATCCATTCATTTAATCAATTCTATTTCAGAATTTTCTGAGTAAGGCTCTAAACATTGGCTTATTGTGTACTTAACTTTCGGAAGATTGAGCCTTAAATCCGTTTGAAAATTGTTTTGATTTATTATTATTTTTTGGTAAGCATGCACAGGAATCCTTGCTGAGAATCCCTTTGGTTTTGCTGTGATTGCAAATTGAAAATCGAAGCTATTTCTAAAATCAGTTTTAGCATCTCCTTCAAGCCTGACCAGGCTGGCTTATAATGTCTCTCAAACTTTCATGTGTAAACGAATCACTTGGAGATCTTGCTAAACTGCATATTCTGATTTAGTAGCCCTGGGGTAGGGTCTGAAAATTTGCATTTCTAACAAGCTTCCAGGTGTTGCTGACGTTGCTCTCCAGCACACTTACTGAAACCACTTTCAATGCTAAAGGCTCTGTGCTTAAATACTGAAAAACATCCATTTATAGAGAATCAGTAAATAGTATCTCCTTTTTAATGGAGGTATGGGAAACTGAGGTACGAGGAAGTTAGATAGCTTCTGTAGAGCTAGCTATTCAACTACACATTCAGTGTCAGAACATGAGGCTGTGTGCTTGGTTCATTTGGGCTGCCATTTGTTTATTCTAGTTACTCTTTAATTTGCTAAATTTTGACTAAAGTCCTGCTGTGAACCAGCAGTATGATAGGCACTGGGGATATGGGCACAAAGAAGACTCAGTCTTTCTTACCTTGGAGGGGCACAGAGTCCACTGGGGACAGTGGTGGGGGAGCCTAAGGAGGGTATGGGTGGAGGAGAGAGACATGAAAACAGAGCCATCAGAATATGTACTAAGCACAGTGATACGTGAATATGCAGAGTGCTTTCTGAGAAAATGATTTGCTTCCCAGAGGAGTTATTTGAGATGAGACTCAAGACATGAGTAGAGGGTCTTATTCTAATAAAGAAGACAGGAAGGATGTTCTAGAGAGAGACCATGGTTCATTGTTGATAAAGTAAGTCCCAGGACATGAGTCTGGGGTATTTCCCTAAGTGTAGTAGGAAATGAGGCCTCGGTTTGTTAAGGGCATATTTGGTAATAGAGATTGGTTGATGGTTTTTAAGCAAGGGAGGGAATGTCTTAGTTCCCTTTGGCAGGGCTGAGGAGATTGGTTTAGAGATGAGAATATGTATGCCTGTGGAAGTAAAAACTTGTTTTCTTCCCTGGTTATAGCCCTTTGCCTTTGCTTGGCTCTTACGATAAGTTCTAAAATTTGTAACGTGACCCAGAAGGTTGCCCCCTCCTGTCTACTTCCTGTGTTTCTGGCGTGTTGCTCACTCTCATCCATCCACGGGGATCCCCTCAGGGTGCCTCAAACACACCCAGTTCTTTGCCACCTCAGAGTCTTGACTAGTGCTTGGCACACTGCAGCTCATGGGCCGAATCTTGCCTGCTGCCTGTTTTTGGATGTCCTGGAAGTTAAGAATGGGTTTTACATTTTCAAATGGTTGAAAAAGAATTAAAAGAAGGATAATATTTTGTGATCTGTAAAAATTACATGAAATTAAAATTTTAGTGGCCATAAATAAAGTTCTCTTGGAACACAGCCAGGCTCATTCATTTATGTATTGTCTGTGGCTGCTTTTGCATTACAGTGACAGCTGAATAGTTGAGACAGAGACTATACGGCTTGCAAAGCTAAAAATATTTACTCTCTTAAACCATTAAAGCAAAAGTTTGCTGACCCCATCCTAACAATGTGATGCTGTGCCTTCTGCCCTGAGTATTCTTTCCTCTATTCACCACTGATTCTAATTCAACATTTAGGTCTCAGCTGTATTGTCAACTCCTTAAAAAAGCTTTTCCTGACCCTCAGATAAATCAGAAGTCTCTTGTCATTGCACTCTTAACTTTACTGCATTGTATTTTTAATAAATTGTAATCATATGTCAGTTTGTATGATGATTTGTATAATGCTTGGCGCCTCCAACTATTGTAATCCATGCAGGATGGAGATCATATTCATTGTGTTCATTGCTGTGTTCTTACCCCTAATCAAATGTCTGGCACTTAGCAGGTACTCAATAAATATTTTTTGAAGACAGTGGCCCGGTAAGGGGCTGTTGCAGTACTCCAGGTGAGACGTAATTAGATTTGAATTAGGCATTGTCGGATGGAGACGAGATGGATTCTAGAAATCTTTAATGGGTACTGCCAGCAGGACGTTGAGACTCATTGGCTGTGAGAGGTGAGCTAGATGGAGGAGTCAGAGCTGAAGGCTCACTTCGGTATTGCTGTCATTCATGTGCTCCTTGTCCTTAGCCTGGAATCAGATGTCAGAGGGAGTTGGGCAAAATTTGGAATTCAGACTCCCTAGAAGACAGAAGTGATGTACTAAGATCGCCAGAGCCCTTGGGCATAGTCACTTGGGTCCTAGTCCTGCAATACGGAATTTTAATCATGTCCTTTATATTTAAGGTTTATGTGTTTTGAGTTGACATAGGTCTCCTTAATAAGAATTGTCAGATAAAAGGAAGAAAATGCCATTTGAATCTTTCATAACCCCCAGCAGTCTGGCTTTTCCATTTGGTCTCAATGATTCTGACTCTCATCTTAATTAAGGCCAAATGTAAATTAAGTTCTGTCAGGCCGGAACAGCTGGAGTCTCCTATCTTTATAAACATGAAACATTGTAGGGTAACAAGGTGCAGACTGAGGAAGGTCAAGAAAGTTAACGGGGCTGATGTCAATCCTGACAGCTCAGTGTTAATGGAAGATAATTAACTGGCTTGTAGGGGCTGCATGGAGATTTTCCAATTCTTTCTTTAACTCATTTCCTCTTTTTGCCATTGTCAGCAGAGCAGAAAGCTACTCATTTTATAGTTTGAGGTTTTCATTGTTGATTCCATAGGTCTGGAATCAAATGGCTAGAATGTCAGAGGATTTTGTTGATGGGTTTAGAAAAATATATCTGTCTCTCCCATCTCCCTACTTAATGTCTCTCTGCTTCTGTTCCCTGATAACATATTGAGAAAATGAGTAAATGATTCTCTGATTTATTCTAATGCGCCTTTTCCTATATATGTTCACTTTTTTTGGAGGAACCTGGGAGGTTGGATGCTTGGAGAGGGGGTTTGATTACTTCCTGCTACCTGTGGAAGATGTCAGTTGAGTGCTTTGCAGTAGGAACTATCGAAAACTGTTAGAGCTTGGGAAAGCCTTGTTCTGGTCCCTTCTATAAAATAAGAGGCTTGCCCCAGCTCATTTTTAGAGCCTTTCATTCTTATTGATACTGTCATTAGGTTTCTTCTAATCTTGAAACTTTATGAGAGTTGAAGCCACTCCTTTCTTTGAAATATACCATTTCTTTTTAATGGAAATATGGTAGAACTATTTCTGTTAGTTACTCTGGCTTTAAATTCCATGTATAGGTCTAGTATGATTCACCTACATTCATCAGGTCTTAGCAATACAATTAGAGCCAATTCAAGATGTTGAGGAACTTGGGGAGATATAACACAGTTCTGTAACAAAGAAAAGTACAGGGTTTGAAGCCAAACACACTTGCATTTAAATCTTCCTCTACCATTTACAATTTTGAGACCTTAGACAAGCTAAATCAACTTCTCTGAGTTTCTGCACTTAGCTGTAAAATGAGGATAATATCAGCCTTGTGGAATTATTGTAATTTAGTGAGCTATTGCAAAGTGCTTTATAAAGTAGATATTCGTATAGTAGCTTAATTTTCACTTCTATTGTGTTTTAAAATGTTTTTGTGCTGATGGGCATGTCAGTAACATCCTGTCACCAAATCGAGAGAGTTTTAAACACTAGACTATCTTATTTCATGGAGCTGGCTGTAATGAGTGGTATGTTTTTCCTGTTTGACTAATAGCTAAGGAAAGCATCTAAAACCACCACAAAGTTGTCAGAAGCAATCATAGAAAATAGACAGTAGAAGAGTACAAAACATATTTTCAGAGTCATTCATTTATTTGAATCATCCACATCCGATGTGTAATACTGACACCAGAAGGCAGCCGGCATTGAACTGCAAAGCAGATTGATTTACTGATTACCTTCTTCTCTCTTCCCCTAAAATTCATCATTGCCTCCAGCCCCAGAATTATTTTATTTTATAAGGATTATTTTATTTAATCTTTACCCCTGTTTTGTGGGGGTAGATATTATCACTTTTTTACAGATGAGGAAACCGAAGCTCAAAATAGTTAAATGACCTGCTCATAATCTCATACAATGTAAGCAAACCTACATCAAGAGCTATATCACAGCTCTGCCCCCATCCCCCTCCTATGGGGGCCTGTGCAGCTCACCGTGGAAATCTGGAAGTGGTCTCTTCTTTCAAGAAATTAATCTAGAGAGGAAAGGTACTGATCAACTAAGCAATAAGAACATAACAAGGAAATAGATGAAAACAGTAGCCGAAGTGTATCTAATGCTTATTATATATCTAGCACTTCTTAAAGCATTTTATCTGTGTTAACTCATTGAATCCTCACAACCACCCTATGAAGTATCATCTTTTACAGATGGCTCATAGATGTTAAGCAACTTGTCCATGGTCACTCGGCTAATAAATGACAAGCCTGGGATTTGAACCTTAGCATTTCAGATCCAGAGTATGGGCTCATCACCATTTCACTCTACTACCTTTTCAAGTGTTTGCCTTGTAGGGTTTGAATAAATAAGTTCAGGCAAGACACTTCTAAGTGATGACTTCAGGAGGATCTGCTGCCCGGAACAATGGGTGGTATGTTCATTTTTTTCTTTTAACAAATATTGATTATCTTCTGTGTAATAGGCACTGCTGGGCATTGGGGATGCCAAGGTGAGCAGGACAGGTGAGAACTCTGGCTAGGCTTCTGGGAACTTAAATTTTAGCATAGAGAGGCAGAAAATAGACAAGGAGGCATATACACACACACACAAAATGATTTTATTTTCTGGAAAATGCTATGAAGGAAAAACAAAGATGAACAGAAATGGCATGGCTAGAGTGTTCTCTCTCGGGAGCTTTTGTTTGACCCAAATGATGAGATTTTCAGGAAGAGGGTGCATCAGATTGACTGAGGGGAGGAAAGCACCTGTGAGATCAGCAAAGGAGGTCAGCAGGGCTGGGAGGGTATGAGCAAGGCTGAGAGTAGTAGGAGGTGAGTTGGAGAAGTGGGCAGGGACCAGATCCTGTACAGCCTTGAGGCCATGGGCAAGAATCTGGATTTTATTCTAAGAGAATAGGCATTGGTTGATAGATTTTAAGCATGGGTGTGACACGATCTGTTTTATGACTTAAAAAAAAAAAATCAATGCGGCTTATGTACTGAGTAGATAATAAATATTTATATAGCAACAACAAAGTTTACAGTATAATGCTAAAGGAAAATAATTACAAGACTGAATGTGCAGACTTATAAATGCATTTTTTAAAAGAAATTATTGGTATAGAATAAAAGATTGGCTGTATATACAAAAAAATTAATAATGGGACACTATTCATGGTTGGTTGAAATAGTTTACTGCTTACAACATAATGCTCATGCTTTTATTATTTTTTAGTCATTTTCCATTAAAAATAATCTTGTAGTTATAACTAACCTTTCTGGTTGGCAATACTTCATTATCTAACATGGGATTTCTTTTCTTCTTGGGCTTGTTCTCCTAAAAAGCACTGTATAAGGGGCTTCCTATGTAGTATTTCATCTAAGCCTCTCAGCGATGCAGTATTATTATCTCATTATACAGATGAGGAAACTTAAGACCCAGAGGGCTTAAGTAGCTTCCCCAAAGCTACACAGCAAGTAAGTGGTAGCCAGGATTCTCACCAAGTCCAGCCTGCCTCCAGCTCCTGCGTTCTCCATTGGCCCTCACTGCCTGTTCTCAAAGGATACTCGTTTCTTCCCATGTACCAAGGGTGTAGGCTGGCAGACCACAGGCCGAATCTGGGCCCCAGCTGGGTTTTGTTTGACCCACCCTATACTTGAAAAAGTTTTTTTTTTTTTTTTTAATTAGTTTCTAAAATTTAAAAAGCTAGGAACTTTTACATGAAAATTCAGATTTACTGTTACTCTAGAAAAAATAACAGGAGGACTTGGCAATCTTGGGCCCACAGCCCCATGTGGAGGGAATTGGCCAGAGACATGTCGGGGCTGCCACCTTTAGAAGGGGCAAATGTCCTTCATTTCACAGCAGTCCCCACCCAGCCTGCTTCTCTCATTTCCTTTTCAGCCCTACCCCTCCAGGCATTTGTATTTGGGACACAGGCTGTGGAATTTGTTCAAAGAATCCATTATTACTTTTCCTATAACAAAACGCTTACAGAAATGGAAAGACTTTCCAGATGGTGAATTTCTTGGTCTGTTGCTCAAAGGATACCATACTCATATTCTCTTACATCCCTGGGTCTTTGCATAGGTTTTTGCTTCTGCTTGGAAAACTTATACAAATATATACATGTGTGTACGTGTATGTGTGTATGTAATATATATATATATATATATATTTTAACTTGGGAAAACTTATACTAATTCTTCAAGACTCTGGGAAGCCTTCCTTGACTTTCTCCTTTTTTGGCGGCGGGGGTCGGGGGGATGTTTGTCCCATTTTTGACTTTCTTCCTTGAGTGTTCTTTAGGGTCCTGCCCTATGTCTTTAATGGCATCCTTCCCTTCCCTCTACCCTGAAATTTATTACACTATATTGTGTGCCCCTAGTGTCTAGGGCACTGTTTAGCATCTAACATTGATAACTCAGTAAATATTTTAAGGGACAAATGGATGAATGTATTAAATCATTTATCATGACGTTTTTGATTGTTGGGTGTGTCTGTCCAAAAGATGCATTCCAAAGTAAAGATCTACTGCATGCTGAATGTAAATTAATTTTCTGTTCCCCTTGGTGGAAAAAGAAGTTTGGATCATTACCATTCCTTTCCACCCCAAACCCCTTCTTGGCTATAGTCCTGTTACTTTGAGTCAAAGCTTATTTTGTTTGTGAAGTGAAGGCTCTAGATTGAAGCAGTAACTCCTCTGCATGTATCCTTTGTTTCTTTGTGCTCTTGAGGTAGATTACCTATTTATGTTGCTCCTTTCACCCCCGAGAGAATCCAAGGCTCATCTACTGAATCAAATAGCATCTCTTTAGAATGTTTATACCAGGGCCCTATTACATTTGCACCAGATTCCTCCCAGCCTTACAGCAGTGTGGACAGTATTGCCAGCTGCTGTTAGGGCATGTGTTGTGGATTTTCTCTCCAGGGTGGTCTGCCCATAAACTGGTGTGTATCTAAATATACAGTGTTGAGGCTGATGTCCTACCTTCATTTACCTGGACAGCGAATTATTTCCTTATCATTCTTGCATTTACATATTTGATTTATGCCAAATATGTGCCATGTCCTTTTAGTTTTATACTCCAACAAAGTAATTTTAAAAAGCAGACAAAAGAAAAAGCAAGGACTTGGCCTGATACCTAGTAAAAAATTTAATAAATGTCAGCTATTATTATAATACTACATTTTGTATTTAACTTTATGGCTTATGGCAGACTTTGACATCTATTTTCTTTATTTGATCTATGACATGGCCTTATCATAGATAAATATTACTATTTGCCACATTTTACAGATGAATATAGCATGCCTCAAAGAGATGAAATGACTTGTTCACAGGTATCAGGCTTAGTCTTCACGAAGGTCCTTTTGGCTCTAAATCTTACCTTTTTTTTTTTCCTGCTGTACCACGTTCCTTTGAGTTGGTGGGTTTTTTACTCAGCTCCAGACAAGCAGGGACCAAATCTATCTATTCATATTTGGCTGTTGAATCCACAGAGCCAAACACAGTGATTGGCATTGAAGACATACTAAGTATTTGCTAAATGAATTCATGTTTCCTGGTCAGAGCCAGATTTACGGTTGTAGTTCTAAAGCCCACATGCCCAGCCTCCTTGCCGCCAGCCTTCCTGATCACTGTTCAGGGCTGTCAGCTATATCTCGGCATTTTTAGTGTAACCAGAGAGGTGAGAGAAAGATTGCTAAGTTTGGCTGGCTTTATGCCTACATGATATGATTTGATATAAAACAAAAATTGAACAAAATTCTTTTTTTCACAATGGCTAAAATGGAGGTCACACCTACTGGAGGGAAATATTGTCTTTAGAAAAAACACTGAAAAAGACAATGCATTCGGTGTGTGTCATGGCAAAGGAACTTATTAGCATAATTGACCTCCTTGAGGTGAACTGTCACCTTAGCTATGTGAATGCCTGGAGTAGATAGATGTTGATTGTGGCAAGGGGGGAAACAAGCCAGAAGTCAGAAAAGTTGCAAGATGGGATTCTTCTGGCAGGGTAAGTAAATCTCATTTCTCTGAACATATGGGTTGATTTTACTCTTTTTTTTTTTTTTGTTTCGTTATCTTCAAAATGAAAATAACTGTTTTGCTATTGTAGGGATATATTCATTTAATTAGTGAAGAAAAGTTGTATAGTAAGTGCTATGTAGAAGGCATAGTGCCTGGAAGGCGAGGCAGAAGCCAAGAGTATCCTTTTTCTCAAGGAGCACTCAAGTCTAGGACCAAATGCAAGAGGCTGTGAAAGCCACATTTTCCCACATTTTATTATCAAAATTTTCAAGAATACAGTAAAGTTGAAAGAATTTTATAGTCAACACTAAGAACCATCACCTGGATCTGTCATTAACATTTTATTGTACTTCCTTTATCACATATATATCCATCTATCTGTCTCTCTCTCTATCCACCAACCCACCTTAAGTGTTTGGAGGAAGCTGAGACATCATTACACTTGTAAAAGTATGAGATGTTAAAGATCTATTACCGTTCTGAGATATTTACTAAGTTCTGTTTTTTGATACTGACCCTTTTTGATTGCTATTTACAAACATCATCAACACTTGTACTAGAATTTATTAAATATCTACCATGTGCTTTTAAGTCTGTTATCTCATTTAATTCTTAAGAAAATCCTGTGAGGTAGAAGTTATCACTTTGCAGATAAAGAAGCTGAGAATGGGGGGTGTTAAATTGATTACTGCTTACTGACTCTGTTACTTCTGGCAGTGTTGGGATACAAACTTGGGTTTTCTAACTCCAGGAAATGGATTTAAAAAGAAGTTGTAAAGGTTCGCTGGTCAAATTCTAGCCTTTATCAGACGGGGTCCCCCTGTCTACTCTACATATGAGGCACCTAAGTAGAGAGAGCTAGTTCTCATAGTTTAAGTTTTAAACCCCAGATTACATATTTGTCTGATGTAACTCTTTAAAATAAATATAAACTCTAGAATAAAAAGTTATCAAAGCTTACTAAGTTAGACTCACAATTAAAGAGACTGGGTGAGATCTAAGATTTGTGTATCTGAGATACATAAATTCCAACCCATTCTCTTTTGTCTATGCTCCAGCACATTAGAGTTACCTCTTAAAGAGACTCTTCCTCCCCTTTGTGTTCACCTTAAATGTTTGTAGTTCAAAAAAATAAAAAATAAAAAAGATTAAATGATTCAACTAGTTCCTTACTTCTCCCGAACCCAGAAATCCTAGAAGTAGTTCTGCAGCCAAGACCTTACTCGAGGCTTGTCTCTGTATCAAGCTGTGGCCAGTCTACTAGTTGAGTGATAAAGTGATTCAGGGATTCCCATAAAAGCCCATGTCTCTCTGAATCCTTCCTATCTGGACAGGCTATGAATTAGGTAAAACTTGTGGGTGACAAAGTCGCATCTCTTATAGCCTTATCAATACCTACACCAAACCCTCTCAAAAAGCTGCTTTTTAGTCTGAATCCTAGTCTTTGTAATTTCAACAGTCAGTGTCTTCTGGCTCAAAAATGCAAGAATTGGGAGTGTTCAGAGGGAATTAGCTGGCTGAGTAAGTGGCTCTGCCCTCCCTGGCCTCTGTCTCTCATTAGGGCTTTGCTAAAGGATCTGAACTGTGGCACAGATAGACATTTTCTCTCAGTAATGCTACATGGATAGAGTCTTGGAAGTTGCCCAAGCAAAGCAAAGCAAGCAATTAGAAAATAAGATCTTTTTATCAATTAATTATGCATAATATTAATAATAAGGATTTCATTTTCCCTCATGTTATTTTTATTATTATTGCTTTACCACTGAATAGTGAAAATTATTGGTCAGAGGCTAGCACCAGGCCATGGTTTAGCATTTGGGAATCCCTGGTCTCCCTGACTCCTGAAGTTTTCCTTCAGTGCTGGCATTCTGTGGACCTAAGACAGATGGGAAGAGAATCAAGACCAGAGTGAAGCCTCCTGCAGTTGTCTTGGCCTGAGGCCATGTGGTCTGGCTTTGGCTAAGGGTCAGAGACAAGCCCATGGACCTGAGAAAGAGAGTGAATCACTGTGCAAGTATTTATCCAGCACCTCCCATGTCCTGAGAAGTAGCAACTGGACAGTGGTGAAGGAGTATTGGGTTTGGAATTCAAGTGGCCAGGGTTTCACCCTAGGTTTTTCACTTATTATCTGCGTGATATTGAGCAATTCACTTCATTTTGGGGCCTTAGGTCCTGTCTATAAAATGGTGTTGATGAATATTATGCATCAGAAAGCATTTGGTAAGTTGTAGAGCACTGGTGGTAGTGATGTATTTTCAGACGATGGTTCTGGCAGAAGGTGACTTTTGGAAAGAAAATTAGTAAGGTCTATTTTTCATATATCTATATTCAGTTAAGGAAGCCAAAAATGAAAGGAAATTAAATTCACACTGTTTTGGGGTAGGCATGTTTTTAAAACTGTGCTTAAGCTTTACAGACAACTTAAGGAGCAGGTATTATTATTCCTGTTTGAGCAGGAGGGAACAGGCTGGAAGAGGTTCAGTTTATGCAGCTGATGAGTGGTACAGCTGGGGATCTAACTCAGATCTAACTCAAGCCTGTGTTCTTTCCATAACTCCTCACAGCCCAAGGATTGGGGGAGCAGAGGAGTCAGGGAGAGGGTGAATCCATCCTCAGATGCCCCAAGCTAATGTTTCCAGAACAATTTCATGTGCACTATTGTTACAAAGTTATAGGGTATTGTCTTCAACAGCAAATATTCTCAGGATGATGACTGTAAGAATATAAATATGTTTTAGAAGTGGTCTAAAAATAGTATGATGCCAATGAGTTTCTGCCATATTTCATCAAGGGCATTCACTCATTCAACATATATTTATTGAAAATTTATTTTATTCCAGCTATTTTGTTAACCGCTGATAATAGAGCAGTATATAGAACAGTCCCTGTCTTCAAGGTGCTTATATTCTAGAAGAGGGACTGACAGTCACAGTGCACTGTAAGAGGAATGGACATTTAAGTCACTGTGGAAATAGACCCCAGTTAAAGTAGAGGAGTCCAGAGGAGGTGTTATATAGGCTGGGGGCTGAAGGGTGGATTGGAGTTAGCTAAGCACTGGGGTGGGGCGGCTTGCAAAAGGCAGACTGCATAGATGGAATAACATGGGGAAAGGTCTGGCAGTCTGAGAAAACAAGACCTCTGTGGGGCTGCAGATACAGTAGGATGAGAGCATAGAATGTGAGAAAGTAGTTCAATGAGTCAGTCAAAAAGCATGCTTGAGTCCCTGTTGTATGCTCAGGACTGCTGTTCATAATGGGAATTTCCTTTCGGACCTGGTGAGATGGAGCCAGTTTATTCTAGTCATAGTCAGAGAAAAGCCAGAAGCTGTTTGCCACACCTTTTCTAACTCTCTCATCTCAAGGACGTGGACCTGCAAACTCAGTGAAGCTGAGCTCCAAGTGTTCAGGGAGCTGCAGTGTCCTCTCCGGGCAGGAGAAACTCTCCTCTTATCAGTCATCTTGGGACGGGGCTAGACAGTGCCCCAGAGAACAAAGCTGCAAACTAACCCCTCTTGTCAAGAGGGTGGGACGGAACACCAGGCAGGGCTCTTTCCACCTCTCCTTCGGTGGGCGTGTGACTCAGAGGCAGTGACATCAGCCATGACCTCATTCACCCAGAGGAGAGACTACAGAACGAGAGCGGGGCTTTGGCTTCTACCCTTCTCCATGTTTTATCTCATCGGGGACATTGTCATGGTCCTCCTGTTGTTTTCCACACATCTTTTTCATTTTCCTATTTTTTTCTGTCTTTTTCTGTCTTTCTCATTTTATTCATTTCTCATGTTTAACCTATTCTTTCTTTTCACTCCATTTTGTTTTTCTTTTTGCCTATCTTTTGCTCTTGTCTTTATTTACATCTCCTTTGTCCTCTTCTAAATTGTTCTTGTTACATTTTCATTCTCGCTTATCTTACCTTTTGCCTCCATTTTCCTTTCTTCTTCCCTCTCTTCCTTCCCTCCTTTCCTTCCCTCCCTCCCTCCCTCCCTCCCCCCTTTCTCCCTCCCTCCTTCCCTTCCTTCCTTCCTTCTCCTAAACTCTTTCTCCTCTTTCTGTCAGAAATGTACATGGAAACTGGTTCTTCTGCCTCCTATCTCTTTTCTCCTCCAGACTTTCACCATGTTGTTGCTGTCCTAACTTTCCTAAAACTGGATTCACAAACAACCCCCTGTTCAGGATTGATGGTGGCTGCCTTCTCTTCTGACCTGAGTGTCTAATACAAATCCAGATTTACCCCTTACTACTCTCGAGCACACATCTCTCAGGCCGACTTTCTCAGGGTTCCTTTTCCATCGCCAGGAATGCAGTTAATACTTCTTCCTGCACTTTTGCTCAGGCAGTGCCCCCAGCTTGGACTCCCCTCCATCCCATCTTCCTTGGTCTTTGCCTTTCTTCCACAAGGCCAGACACTCCCTCTTCAGTATACCTTTCCTCTACCACCTGCCCACGGCAGTGTCTCTCCTTCATGACTGCTGCATTCTTAGTTTATAAATCAGATATTTTAGAACTTGAGTTATTCTGTACTATTTATACATTGCTGCTGAGTGCTTCATATGCAGACTCCTTGCTCCACCTAGCCAGTAAGCACCCTGAGAATTGGGACCAGTACTTTGTTGCCTTTTTTAAAGCGCCTAGCGCATATCTGGCCACAACCCAGGACTGACAGACAAATCATCGCATGTCAATAAATATTTCATTTGAGAAATAGTTATTTCATGTTAACTCTAGGGATACTGATGAATAAACCATAGCCCCTTTCTAAAAAGAGCTAGGAGGCTAGTAAGGAGATAGAGAGGCCTCCATATAATTTGAGAAGAGCAAGGATGTGAACGAAACTAACATTTATTGGGATGTGTCAGGCCGGGCACATTAACATGTACAACCTCACTGAGTGGAATCCTGCTAACAATTCTATGAGTTAAATGTCGTAAATGAGCAAAGTGAAACCCATCGATAATTAGATGACTTACTGGCCAAAAGTGACACAACTAACAAGTGAGATAACCGCGCTTTGAACTAAGGTTTGTTAGTCTCCAAAGCTCCTGCTCCTTGCCGAAAATGGAAAAAGGTGGTGGAACTGACATTCTAACTAATAATGAGAGCGATTATTTAAGAAGTGCTTACTGTGTGTGAAATGTTCTAAACACTTCACATACATTTGGTCATTTGTTCCTTCAGCAACTCTGTGGTATAGGTAGTATTGTTGTTCTCTGTAAATACAGGACAAGTAAATTGAAGTGAAGAGCAGTTAAATAGCTTTTCCAAGGCCGCATGGTTATGAGGCAGTAGGGTCAGGATATGCACCCTTGCAGTGTGGCTCTGGAGAAGAGGCAGCAGAATGTGCAGTGTCACTTCGGTGTAGAGCAGCCTGTTGCGTTACTAGAATTGCATCAATCCATGTGGAGACTCAGGGACTGTGGGGGTGCCGATAGGTGAGGGTATTGAGATGTGAGGCTAACAAGGAAGCCCAGAGCTCGGTCAAAATAACCTTATAGTGGAGTGCTCTCCACAAGGACCCTTTGCAGGAGATACAAGTAATATTCCTAGAAGGGATGTTTTCTGTGATGTTGGACTATTTGGCATCTCTTAAAAGGAAGAGTTTATGAAATTCTGATTGTCTACACGTTGAGTAGGGAAGGGATTTCTCAGTTATGGCACTTGTCTGTGCCCTTAAGAAATGACAGTGGAATTATGCAACAGTGATATAAATGAACAAGGAAGGATATATCTACCCAAATCAGCCCCAAAGAAATCTTAAGTGTAGCAGTAAAGTATACTCATCCTTTATGGGTTGGGGATAAGTAAAGTTTGGGTTGAAGGACATTTGGGGAAGAAAGAGGAGAGGGCATCCATGTGAGCCAGCCTGGATCTGACACCAGGTTGTCCTCAGATGTCCCAGAGCACTTGACGTTTGATGGAGTGCCTTTCCCGCTGCAGCCCCCTCTCCAGTGGTGCTTGGCAGCCATTCAGCATGGTGCTGCACTGACCCAGGAGCCCAAGCCAGGAAGTGAATGAATCCATTTTCCAATTAAAGTGAAACTTCTCCAAAGGACCTGTTCACCCCAAGAAGAGAAATTTATCTTCCTGGCAGTCTGGCTTGGCTAGAATATGTCTCTGCTCCTAAGACAGACTGTGAAAAGCCATTACTTGAATGAGAAAAGAGAAACTGGGACAGTTTCACAACCTCATTTATTTATCCATTCATTCCTTATTTCCATTTCCACAAACTTCTATTTGGCTTGTGCATCTCTGCTCATTCATTTATTTATTCATTCATTCAGCTAATGTTATTCATCATCTATATATCAGATACGATGCTAGGTCCTAGGAATAGAGAGATTGAAAAAAATACAGTCCTTGCCTCTTAGAAGCTTTCAGTCTAGTGAGGGAGATAGGCACATGAACAGATGATGAGAAGTGCCGTGTAGGGATATTCACAGAATATTATGGGGGCACACTGTAGAGGCACCTAACTCAAGGGAATCAGGGAAGATTTCATGAAATGAGTCTAACACTTGAGTCCTAAATGATGAATACTTGTTGGCCAGGTGGAAGAGGGAGGGTATTTCAGATAGAGTGCACTATGCGTAAAGAGGGAGGGTATTTCAGATAGAGTGCACTATACAATGGTGAGAAAAAGCACAACGTTTGTGGGTGATCTAGTGAAGTATCTCAGAGTGATCAGAGTGGTGAGTAAGACATAGATCGTATGTCATGTTAATGAATTTGCTCTTTCACTACAAAAGTATTAGAAAACTTTGAAAGGCACAAAGTATACTAGATTGAAAGCTTCCTGTGGGTGGCAGCTGTGTCTGTTATTTGCTGTTTTCCTTAGCACTGAACGCAGTACCTGACATGTAGAGGATACCAAATAAATACTTACTGAATTAATGAGTTATTTAGATAGTGAAATTTACATTTTATATAGCCCACTGTATTTTAATTAGCTGTTTGGAGGGCGGGAATTGAAGGGGCAAGATTAAAAAGTTAGGAGCTGTATCAGTTAGCTTTGCTGTATAACAAACCACCTCAAAAACTTAGTAGTGTTAAAAACAACCATTTACTTACCTCATAATTATGCAGGTTGCTCATTGTGCAGGTTGCTCAGAAAGATGCTTTTTCTGGTTTCTACTGAATTCATTTAGGAGTCCGTGGAGGACTGCTGGTTAGGGTTTGCTGATCTTGGCTTTGCTCAGCTCTCTCGCCTGTCCTGAGCCTTAGCTGCAGTGATTCATTTCTTATCCACCAGCAGGCCAGCCTGAGCTGTCTCACATGGCAGCATTCCATTCCAAGAAGACAAGAGCAAAGTCTTATAAGACCTCAACCGAGAAACAGCACAGTGCCACTTCTGCTTCGTTCCACTGATCAAAGCAAGGTATAAGTCCAGCCCCAATTCAGGTGGTGGAGAAATAGTTTCACCTCTTCATAGGAAGAACTACAGAGGCATATTGCAAAGGGCATGAATACAGGAAGAGGAAGAATTATGGCCATTTTTGTAGTGTAACATAGGTCAGAGCAGCAATCCAGGTGACAATATGGTGGTTTGGAAATAAGATAGTGAAGGTATGGGTGTGATGGTTAATTTTATGTGTCAACTTGACTGGGCCACATGGTGTTCAGACATTTGGTCAAACGTTATTCTGAGTCTTTCTGCAAGGGTATTTCTGGATGAGATTAACATTTGAATTGGTAAACAGAGTAAGACCGACTGCCCTCCCCAATATGGGTAGGCCCCATTTAATCAGTTAAACACCTGTGTAGAATAAAAAGGCTGAGTAAGAGGGAGTTCCTCCTGCCTGACTGCCCTGGACTGGACTGGGACATCAGTCTTTTCCTGCCCTCAGACTTGAACTGAAATATCATCTTTTCTCCGGTCTTGAGCCTGTTGGCCTTCAGACTAGAAATTACATCATCAGTTCTCCTGATTCTCAGGCTTTGGACTCAGACTGGAATTTCTGGGTTTCCAGCTTGCTAACTGCTGATGTTGGGACTTCTCAGGCTCTATAATTGTGTGAGCCAATCCTTATAATAGATCTCTTCATATCTGTATGTGAAGAGATTTCATATATATGAGGGATTTTATACATACAGTTGGCCCTTGAGCAACATGGGTTTGAACTGTACAGGTCCACTTACATGCAGATTTGTTTTTCAGTAAATATGCAGTCAGCCCTCCATATCCGTGGGGTTGGCGTCTGTGAATTCAACCAACTGTGGTTCAAAGACGGTATTTTTGATCCACACATGGAAAGCTGTGGATGCTGAGGGCCGACTGTACACATTGTTCTGTGCCATTTTATATAAATAACTTGAGTATCTGTGGAGTTTGGTATCACGTGGGTTCCTGGAACCAATCCCCCATGGATACTGAGGGACAAATGTAGTTAAGTTTTTGGGGAGTCAAGAGTTATACATGGGCTTTTGATGGCATGGAAGTTCAGCACCCCAACCCCTGCATTGTTCAAGGGTCAACTGTGTGTGTAAATGTATGTATATGTGTGTATGTATATATATATATATATATATATACACACACACACTATTGTATCTACTTCCTTGGAGAACTCTAATACAGGGGTGAAAGAGTGGAACCTCTTCATGTATTAACTGGGAATTTAAATTAGATAGATGATTGGATGTAAGGAATGAGAAAGAAGGAGAAGGTGACTCCCTAGGTAACTGGATCAATTGATGTAGAAAATCAAGGAGGAGGAAAACTTTTGGGGGAAGATAACAGATTCTGTTTTGGACATGTTGAGCCAGAGGTGCAATGGGACATCCAGGAAATATGTGTCAGAGAGGAATTTGGGAATTTGAGATGTGACATGTTATTCAACTTGCAATTGGTCAGAACCAAGGGAGTGATTGAGATTGTCCAGGAAGCATGTGAACAGTGAGAAGAGCACTTGGATCAGGCAAGAACTCATAGCATCCACATTTAATGGACAACTGAGGAAAGAAGCTTAAGAAGGAAACAAAAGCAATGACAAGGGTGCGAAGGGATCCAGAATGAGGTATTAAGAAAGACCTCTTCACTTCTCTATTTGTCCACATCTACTTTTTATTCAGATCTGTTCCAAGACCTTCTTACCCATCCCAAAGCCTTCTCTTCATATTAGGACTCCCTCCCTTCCCTTCTCTTTCCATGTTTCTCTCCCTCTTTCTCTCCTTCCATCCCTTCCATAGACAATGTCACCCACAAGCAATTGTGTTGTCTAGGTCACAGTGACATCCTTTTCCTTTCTTCCTGGCACTTCTGCGTTTTGTTATGCTTTAGGGAGGTGGCCACCTGAACTACCACTGTATTGATCTACATGTTAGTCTGTCTTTACACTTACCTGTCGCGTAACCTTGGGATAGTCATGGTGTGGTCCCTTTCTGGGCTTTAGTTTCTTAACCTGCAAGGCGAGGGTTATAATTTCATAGCTTTCCTGCCTTAAAGAATTATACAGATCAGATGAGATCATGCATGTCATAGCAGTAATCAGAGTGAAACTCGTTGACTTATCAGGCACTCTACATTACTTCATTTAGTTCTCAAAATATTCCTTTGAGGTAGATGCTAGTAATATGGCATTTGAGGAAACCAGAGCTTAGAGAAATTAATTTGCCTAAAGCTACACAGCTGGGAAGTGGTGAGGACAGTAATTAAACTCAGGTCTGCCTGACTCCAACTGTACTTAGAGCCCACATACCAAAACTTTGTTTTCCTAATTTGTGTGGTGGTATCACATTCCTGGGCAAAGTAAGCTTTGCCGAATACGATCTGCTTTCATGTAAATGATAACATTTTCATGGTTGGGAAATCAGCTCTAGTGTGGATTATATATTTACCTTTCTGTGAAACAGTAGAGCTCCAGGGGAGGAGGGAGTGGGGACGATGCAGCTATAGATCCAGTTCTTGAAAATTAAAGAATTTAAATTATACAATGCAATTATTTCATTTTACAAATTAATTCTATGAAGATACAGTGAAACAGATTCTCTAATGGGGGTAATCTTATCTGTAATTTCAGGTTTTTGCTTCATGGGTGCTGTTCTCCATAGAAGCATAGATATTTACTCTACTTGAACTTTTGGTTTCAGCTCAAATCTCTCTCCCATGAAGGCTTTTTCTAGCCATGTTGGCCCCAGAGCCCTTTCTTTCCTTTAAACCCTGAGTGTGATTACTCATTAGAGGCAGCTATATAGCCACACTCAAAATATTGTGATAAAGTTATGAGGCTGACTCACCAAACCTTGGTATCAGGCTCATAACGTTATTGTCATATATCATCTTATTAATTACCTTTTCCTTTGCACACATCTTTTTCTCCAGTTTCGTTTTAATTTCTCTTTTTAAAGGCTCTGACATTAAATTTCTTTATACCTCCTGAAACTTTTTGCATATTTTTTTTTTTTCATGAGTCAGCTGTCTTTTGCCCTCCAGGAGTTTGTAATTTTGAAGTGAATATAGGCACATGAATATATAATTAGGATACAGCAAGGGATGGAGGGATTCACTGAAAAGGTGACATTTGAGCTGGATTTGAACCAAAGGCAGAAGTCTGATCATGGGAGAAAATGGGCAAGGTAAGGAGCGGCATCAGCCTCAACAGAGACATGGAAATATAAAAAGAGCATAATGCATTTAGTGGGGTGAAAGAAATGAGGTGAGAGCGTGGGGAGGGAGAGGAGAAGGGTGATGGGAGATGAGCCCAGAATGATTTATAAAAATAACGGCCAACTTGGAGCCAGGTAATTCAGTGTCCTGAGAGCCATGCCAAGGAGATAAAAATGTGATTTTAGGCCAATAGGAACTGTAGAACTATTTTAAATAAAGGAATGTAATGGTAAGTTTTACATTTTTAGAAAGATACCTCTAGTAACACTAACCTCTCAGCATATTTGTCTGACTCAAATCTCCAGTATTTGGTCTTTTTTTCTGTGGATGGGAGTTTGAAACACACAATCATTTCATTCATTCTGGGAAGTTTCTGGTTGGGGATTATGACCCACTCATGTTTTCAGCATCGTGTTTTCTTTCAAGAATGACATCGAGGATCAAGTTTCTTCCTGAAACATATTTCCTCTTTAGACCATCAGTCTGTGCCCTAATTTGGAGTCTTGAATGCAGAGTGAGGATAAAGTTTTGGTTTATTTTATGGGTTGTGCTGGAAAACAATGTCGTGAGTATTTAGAATGTTCAGGCAGGATCATTTATTGGGTGGAGAATCAGGGAGCTCCGTTCCCTCCCTTTTATTCACTATATGCAGCAGATAGCTCAGATAGAATCTCTTTGCAATACATAACAAAATATTTGGATGACCCTTTCTGAACTGGTCACCCCTACATTCTCATACTACTAGACCCTGGTGTCTCCTGACATACACTGTAGTATCTGCTTCATTTTCCCTACACTGTTCCTCAGCGTCTAGAAGCCAGCAGAGACTTCACTGCCTCCTTGGACACCTCAGTGAGAGGGAGAGGGAGAGGGAGAGGGAGAGGGAGAGGGAGAGAGCTACATCTCCTTGCCATGAGACTGGGGTGGCTGCTGCCTGGCCTTGAATCTTGGATATACTGCTCTACCTCCACCCTCTGGTGAGACCTACAGCTGTGTGCCCTTTGAATAGTAGCCTCCTCTCGAGAAATGCTGTGGTTTTATGAAGTAATAGATGATTTTAAAAAGTGAAGACTTGTTCCTTTGGTTGGTTTCAAGCCTGGGGGATAGCTTAGCTCAGGGGAGTGTTATTGGAATGCAGAAGTATATAGGACCAAGTTACACACCCCAAATCACAACTGATGTCTTTTTTTCTTGAAAAGACTAGTTTTTGTTAGGTGTTTGGTTAGAGAGATAGAATTAACTTATTCAGCATAGAGAGCTCCTACTTTGGACTGGATTCAGCTATCACATAATGAGATACAGCGGAAGTCCGCATGTGTCTAGGACCTGCTTGGTGCTCTCTAATCCGTCCACCATTTGTGCAGGGCAGTTGTCATTAGGTACAGAGAAGTTAAGTGAGTTTTCCAGGATTGAAAGTGAAACCTCTGAAATTTTAAAAGATACGTAAAATACGTTTGGGAGGAATTTTTGTTGTTGTTTTCTCTTGTAAAGAATGGCAATAGCCAGATGGGTGCTAGAGTAATTGGGGGGATCACTTCATAAATTATGTAAATGTCTAACCATTGTACCGTATACCCGAAACTAACATAAAATAAAAAAAAAATTAAATTTAAAAAATCTTAAAGGTATACGTGCGCGCGCGCGCACACGCACACGCGCGCACACACACACACACACACACACACACACACACACACACACCCCAAATGCCAGTAGCTTCCTTCATGATGCTTCCAAAGGCCAAAACCCATAGCTCTGATAGATCGAGGGTCTCAGTTGGTGACTGTTCACAGTGGGAGGAAAGAACACTCACTTGAGAGCGAGAAACCCTGTGTGACATTGGGCTGAGCCCTTGTCATCTGAACCTCAGTTTCTACGTCTTAGTATTTGACTATTGTATATTGCCTGCACACCTCTGAACCGCTCTGAGAAGCAAATGAGATGAGGCACATGGGAACACTCTTGTAAACTGTGGA
Organism: Pteropus vampyrus; assembly: GCF_000151845.1. Classification (NCBI taxonomy): domain Eukaryota; kingdom Metazoa; phylum Chordata; class Mammalia; order Chiroptera; family Pteropodidae; genus Pteropus; species Pteropus vampyrus. The sequence continues at coordinate 507,752 of NW_011889086.1, read as the reverse complement.
GGAGTATGAGAGGATAGTTACTGTGTCTTGATGTATGCTCATTGGTTACAAGAATACATTTGTCTTAGTAAGATTGAGGCCCTTGGCTGGGACTAGACTGGCTGCAGAAGTGGGGATACTGTTAGATTTTCCCACAGAACTGGATTGAAAATTCAGCCACTGGGGCTAATATGCCCTTTGGCCAATATGGCATTTGATGACAGAGCACTTGTGTATCATGTAGCCCAACATGAGACCAACATGGGATCCTCACAGATAGTGAGCATCTTGAAGTAAGGGATCAAGCTCTGAATGTTCCTTCTCATCCAGAGTCTTACTTTTCCCTCTTTCCTTTGCTGGCTAATCTCCAGACTTTGCTTTTGTAGACAAAGCAAGGGATACTGCTATCTTCTCTGAGACCACGTGCATTCTTAAGGATATCTCATACTTCTGATTAGATGTTGTTTCTGGTTTTTCATCCTATAGAAAAGTTAAACTGGGGTCCTTGGCTTTGGTCAGTGACGCTGGAGTGGTCTCAAGAAGAAATGCCGCTCCTGGCTGCCTTGCGCCCTTACCCCCAGTGTGTGTCTTTCTGGCAAGAGGCGAAACCTCTTTTTGGCAAAGAGGTTCTCTTTGAGACATTTTGCTTGGGTTCCATTGTCCACAGCAGATGTCTACATGGCCACAGACTGAAAGCTGTTATTATGCAAGATCTTTAATGACCCTACACAAGATCCAACAGAAGTTGTTGTCTGAATTTGGAAGATTGTTCGGTTTTGGCTGGAAGCACTGGTTGTTGATGCTCTGGTTTTATTGGTTCATTTCTGGTGACTGGCTTTGGATTGATTTCTGGAGCCCTTAGAAGGAGGCAGCCTTTTTTCCCCCTCTCCCTGAGAACTGATCACTGACTCCACAAAGCAAATGGAAAGAGAGTTTTGGGACTGACTACCCAGAAAGCATACTAGTAGTTTGACTTACATACTAGTTTCAAAGGCTACCATTTTTTTATTTTGACCTATTAGTGTATAAAGATACTACTAGTCCATAACTGTGTTAGTTATGTTTAGTCAGCTTTAAGTTTTGCTGTGTTTAACATTAATGTGTGGGTGTTCAAAGAGAAGTTTAGCCCTTTCTAGATGTGAATTCTCATCCAAATGCTTAGGAATTTAAACAAATAGCAACAATAGAAAATAGGCTGTTTACATTAGAATGCTTTAGGTGTTACAGTTGTTTTAATGGCACCAGATAACTGTTCCTCTGCTGCGCATAGATGTCTGTGTTCATATAGTACTGATAGGGAAGGAGGAAATAGGAAGAGCGTATAGATTTGAGGGCAAATGTAGATAAAGGCCAGTTGCATATCTGTAAAATAGATATAACAACACCCAGCTGTTTTGTATCATTCTAAGGAGATAACACTTGTGGAATATGTGTTATGAAGTCTGAAGCACTCCTCACAGGAAAGATTGGAAGGTGAAACCGAGCAGTTTGTCTGGTTGTTCAACAAATATTTATTGAGTGCCTGCTATGTGTCTCCCTCTAGCATATATTGGAATATATCTCTTATGGAACTTCTGCATGGTTGCCCTCAGGGTCCCAAAGATACCCTCATGCTTATGATACCTTCCTTATTGCTGTGGCTTCCTGGGGAGGGGACAGTTGAAACCAGGACATGGAGAGTTGCCTGGGTGGTAGGAAACCTTCCTTGCTACTGTTTCTGTCAGATTTACTCTTTTCTTTGTGAAGTTCTCCTTCTCTAGGTACAGAAAATGGCCACTCCACAGTTTCCAAGTTTATCTCACCTCCAGTTCCATTCACAAGCCAAAGTTAAATGACTCCACTTGGATCCTTAATCTAAATTCCTGGGAGAAGGGATATGATTGGCTCAGTTAGGTCACATGTTCATCCCTGGTCTAGTTAAGGGGAGTGGAGTCATGTAGTTTCCACCCCCCAGCTAAGGGTCCAGTCTTGTATAGGGGGAGGAGATGGGACACTCATGGGATATCATAAAACTGACAAGGTCCTTTACCTTGTAGAGCTTACAGTCTAGCAGGAAAGAAAGACATTACATGCATAATTGTGCGGTACTGTGGGTTGTATGGCAGCCAGACCTAATCTGAGTAGGAGATCTGGAAGACCTCTCCAGGGAAGGATGGATAGGGTTAACCAAAGTGGGCAGGGCAACATGGACTTGGAGGGAACAGGGTGGCAGGTGAGGAATGAATGTTTCAGGCAGAATCAGCAGAGAGAAGAAAAAGCGTAGGGGCAAGAAAAACTAACCACATTGGCAGTATGTGGAAGCAACGGGAAGAAACAATTGTTTAAACAATTTACAAGAATAGCTTGATTCTGTGCTATTCTTTTTGCTTAGATTGGAAGTTCTTTGAGGGCAGGGACCATCTTTCCTGTTGTCTTTGGATCCAGTTGGCATAGGAAGAATTTTATTTGGAAGGATAAATTCTGTTTTATGCAGTAGTTTCTTAGTGCGTTTTCTTCCCAGCTTATAGCTGTTCTGCTTTGAAATCTTAATTATGTCTTGACATGTATCCTCCAGCCCTTCCCTGGGAAGATGGATTACATACCTTCACAGAATGTGCTTCCTACCCCTCCAGGTTGGCAAAGAGGGATCAAAGGGGAATTGTGGTCATTTTTGGAAGGATTGATAATTGCCAATTTTTCTTTCCTACATAGGTACTGCTTTTATATCATTGCCCCCTCAGCCCCTGAGCAGATGTTTTATTGGGTATTGTTGGCTATGCTTTTGTTTTGAAAAATTTGAGACATTATTGAAAGAGGAGAGGGGTAGAAAAAAAGCCCATAATTGATTCTAATATATATTTAATTTGGCAGAACTTGAGAGAGACTTGCTGGGATAAGGCGGGACATTTCTTTGATCTCCCAGACTTCTTATCGTGGAAGGCAACAGGTGTCACAGCACGGTATGTTAATTACAAGTTGGATATTATTTGTGCTCATCCATTCTCGGATGTCTCAGATGTATATATATTGCTTTCTTAACTTGCTTTGACTGGATGTACTGTTTGTACATCTGCATGCGATTTTGCATACTTGAAACATCTTGAATCCATCTTCTACCTCCACAACACGTGCCCAAACACCATTGTTCCTATGTGGCCTGGAATGTGGGTATCCAAGGTGAAGGCCAGTCATTGAAATTGGACACATTTGAAGGAGATGTGAACAGTCCATTGTGAAACGAACTGTTTTTCCAAAGGCACTTTTTACAGTGAGTAAAAGAAAAATATTTTTTGGCCCCTGAAGGTAAGAGATGTATTTGTTAAGGAAGCTAATTTATTGGGATGGGTGTGTTACGAACCTATTTTGCTTTTTATGTTAATGTACTTGAATCATTGCAGAGTCTAGAGGTATATATATTGAAGCCAACAGTTTTTAATAAATTATGAATGTTATAAATAAGTATGGGCTACGTAGCAGAGTCAATTAAAAAATACTCATTGAGTGTGAAATCGTGGCTGCTTTAATCGACAATGGATGCACATATGGACACACACGCATATGTGTAATATGTATTATATATATGGACAAATATATATATATACATATATATAGATGGAAATGAAATCTCAAAGTATGTATGTCTATTGTCATCCCGACTTCAGATTTTAGGAGGTGGACAAAATGGGGGTAGCAGTGCAGGAGGGGTCTTTTCATCTTGAAAACTGGTTTTAGAATCTGTACTGAACAAATATATGCGGAGGGAGATCATTTCCAGAGAATAAATGTATATATTTAGGGAGGCAGTGTTTTTTTATCTTAAAGGCAGCTCATTTAGAGAGGGCTAAATCCTCCCCATTTTCCTTTTTATTTAAACTCAAGGGAAGCTGAGAATAGGAGTACCATTTTCCTTGTGCTCTTTCTATCAAATTTTGTATGATTTGGACCTTTTCTTGTAGAGAGATGATAAGAGTTTGATAATTCAGCAGCATGGGCTTCCAGAAAAGTGATAGCAGAGGACATGCTTCACAAGCACACCATTCTTCATGCGGATTATCCTTCCCTACCACCAATGAAATGATTATTAGTCAAAGATCTCAGGGTAGTAGGAATCCACATGTGTATGCAGATGGTCTCAGCAAAGGTCAGGTACTCACCCCTCTCTGGGGAGAAGGCTCTGGAGGAGTGGTCTGAACTGGACCCCAGAAGGTGCAATTAGTCACCTTTAGACTGCTATCACCACTGGGGTGGTGAGTGTGTGGGTGAAGATCTCATCTCAGACCTTCTTCTTTTGGTGTGACATCAACTGTCTGAAGTTATTTCTGGAATGACCTATCTGTAGTTTTTTTTTTTTTTTTTTTTTTGACTTTTGTGCATTAGCCAAATAAATGTTTTCATCATTTTAGCTAAATGAACCTATTAGTTAAAGCAGTGCTAACAGTGTAAGAATCAGCAACACCCCCATTCTCCTGTAAACCTGGAGGACTCAAATTTAGAACTACAGATGGAGGAGGACCTTGTTTTTTTTCTCTTTTTTCTTGGGTATAATTCAACTCAGGCATTAACTTCCTTCCTGGTTCTCTCTGATGGTGCTAGATAGTCTACACCCCTGTTTCCTGGTGTTGATGCCGTATGAAGACACCAAGGAATGGATTTTTTGAAGCTAGCTCTGGCTCAGGTAGATTTAAATGCAGTGGCATGCATACCCACTGTAGGGTCACAATGTGACTTCTAGTCCTCGATTCTGCCACACAAAAGTTCTGTCATCTTGGGCATGTCCTTTCCTTCTTTGAATCTCATTCTCCTTATCTGTAAAATGGAAATCACGATACCTACCTTGTAAGCTCATTCAGAGAGTCCTAGTAAACCACTTTTTCTAACCTAGCTTGAAATCAGCTGAATCATTTATTAAAAGCACAGATTCCTAGGGCTTCTAGTTTTAAGCCTACAGAAACAGAAATCTCCATGTGGTACCTGGGGATTTGTACATTTTAACAAGTGCCCCAGGTGCTTATGTGATCAGGTAATTTTGGACAATATCACCTAATAGAAATGCATGAAAGTAATATGGGTTTCTAATCCCAAAGTAATATGGGACTTTAATCCCTGTGAGGGAGTGGAAGCATTTTAAAAGGTTTGATGCATTTGATGAATTTAAAAATGGAGAGCTTCTTGTTGACCTATTAGAACATGCTTGGGGGCTTCCAGCCCTGCTCATGACAATCTCAAACCTTGAGGAAGCAGAAAGTTTAATGCTCAGAAATGATTTATTGACTGTCCAGTCATCCCTGCCATTTTTTGTTGTTGTTGTTAGCTTTGACACTCCTCACTCATTCTGTTTTTATTACTACAGATTTTCAATCCTTCTCCCCCTGCCCCTTGACTGTACTCGGATACTTGCAGGCACCATCAGAGACCTCTCTCTAGGTGCCCTCGTTTCTAGAGCACAACCTATGGACCTTGGACACCAGGCACCGAGTTCCTCTCACAAAGGTGGTTGCCCTCTCCTTGGCATACCTATCTCTTATATTTGTCTTTCTCTCCTATTGTTTCCTTAATCTTCAGTTCTTTCTCCCTTCTCCATTCCAACCTACTTGATCTGGGTGAAACCAGTAACCACTCTGAACTTTCTTGATTGTGCAATTAGATAATGACAACAGTCACCCATAGGTTTAGTGTGTTGGACTGAGTGAGGTAACAGTAAAACTTCCAGCGCATTGCTGAGAAATTTTTTGAAGGAATTAGCTATTTTTTTTTTTTGGTTTTATTTCTCTATCAATTTTGGCAGGGAGTCTTTGTGTTAAGTTTCTGGCATAGCAGAAAGAGAGAAATCTTTGTACTCAGACTGACCTGGGTTTAGTGTCTTCACTGTGTACTGTCTGCAAGAACCTGGAGCGAATTACTGACCCCTGCCAAACCCCCCAGCCTCAGGTCCTCATCTGGATGTCTTCCCAGGGTTATTGATGGTCTAAGCGTTACTGGGGATAAAAGGTGTAGCACATAATGTTTAAACAATGCATGGTTCTTTTAATGAAAATCCCCATTGTCCTTTCTTCTAGAATAAGGAAGATGAGGGTCTGAAATTGAATATGCCAATGCCAAAAAAAACTCTGGGCAGTAAAGCATGAACTTGGCATCTTCTGGGCCAAGGAGAGGTTCAAATTTGGTGTTTATTTGGCTCTTATTGTGATTATTTTAGGAGGCTTTGGGGAAATGAGTGCCAAAAAGACTAGAGGGTGGTTTTTTTTTTTCCCTCTTTATTTTTTTCCTTTTATTATTTTAGTGAAGTCAAGATTAAAAAGTGATTGGATTTCACCTTGTAAAGCTTTCAGACTTGATTTTGGCAGTGGCAGTGTGTAAGAAGTCCTCCTTCTCCCTTCTCTTATCTGTTTTTCTCTCCTACCCTTCTTGTATTTTCCCCCCACCTTCCCTTTCGTTATTGTTCTCATCCTCCAAAATATGGCAGCTACTCTCGTTTATCTGGGTCACTGAGAAAATCACCACCTGGCATATGAGTAATTTGTAATTCAGCTCCATTCTTTTTATGATATTAATGAAAATAATTATTACTTTTTTTGTTATTAGTAATTATAATTAGGTAATTATCATTGATGGTATGCCTTCTCTTTATCTGTACTAGGCATATTATCAAATATGAGCTCCATTAGTCCCGGAAACCATCAGTTAAAGCAGGTGGTAGTGTTACCATTTTGTAATTCAAGAACTGAAGCTTAATGTTTTGCCACATTCTAGCTTTTGAATGGGTAACTGTCCAGAATTTGGGTAACAGGAGAAATGAGAAGTCAGAAATTTGAATAACAAAATTTTGCTCATCAGACAGAAACACATTTTTATATATACATCCTCATTCTAAAGAGATTTGAAGGGACTGATAATAAAATAAGAAAAAAACACTGATAAATTTTAAAAAATCACTATGAAGTGAAAATATTAAAAGAATAACTAAGGTGAATCTATGAGCTTCATAGAAACTATTAGATTCTTTATAATTACTAATAGTTTTGTTTCCAAGCTTCTTAGCGGCCAAAGCAAAGATTAGAACATAATCAAGATTAACTGAGGAGATGAATAGGAACCTGATGCTGTTCAGAAATAGAACTCAGAAAATACTGGGGTCTGAGAGAAATTTCTCATAGATTATCAAGGGGATAAAATAGTCTATAAATATTTTATAGATTATTCTATAAATATTCTATAAATTATTTAAGTGTGTTCTATTAAATTCAATTATAATTTCAAATAGACTTTATTTTAAAAGTTTTAGATTTACAGAAAAATTGTGATGATGGTATAAGAGAGTTTATATACTTGTTACCTAATTTCTTCTATTATTAATCTTTTAAATTAGTGTGATATATTTGTCACAATCAGTGAACCAGTACTGATAGATTATCATCAACTAAATTCTATACTTTATTCATATTTCTTTAGTTTTTTCCTCATAGCCTTTTTCTGTTCCAGGATTCTATCTAGATTACCATATACATTCAATCGTGTCTCCTTAGACTCTTCTTGGTTGTGACAGTTTCTCAACTTTGTTTTTGATGGCCTTGGCAGTTTTGAAGAGTGCCGGTCGTGTATATTATAGCATGTTCCTCTGTGGGATGTTTTGGTCTGATGTTTTTCTCATGATGAGACTCAGGTAGTATATTTTGTGGGGAAGACCATTCTGAGATGTGTACCATTCTCATTACAGCTCATCAAGGGTATGTACTATCTCTATGACTTGTTGATGTTGACCTTGATCACCTGACCAAGGTACTGTTTGTCAGGTGTCTCTCCTGTAAAGTTACTCCTCCTCTTCTATTTCGTACTCTTTGGAAGGAAGTCATTATGCACAGCCCACAGTTAAGGAGTAGGGAATTACGTTTCACCTTCTTGGGGGCAGAGTATCTACATACATTATTTTGAATTATTCTGTGTGGGAGATTTGTCTATTCTCAACCCATTTATTTGTATTTCTTTGGACTAAAAGAAATTGATGACCAGGTTCCTTATGTACAAGAGACACTTTGGTAAGTTTTCTTAAGAATTCACATGTTAGAATTTCTGAGACATTTCTATGGCATTTGGGAAAATGATTGAATTTCTAGAATTACAGTTTTATTGTCTCTCATATTTCTTTATATGATATATTTATTTTCCCTTCCCTCTTCTCCACTACAATGTCCAATTCTGTGTCAGTTGTCAGAAAATATCCCATTTTCTATGTTAAAGAGATGAATTTATGGTTTTTAGAAATTATAATCTTTTAAAATAGCAATTATTTTCCTGGTTTGTGTGGTTCTCTATGTTTCAGGTTTATAAGGGATATCGTTGTATTATTATTTTTCTCATGGTTATTTGCTAACCTGTCAGGAGAAGATTATGGTTGGATTATTGATCTAGGTCTGTAGTTATTTTCCAAGTAGTATCGCCAGGATCTCAAAAATAAATATCATTATTTAGACTCTTATTCTACTGTTTTTAATTTTTTAGTTGTAAACTTACTTTGTACAACTTATTTTATACTTATTATATTACGATATTTTCCATGTCAATAAATATTATTTGAAAATATATTTTTGATACCTGTATAATGTTCTATCCTATGTCAGTATAATATGTCTGTGTCAATTTTGCCAAATTTTTAGACTTAAAATGGTATCGTATTTTAATTTGCATTTTTGGAATATTAAATGCAATTTTCCCTATATTTATCAACCACATTAATTTATGCCAATTAATGTCAGTTACTATGTCAATTAATATTACATATGTCAATTACCTATGTATGCCAATTATTAATATTTATTGTGGATTTCAGTGTTTCCTTAAATATTGGTGAGATCTGATTTTTTTTTTGTTTGTTTTTGGTTTAGTATATTCCCCAGGTGTTTTGAAAAAATTTTAAATCTACAGAAAAGTTGAGAAAATGGTATATCGAACACCATAGCTCTCACTAACATTCATCAATTATTAACATTTTGTTATATTTGTTCTCTCAAGTGCTCTATCTGACGTATATATATGTGTTTATTTTGCTGAACAATTTGTAAATAAATTGCAAACATTACATACTTCCCTCAAATTCTGCAATGTGATCGCCCAAGAGTATGACATTCTCCTCCAAGTACCATTATCATTTAGGACGAGTAACATTAATCCTTATTATTTAAAATCCTAATAGGTATCCCTGTTGTTAAGAATTCAAAATGCTACTCACTTTTCCTTGCCTTTGTGGTCCTGACAGATGGAGACTACATACAAAGCATATTAGCTAAATGAAGAATGAAAATTATTTCATTATATTAGAAATACTCTTTAACCTCTAATGTATAGAACTTCTAGTATAGTGGATGGATAATAACAGCTCAGAAGTGAGGCTTAACCAGCATCTGCGTGTTCAGGGATATGTGCACATGTATGAGAGGAGACCAGGTGTGCCAACCAGATCTCAAGTGCTGTAGCTGAGTCAGCCACATAAATGCAGACCCTGCTCCCGTGTGCTTACCTGAAGCCAAGGCTTGCAGGTTGCACCTGGGCAGAGAAAGTGAAGGGGTAGGCTTGATGTTCTAGGTTTCACTTATCATCTTATCTTTAATACAGTAATCTTTAAAATGTGGCTTAATCCAGCCTCAACGATCAGATAAATTTCCTTTACCTCCTTGGAAAAAATCAGGTCAGGGGACGGGGTGCAAAGGCAGCTGTGCTTCCTCTGGTGCTGCTCTAGTGGAGAGAGTGCGTGGGTGGCAGTCTCACCATCTGTGGGCCAAGGCAGCAGCATGGAGAGGAGGGAGAAACTTCCACTGTAGCATCTGCCTCTGGTGACATGCCTGTAGTCCATATCCTTTCCTCAGTACTTGACCTCCTGATTGCCTTTCTCAGTTGTATATCCAAAATAAGACTTGACTTTTAAAAAATCATCTTTTTGAGATACAATTCATATACATTAAATGTACCTATTTAAAGCACGTATTTCAATGGTTTTACTATACTACATTAATTTTTATGAATTGTAGTAAAATATATAGAGCATAAAATTTACCATTTTAACTGTTGTTAAGTGTACAATTCGGTGGCATTAATTAACATTCATGATGTTGAGCGACCATTACCCATCTATTTCCAAAACTTATTTTTCACCTCAAACAGAAACTCTGTAATCATTAAGCAGTACTTCTCCATTCCTCCCTTCTCCCAGCCCCAGTTAACCTCTAATCTACTTTCTACTACCGTGAATTGTATAGTCTCCTCTATGAATTTCCCTACTCTAGATGCTTCATATAAATAGAACCATTGAGGATGTGTTCTTCTGTGTCTGGCTTATTTCACTTTGTCTAATGTTTTCAAGATTCATCTGTGTTGTAGCATGTGTCAGTATTGCCTTCCTTTTTTATGGCCGAATAATATTCCACATAGTGTATTCATATACTACCTTTTGCTTTTCCGTTCTTCTGTTGATGGACTCATGATGGATTCTTGGGTTGTTTCTTCCTTTTGGCTATTGTGAATAATCCTGCAGCGAACATTGATTTATAAGTTCTCTTTGAATTTCTTTCATTTATTTTAGATGTATGTCTAGGAGTAGAATTGCTGGGTCATATGGTAGTTCTATGTTTAGCTTTCTGAGAAACCACCACTTTTCCATAGCAGCTGTGCAATTTTATATTCTCACTAGCAATGTATGAAGGTTCCATTTTCTCCACATCCTTACCGACAGTTCTTTTCCTTTTTAAAAAAATTATAGTCATCCTTATAGTTGTAGATTCTCAGTGTGTTTAAGGTTTGATAATTTAATGTTAGAAGCCTATCAAATGAATTTAGATCGTAGAGGTAACACTTTTCGGCCAGACCTTGGTTGAACTTGGTAAAGATTCCCCAGGTAGTAGGGAATCAAAATGTTCTGGAAAAAAAAAATCATAATTATTCCTAATATTATTTATGTTAAAGTTCTTTGATTTGCATTGTTTTGTTTGTATTGAAGGATGATTTCTCACAACAATGATATAACCCAGTTTTCTGATTTCTAGGAAGAATGATTCAGTTATCCTCTCACATCAGCTTATTTTTTAATATATTTAATAGTGCCGAGAAATGGCTTATAAATATTATATTTCCTTTACCCTTATTTTTTTGAGAGAAGAGTACTTTCACTTTCTATGGAAGGTACAGGGTCCTTATCTCTTCACTGATGAATAATAGAAATCATAAAATATTCCAAATAATAGTGGCTTAAACACATAATGGTTCATTCTCTTCTGTAAATAAATCTAGATATATAGAATCTTGGGTTGCTCTGACAGTTCTATGAAGTCATCAAGGACACAAGCTCTTTTGACATTAGGTTATCATCTAACACCCTGACTTCTATTCTCAAGGTCTCCTCATGGTCCAAGATGGTTGCTGGAATCTGTTATCAAGCCCACATTTCATGTAGTAGGAAGATCGGAAGTGCTTATAAAAAGGATGTACCACACATCTGAGTCGGCCTTCTTTACACAACCTTTTTAGATGATCTACATAATACTTCTGTTTGCATATCATTGGCCAACACTTAAGTTTGTGATCCTACCTCACTAGAGTCCATCTAATAGGCTTTTAGCTGGACACATTGCTACCTGAATAAAATTGGTTTCTCTTATTGCTAAAGAACAAACAGCACTAATGTGGGGCAGGTAAAAAGACTTTTCTTTTTTTCATTAACTTGCGTTGACTAATATCACAGATACCAATTTATAATCCTCTATGATAGTGATGAGGAGAGTGAGGGCTATGGAGGTCATGGAGGCGGTGATATATAGTTGGAAGCAACTGTAGCTCACAATTTCCGTCATTCATTTACTCACTCACTCATTCACTTATTCCTTGTACACACACACACACATACACAGAACCTAAGAAGTATTCTTTCTCTAATCTAGCAGTAGTTAGGTACACATTTATTTAACTATTCAAATCCATGTAAAGGCTGGAGCCAAATAGACCTTAGCTCCAAGGATTCCCACTTATCAGCTGGGTGAATTTGAGCAAGTCATTCTGTTCTTCTCAATCCCAGTTTCCTCTTGTGATTGAAGAAGGACAGAAAATAAATGAAGCACCATGAGTAAAACCTCTAGCCAGTTTTTGCTACGTAGTAGTAGTATACAAGAATGTCTACTTCCATTTATCTTTCCCTTCAATTTTAATTCTTGATTCATATTTTTAAAATTTAAGGTGAATCTATATTTAGTTAAATAACTTGCCAGTGGAGTGCAGAGGACGGGCCATTTAGAAACCAAAAAACCTGATTGACAGTCATTCTCCCTTGTTTGGGAATTTCATCTTGGCTTCCTGTGGATGTGATCAGGATCCAGTGAATCATGGAGTGTGAGTGTCACCCAAGGTCTCAGAGCTATTGTGGGTGTGAAGAAATGGGTATGTGCCAGGAGATGGCAGACTGGTCAGTGTTCAGAGACTAAAAGTCTGGGGAGGGCAAGAGAAAATGGAATATGCTGGGTCAGTCCAGGGGCATTAGGGAGAGCGGGGCATTAACATCCTGGCTTCTCATTCATGCCTATCAGAAAGAAACATCAGAATGAAGGCACAGATTCTCTGTGTCTGGAGGATCTCCTGTCTACCCTGCACTCAAGCTTAACTATCGGATCACCGCCTGTCCCTCTTTATCTACTATGTTGAGACAAGTTCTGAGGAGGGTGGAGGTTTCTTCTTTTACTTTCCATCAGTATAGAAAATCTGGATAGAAAAGGTTAAGAACTACTACATTCGGATAACAATGTATGATCTCGGGTAGTTGTGATGTGCATCCTTCGTTAAAAAACTGGTCTGAATTTGCTCAATTTATATGGCTTTTTTAGATCTCTGCTGTGTACATGTAGATACGAATTTTGTATGCTTGAAAGATGATAGCCAGTATGACTGTAATTTTCCAACTGAGCAACAATATAGCTTTTCTTTTACTTAATATTTTTTTCTGAGCTCTTGAATCACTTTTAGAATTTAATCCCATTTGCTCTTTCAATATGATACAGCACAGTGATCCCTGAATATGATTCCTTGTTTACAAATAGCTTGATGGTATACTCTCTGCTGAAAATGCTTTGAAACTGTAAAAGTGCTAAAAAAAAAAAAAAAAACCAAATGTAAGGGAAATCTCATTTTCCAGGCTACAAAACTGAATCGCAGAAGGGTCAGACTCTGAGGTTGAAACTAGCGAGTGGAGTAGGAGTTGGATTTAGATTTTAAGGAGGACATCTTCACATCATACATTGTTGAGGAGTCTTTCCCTGACCTAAGAAGGCCTCCCTCAGGGTGGGCAGGGCATCTCAACCTCTGTGGACTCTCAAATCAGTTGCCTATCCAGGTAGCTGCCTCTTTTGTGAACTTTATTATTGGACATTTTGAATAATCTGTGCCTGTGCGATTCTGGTAGCTCTAAGTTTTGGTCAACCTGATTAAAGGTATAAGTATTCAGCCTTGGAGCCCATGGTACTGTCAGGGCTGTGTTCAGGACCTACACCGTAAGGTACATGAGGTGGTGTGGTTCGCAAGTTGGAACGCATGTCTCTGGGTCAGTCGGATAACCCCTGCTCCCAGGGAACTCAGTTTCTTTTCCTGCAAAATTTGGTGGTTGGATTAGGTGATGCATTTAGACCCTCTGGGACCGAAGTTCTGAGTCTGTCAGATGCAACAGTGTTGACCAAAGTCTCTTTTGGGGTTCTTTCTTAAAACTCATTCCTTTGAAAAAGTATTGCTAAAGTCTAACATTAAAATTCAATCCTTTGGGATATAATTTAGTATTAAACTGCTATACCCTTCTCTCTCTCTTTTTTTATTTCTCTTCTTTACTTCTATTTAGTTTTTTTTAACATGTCTCTTTTTTTTCTTGTTTCTTGATTTTCCTTTCTTCTCTCTAAACTATTGTCAAGGGCCTTTGAAGAGAATTCTTAAATGTTATTAAGAAATTGCAGTCAAGGAGCCCTTTGTTCCCAAGTCATTTAGAAGATTGCTTTTCCTTTTGTTAAATACAAAAAATTGTCAACCTATATTGTTAACGTGTGCCCACAACCGCATTCACCAATAAAAAGTGTCAGCTCTCATTATTGCCCAGATATTATTCTTTTCAAAAGCTGAGCACTCTCCCCAGGCTTTCCAAACAGTCTTCGGCTCATTCATCTTCCTGGTTTTGTTACATTTTGAACCTCTCTGGGTCTATATAGGGTGGCAGCCTGTCTTTTAAAAATTAATGAGTTCCAAATGCCATTCAAACCTATTTCCGCCCTCAACCTCCTGCTCCCCTCTCCAGCCCTGCCTGTTAGAGTCTTATATTCTATATAAATATTGAGCTAGAGATAGTTTCTAGAGAAGCGTGTGGACTTTTAATTAACACTGACAGCCCGTCTGCTTAGGATTGTGCTCTGCTGTCTCCATGGAAAAGTCAGGCAGGTCAGTATGTAGAGGGGAGGGAGGCTATGCAGTGGATACGTTCCTGGCGGCTGGCCCTAGAGACACTGAACTCTGAGCCAACCATGAAGTCATTTTGAATTTAAGGAGTCTTGCTAATCCAAGGCAATGTGTCTTAATTTGACAAAGTAAAGGCTGCCCGATAAGCAACCCTAACTACAAGTTCTGTGAAACGGGGGTGTTTGTAAGTTTAGATTGTGCTAGAGAAATGTGGTGATGTGGAAGAATGGGCTCATTTTCTTCTGTTTACTCCCTTTCCCACCCCAGCCCCCTCTTCTCTCCTCTTTTCTCTCTCTCTTACTTACTTTGGCCCAGTTCAGCCCTGCAGTCTGGCCTCTGCAGTGGCTTGATGTGAAATTTGAGAAACATATGTAGTTTTCTATTTCAGGAAAATGAGCTCAGGGATTGAGAGTGAGAGTGTGCGTGTGCGTGTGCGTGTGTGTGTGTGCGTGTGCGTGTGCGTGTGTGTGTGTGTGTGTGTGTGTGTTTTGTTGGCTGTTAAGCTCTGATCTTGCCCAGTGTGGTTTTTTGATGATGGGAAAGAGGCTTCGAAGTGTTTTTTATCAGAATTTCTTACAACAAACTTTAAGGCTCGGTTTCTTTAGTTGGGCCTCCCACCCGCTCCCGGCCCATGACACAATGTCATCTATTCTGTCAGAAGTACGAAGAAATGCACATTGTTCCTATTACAATCAATTCATTGCTGCTGGCACACAAATATACAAAAATGGCCACTGTGTCTGTCCTTCACAAAAGCTATTTTAAATGTAGTTCAGTGGAGGACCAGGGATCTGCATACCGTTGCCCGTAAGGGAAAAGCGATCCCTGGGGGAGAAGTCTGCCTTTGTTTTGCCTTGGAAGGGCCAGTATTCTTCTTTGTTCTAGAGGTGAATGCCAACACTGGGCTCAGTGCCCTGTAGACCAAACTTCATTGATCCAGCCATGCAAAGGATGTGTGGACCAGCATCACTGGCGTGTTGAGAGAAGGACTGAGCAGGGTGGGCCAGGATGAGTGGGCCGGGGTGAGACTGGCGCAGATGCCGGCTGAGAGTTGGGGAGGCAGGAGGTGGGCTCACTCACAGCATTCTGGTCAGGTCTGACCTGCCCCATGTCTGAGGGTCTGTGGCCCTTGGAACCTTCTCATTCTTAGTGGAGGAAGACTCCTTGACTTGTGGTTATCCACTAGACATGAGCTTTCTGAATATAGTAGCATGTCTGTTTTCATTTTTATATCTAGGGGGTGCTCCCTGAATTCATAAGAGAATGATGTGCTCTGATGGAAGTCTCCATAGGTTATGCTGGGGGTATAGAGATGGGATCTATCTACCCACCCCCAGGGTGGGGTGGTGTAGGGGGAATGAAGAAGGAGAAAACATGGGAAAGGTATATCCGCAGGGAAGGGAGCTGCCATTCTTGGCAGAATGCATGTAACACTGTTTTATCCTTACAGTATGTCATTTTTACAAATGAGAAAACCAAGACTCAGAGAGGTCAAGGAACATTTTCAAGATCACACAGCTACTAAGGAACAGAGATTGGATCTGAACATGGGTTTGTGTGGCTCCAAATCCATGTATGTCCCTTACTGTGGCCCATCTTTCTCTCAGGGGAGAATGGATGGGAGTCCTGGTTCCTCTCACATTGCACTCATTTCCACCTCCTTTTTTGTCTTATAGGTGAACTGACCATCTCCCCCTGGCCCTAAGATCTGATCTTTGTTGAAAAAGTTTGGGAAACTTTAAGAGGCTTTCAGGTAGTGGCCAAGGTGGGCTTTCCATAAAGTGAACACAGTGAAGCTTAAGCTTTAGGGCCCCTCACTTGCATGGGCCCTTGTGAGTACTGGTAGTTCTTGGAAATTGTAGAATTGGGAGGGTATGAACTCAGGAAGCATTTCTATGGAGGTGTTTCTGATCTTAGAAAATGGGGACATAAATCCCCAAAGCTCAGTTACTTGTTTTAAGTTTCTCCTTATTATAAATATTCATCATTGCACCTGATTTTGTACTCATTCTTTTGTATTCCTTTTCTTATGTAGTCCCCCATATAAAAGCTTCAGATCCTTTATTTGCCCTGGGAAATGGTATGAGAGCATCTTTCATGGAGGAAGTAATGGGAACTCAAGGAGCAGAGGTTGCGTTTGAGCTCTGGGGTAACATGGCATCTCTGGGACTTACTGGGTGACCTTGAGCAAGTGATTTACTTTTTCTACACTTTATTTTCCTTATTGGTACCTCATGGGTTTGTTATGGGGATTGAAAGGTTTCACGTATATAGAGCTTCTAGTACAGCATGCCGAGGACTCAATAAATGTTAGCTGCCCAAAGTGCTATGATTGTTATACAATAACAATTTGTATATGAGACCCATCTAGATGGACCTTAAACCAGTGTCTGCCATTAACACATTGACCTTCTGGAGGGTGTAGTGCAGGGACAACTGTAGACTTAGATTACAAAACCCACTTTATGCATTTATTTCATTATCATCTTTGACCATCATTACTTTATGCATTTATTTCATTATCATCTTTGACCATCATCCAAATGGCTTCAAATAAATTTTTCTTATATGGAAAACTGGTCTTTTTTTTTCACAGAACCGAGATGAGAGCTATCTTTATCTCCTGCCAGTTTTCATCACACACCAACATTCCAGCCACATCAGAAATCTTGTGGATCTCTGTGCAAGCCAGGCCTTTTCATATCTTCTTGCCTTTGCATACACTGTTCCCTCTCTCCAGGATTTCTTTTGTGACCTCTTTTCTTCCTGAATTGTTTCTCATTCTTCAGGACCTTCTTAAACATCAGATTATTTGTGAAGCTCTTGGGACTCCCTGGGGCAGTTAGACACGCCCTCTTCATTGTTCCTATAGTTCTTCTAGCACTTCCCTCATTGTACTGTAATTATTTCTCTGCGTTTATTTTTCTTCTACTGGTCTGAGAACTCTTTGGATGAAGAAACCACCATTTATTCACCTTCCTAGCCCCTAGTACAGAGTGTATGACACATATTAGGTGCTGAGAAATTTGGGGCATTGATCGAAAAGATTTTTTCTTCCCATGCCATTATATTTGAAAAGCCATAATAGTTTGCTCCAGAAAATCTATATATATAGTATGATGCACAGAATCATGTTTTTCCATTGGTTGCTACTTCAGTTTAAGAAATTTTTTTAATGCCCGATTGATCTCTATTTGGAAATGACTTTTAGCCTTTTCATTTTGTTTCTCTGCCTTTAATCCTCTGATTTAAGCGGATAATAACTTTTTAAACAACTAAAGTGTGTCTTCCTGGCTAGACTGTAACTTCATGAGTGCACTATCTTATATATGTGGTCTACAGCTCTATCCCTAAGTCCCCACACAGAGACTGGTACAGAGTAATGATTCAAGAGATAGAATAAAGTATAATAATATTAGTATTGGTAGTTTATACTAGTAACAGAGTAGTTAACATGTGCCGGTTCTGTTGTGAGCACTTGAGGTACGCTAGCCCCTTCCATCCTCCCAGTAGCCCTTATGTGATATGTTTTATGATTATCATGTATTATTTATAGATAAGAAAATTGAGGTTCAGAGAGGCCAAGGAACTTCTTCAAGTTTACATGGTTAATGAGCTACAGAACTGGGATTTGAACTCAGGTAGTAGACTGTAGAATCCAGGCTTTTTACCACAATGGCATTCTGCCTCTGATTAGTACTAATTACCTCAATACTTGTTTCTTAACTGATTATTAAGGGACTCTAACAAAGACCTATTTTTCTAAAGTAAAGACTTCATTTGGTAGTTGATTATTCACCCTAAATCAGTGTTTCTCAAAGTGTGGTCCCCAGATCAGTAGCATGAACATCACCTGGAAATATATTAGAAATAAAAATTGTCTGGCCTCACCCTCACCTACCAAATTAGAAACTCAGGGAGTGGGACCCATAGATCAGTATTTTAACAAATCCTCCAGGAGGTTCTGATGTATGTTAATATTTGAGAACAGCTTCCTAAGACTAAATTATTTTCTCTAGAATTTTGCCCTTTCTTTTGCTTTATTCTATTTTTCTTTTAGGGTAGAAAACAATGACTTTTTTTTTTTTCTGGGTTTATTGAGGTATAATAGATATAGAACATTGTGTGTTTAAGGTACAAGTTGTGTTGATTTGATACACTTACATGTTGCAAAATGAACATCTCCATCATGTCACATAATTACCATTTCTTTTTTGTGTTGGGAACATTTAAGATTTACTCTCAGCGACTTTTAAGTATATAGTGTTGTTAACTATAATCACCATGTTGTGCATTAGATCTCTTTTGACCAGAAACTCTCCATTTCCCCCATTCCAGCCCCTGGCAACCACTATTCTACTCTCTGTATGAGTTTGGCTTTTCCAGATTCCACATGTAAGTGATAATCATAGAGTATTTGTCTTACTCTGTCTGACTTATTTCACTTCGCACAATGCCTTTGATGTCCATCCATGTTGTTGCAAATGGCAAGATTTCCTTCTTTCTCATGGCTGACTAATATTTCATTGTATGTGTACATGTGTGTATACCACTCTTCATATATTCATCCACTGACAGACACAGATTTTTTCCATAACTTGGCTATTGTGAATAATGCTGCAGTGAACGTGGGGGCACAGATATCTCTTCAAGATCCTGTTTTCATTTTTTTTTTTAATATACCCAGAAGTGAGATTGCTGGATCTTATGGTAGTTCTACTTATAATTTTTTGAAGGAAATTCCATACTGTTTTCCATAGTGGCTAATTTACATTCCCAGCAACAGTGCACAAAGGTTCCCTTTTCTCCACACGCTTGCCAGTACTTACTATATCTTGTCTTTTCAGTGATACTTTTAGGCTTTTCTTAAAATGAGTCATACTTTTTGGGTATCTCACCTCCGTGTATTCCTGAGTTTTGTGACATTTATGTGGGGGACTAAGCTCTAGCCTCAGTGAATATTTGGCTAAGCTTCCTGAGAGATTTCAAAATATTGGGTGTGTCTGTAGCTTAATGATTTTTTTTCAGCGCTGATGGATTTCAGGATCCAGGAATTTAAAGAATAGGCTACCCGCTCCATCCAGCCCTTCTCTCTCAGGTTTCCCTAACTGGAGGGTGAAGAAGGATCCCAGAGATGCAGGGATAACAGAGAAAGGGAGGTAGCAGGGCCATTGAATGGGGAACGAGGGCTTCATGTCATCTCACTTCCCAGAAATATCCTCGGCCCCTATAGACTCTTGGGTTACACATAGTAGGAAAAAAAGAACACTGGACTTTGAATGGGACTTGGAATCATGGTTCAGCCTCTTTACACATGTGGTTTTAGGAGACTGGCCTTGCCAATAGGCAGTTAGTTCTTTTATCTGTAAGATAAAGATACTATTACCTACTTCATGATGACGATGTGAGGATTTACTGAGGCACATTATGAATATTTAAGTCATACTGGTTGTGTTGAGGGGAAGCCATAATAGCTAAATTTAATCACTAGCATCTTCATGAGAGAGTGATCTAAGAAATGGATTGTAGGTTTTACAAAGCAACAAGAACTCCAGAGCCCTCCAAAATAGCTGCTATTCCCAGGACCAGAATTCTGGGAGGTCCAGTTCCAGAGAAAACCAAGCACCAGGTTGAACACTTTATGTCTTAGATCTCCTTGTTTTCAAAAAGGTATCTAAAAGTGATTTAACAATGTCAGGATTTAGACTTAAGGTCTGTGCGTGCACACACGTGTGCGTGTGTGTGTGTGTGTGTGTGTGTGTGTGTGAAAGAGGCCATTGCTACAAGTCAAAACCTAAGGACTATAAAAATATTGATGCAACTGTCAGAGGTACATGGTATTTGACCTTCTATTAATAAAGACAAATTATTGCATTTCTGTGATATTTGAGTCTGCAGGAACTTCCCTTAATTCCACTGGTATTCCATTCCACAGCTACCAGGGCTATGGGGATGAAGGACACAGGGTTGTGTTTCTGATTTATGAGGTGGAATATTAGTCTGATTTACTAAACTGAAAGTCAGAGACGTTCGGATAGCAACACAGTGAAACTTCTTGAATGATAACAGCCACAGAAACAACTCAAGTCTTTGGTGGCATAGCAATAATTTTGACCAGATGCTATCCACAGAATAAAATATAAGCCATGGGGGAAAAATAAGTAAGTAAACACAAATAAATAGAGGTCGAGGAAGATACTGAACAGTTTAATCTGGAAGCAGATGGACTTTGAGAGAGATTTTTTGGTGACATTTGCAGGATGTAGGCAATGGAGTGTTCCTTTGCTGTTTGCCAACACCATCCCACTTCATAGATTGTTGCTTTTCATCCAGATGTTATGGTGGGTCATGCCAGCATAGAAGAGCAGAGAAGTATACCCTGCATTACTTAAAAGAAGTCTCAGCTTCCACAGGATAGCATTTTTATTTTTCACCCTTGCCTTTGCCCCATTCAGAAAGAGCACTTTGTAATCAGCTCATCTAAGCCTCAGACTTCAAAGGGAGCTCATTCTTGTTTGACAACAGTCACATCCACTTTTGCCAACTCTTTGACCTTTAGAATAACATGCACTTAGGTCTGACCTGTCAACTATAAAAATCCATCCAGATCAAGGACTCAGTATTTTCAAGAGCACATCTAAGGGATGGGGGCCCTTCTAATTTTGTTTTTCTAGGACTCGTCTTGGGAGAAACCAGCTGCTGCTCCTAGTCTTAATGAGATGTGACTATAGAAGGGATGAGTTTGTGAGACCTCAACTTACATGATGATCCTGTACCCTTTTATTACAAGTTGCACATGATATTTTTAGCTACTCAAGTCAGCATTTTTCTCCAGCTGCAGTCAATTTTATCTAATTCCTGTTGATCATGATCATTTGACTGTAAAAGTATAAAAAGGAAAAAAGAAGAATTTCCAAAGACCATTTGCCATGGGGAAAATAGGATATGTTGACCTTTCCACTTATGTCCATTCGGGGCTTTTGGCCGTGAGAGTCAGTTCCAGAACCTGATTGGTTAATTAGAACAATTAACTTTCTGATACAGCTTGTTTGTGGCTTTGCGCAATGGCAGTAATATTACTTTAGGTTTGTGTCGTCCCCGTCTTCTTAAAAAACTCAAAGCAGTGTCCCTTTCTGTAATCCCTTTGTTCCCAAAGTACATCTGAGACGTTGTATGTGGTTTCAAAATGTAAGCGCATCATCATGAAGGATAAATGAATGTGACGATGGTGTGGGAATCATACCTTATTGAAAGTACCTAAAATAGGGAATGAGGAAGCCAGTTAAGTTTCCAACAGCTATTAGCTATGAGGCATTTTTGTATCTCAGTCTCTTCATTTAAATTGTGGGAATAATAATAGTGCCTATTTCATAGGGTTATTGTGACTGTCGATTGTGTTAATACATGTATTTACATAGCAATGCTGATAAGTTCTCAATAAATGCTGTTGTTTGTATTAGTTTTAGAGTCAGTCAAATATGAGTTTAAATACCCCTTCTATCACTTGTTATGTAGTCTTGGGAATTAATGGTATCGATCTACGTGGTTGCTATTTTTTGAATATTAACATAATAAATGCCAGACATTATATTAGATACTTTGTATAGGTATTTCATTTCTCTCTTAATTCTTTCTTTAACTTTCTGAGATAGGTATGATCATACTCATCTTATAGATGGCTAAGGTAAGATTTAGAGAAGTCATGGAATCTGCCCAAAGTAACAGAGATAGCTTAGTGGGAAAACTGACTCTCTAAAGTGCTTGTTCATGGTTACCTATTTAGATTCCCGAACCATACCTTTATTGTTTGTAATGGAAATAACAGTAGCTCTTTGTAAGGATTAGGTATTGTACATGAAGTGCTTGACATTTACTGGGCACTCTTGACATGATGCACTGTGATATTATCATCTTCAATTAGAGCTTTCTATGCAATAGGATTTTCCTTTTTCTGTTCCTCGTGCCATGTATATATTTGTATGCATTGAAGGAGCATTCTTAAGGATTCGTAAGTGTTCTTGCATTTCTGAGAACTTTAGAATCACACATATAATATGGTGCCATGTACACTTGGGTATCCGTGTGTATGTGTACTTTCCAGCCATCTAGAAATGGATGGATACTATATAGGCGTACTATGTAAGGAAAATTGCAAGTCTTTAAAATCATGGACTCAAACCTGAAAGTGTTTTGCCCTCAATGTTTTGCTTTTCTGTTTATTCTGAAAGTTGTTAAGGAAACTGGCTCAGCTAAAGCCAAGCATTTAGGAATCAAATAAGTTTGGATGGGCAGGGTGGAGTCAGCATTATACGTACAGTTTGGCACTCAGAAGCAACAATAATCCTTTAGACTGGTATGTACAAATGTAATATATTCCATTATGTTTTAGCCTATATTCCCTGCCTTAGTAAGTGAAAACTCTGTAAAGTTGGACTGTAGGCCACTGCCTCATTTTTTTCCTTCCGTAGTCACATCTTCCATGTTGAAGGATCAACACCCACTTACTTCATTTATTCAATTATGCATTAACTCCTTAACCCTCTTCAATGTAACTGCATCCCTACCATCCACCCTAGATGGATTGCCATCCACTGGTAATTTTTTTATGGGTATTTCTGTCATAAACATACAGCCCAGACACATCTGCTCACCTGACTATCACTCTCATATCCTCCAGAGACATACAGTTTTAAGGAATTGTCCTCTTGTAGTTTGTAAGTTTAAAGTCTGTAATATTAAAGATTGTTTAGCGGGAACAAAATATGTTTCAGGAACTTCATTTTTCTCTAACACTTTCATTTTATGTACTCTTTATATTTTTAAAAAACTTATATCAGTTGATTTATCAATGTGAATCAGTATTCTTATACACAATTTTTGAGCTTTCCTTGTGAAATATGAAGATTGTAAGGTTGACATTCTACTTTTATTTCATCTTTGTAAGATATAAAGAATTCCTAAATAGAACTTTTCCTTGAAGATTTTTGATATAAGTGGAACTAAATTATTATTGTTTTATTTTATGTTATGAGTGATAGAACCAAACAGTGCCATAAAGATTATAATTCTAATACTATTTTTAATAGTACTTTGCTTTATATTATTTAACTTTTTATGTGGATTCACAGTCTCAAAAAAAGATAGTGTTCTTTGTCTACTTGATATTTGGCTTATCAATCTATTGTGTTAAATTATTTTACATTTCTTAATTGGTTTGGTATATAATATTAGCAGTTTTCAAAATCAATATTAATAGCATTTGCTTTCATAATATATACATTTATATTTCAACTAATTGTTACATCTCAACATACAAAACTAGTAGATTTTTTTCACCTCAAGTTAGACCTAAATTGCTTATTTAGAGGTGAATTTAGAGGTGAATACTGTGGTATTGACAAAAAATCCCATATGGCTTTGTATTACTGACATTGTTATACTATTTAGATATGATGAAGACCTTGGCTGTGATCATTGTCATTGCTCATACACAGGTTGAATAATGCCAGAACTGACGTTGAAATAAGCAGTGCCGAGGCCAAAGATAGTGCTGGTAGTGATTTTGGGTAAATATTGTTGCCATGCTAAACTTCAATATATTCCTGACAAATTCCCATTTTAGATATGTGGGAAATGTTGAGTGGCTGAGATACTAAGTAACCTGTTAAGGTCACATGGCTAGTGAGTACTTGCCAGGGTTTAAATGATAAAACTCATGCTTTTAACCACTAGAGTTCTGCAAACCACTCAATAAGTATTTGTCTATTTAGCAAATCAATTCCTGCAAGGAATTGATTCTAGTGATGAAGATAAATAACCATAATAAATTATGATTCAATGAGAAATATGTGACTGCAGAATGAACAGTCCAATAAAGAACATGTGAGTAGCAATAAATTGTGGTGGGACTGGGGACAGATTGAGGGAAGGAATGGGAGAAAGTAGCATCTCAGAGAGGAGGCACCAAGACTAGGTTCCAGGACTTTCCTTTGAACTGCCACAAGCCTGTAGTTACTCCTACCATGAGACATATTATTCAGTGTTTTGATTTACTTGTTCATCTTTACCTCCCGCTAGACAAATAAGTAAGTAAGGGCAGGGGAAAAATCTCTTATCTTGATCATTTAGTGCAGGATCTGGTACCTAACAGTTACTTAATACATACAGAATGATGAGCGAATGAACTGTATCTGCAGAGGTGAATACAGTGGACAGGTGAAGAAGGACATTACAACCAAAGATATGAACAAAAATGAAAGTGTGGAAACTCATTGCATGTTGAGGAAACAGTGGGTAGTATGGAGTGGACAGAACATGGAAATGTAAGACTGGGATCTTGTGAAGGGTTTGGGTCAGCCATGCATATGTATATGCCATGATAAAAAGCGTTATTGGATTTCTGAGAGCATGTGTTTCCCTAACACATCTTTATCTGTTCAAAGAAAGACTAAGCTAAGATATATCATGAGAATGAAAATGATTTGTTTAATAGACAAATACTTATCCTATTTCTGCTAGTTATCAGTTGTGTGACAGTGGGCATCTCACCTAGCTTTATTGTCCTGATTCTTACACAGCGAACATTGGATAAAGATTTATTAATTGAATTAATTAATATAATGATATCTTTTTGGAAGAAAGTTTTAAGGAATTTGAGATACAGCTATGTAAAAGACCTAGGATTGTGCCTGGTACTTATTCACTGAGTGGGATATAAGGGGGCTACCAGGCATGAAGGATACTGAGCATTTAAATAGGGTAGCAGTTCTATGGTTCATAATGGCTGGTCTATTTGGAACTGAACCAAATTAGTGGCAGGTTGGGGGCACTGGGGCTCAAATCACCTGGAAGAGGGATTATTTGGCAAAAAGAAACAAGACTCGTAGGGGCTTACAGGGTCAAGGAAAAGGTTTTGGTTTCAGTGGACCCCTGGAGTGCAAATCAAGTAACAAGTGTGATGCTCAGTTGTTTAGATCTTATCTGGGGGAGAGGGCCGGGTTCAAGGAAACCTGGGGGTGCTGTGCCTGGGCTCCTGAGGACCTAGACTCAATGCTAGGATACAGGCAGCACAGTCAAGTCCAGACTGCCTTGTGGGGCTGAATTTAAGTCTAGTGTTTTGACCCTTGCTGTGATCTGGATGGGCTCATCTTTAAGGGTCATGAAAGAAATGAACTAAAACATTTTGGTAGTCAAAAAGTAAAACAGGGTATAAATTACCAGTGATGTGGATGCATCTGTAAGAGCTTTACAAGTGTTCTTTGTGTTTATAAATAATTTTTTCTTTATTTTCTCTCTATAAATCATACCAGAGGATAACATTTTTCTCAGTATTGATTTTGATAAGACTGGACCAGGCTCTTTATATGTCCAATGTACACATTTAGAAAGCCATCCATTTTTTTATTCACACATTTGTCAAAGTACTGTGTGCTCTGCCTTTAGAGGACATTCAAATGGAAGCCAGGCTCCCCCAGACTACTTACATTGTAGTGTAAGTAGCACCATAACAGAGGTCTGGTAGGTTCTGGATTCTGAAGTAGCAAAAGCGGGGTGATCAGCTCTGCCCAAGCAAGCAGGAAAGGCCTCACAAGATAAAATATGAAGGCTGAGCAAGAATTTACCAGTGGATGAAGAGGGTCACCTGGCGAAAAGGCATGTGCAAAGGTGTAGGCATGTAGGACATTGGTGTGTTGTGAGCATGTTAGCATAACCAACATAGATCATGTCAGGGATCATTGAGAGAAAAAAATGTCCTCATGTTTTCAGTCAGGCTTTGGGCTTTATATGTGTTTATGGCATGGCTATAAACCCTGGACCCACAGCTGTATGCCTCTGTGGTCCTGGGCAAGCACCTCAATTTTTTTATTCCTCGGTTTCCTCATCTGAGATAATAATAGGACATGCCTCACAGGGTGGTTGTGAGACTTTGGATAATAGCATAAAGCATTTCAAAAATCAGTTATTATTATTTCTATAATACCTATAATTATATAATTAACAATAATTATCATTACTCAAATTTTAACCTGTAGTCAGAGTGGAACAATCTGTCGAGACTGATGCTTAAGAAAGATAACTGTCAGCCAGGTGGAGTGGAGTATGAATTGGAGCAGAGGACTGAGGCTGGTGGCTGGGGAAGCATTGCAGTATTCCCAGGGATATTAGAGGCCTGAATTAATGTAGTCGAAGTGGAGATAGGTCTGGAAGATACTGGAAAGGATTGATTGAGTTGGATTGATTGAGTTTGGTGCAGTATTAAACAAGGAGCATGAGTCTCCTCTCAGTATTCAGGAGTCGTTCTAAGATACATACTGATGTCCATGTATCCAGGCACCATGGAGGTGTTGATGACAGTTCTGCTCTGCACACCGCCACTGTGCTCACATCCACACTGTGCGTTCCAGGCAGGGCATCGTTTGCTTCATGCTGTTTTCGGCCGACTTAAATGTAACACATGGTGATGAACATATTTACATAATGTGTGGCTGGCGAAATAACGGAAGATTAGAATTTCCCGTTTTAATTCCATTTTAAAGATGCTTGTTAAGCAAAAGAATATAATTCATTTTTCAAACTGCTGAAATGTTATTTTGGCCTCTTGAATCAAAGACATTCCGCAAGTGTTTTCTTTATTACATGTCTTAAACTTTAATTAGAATTTAATTATAAGATCCTGAAGGCATGAGTAGTAAGAGGAGCAGATGGGACAGTAAAAGCAGCTTAGTGAAGGAGGATTAAAGATTAAAAGTTGCTTGTTAATGGCATAAGGAATGAACAGAGAGCTAAATTACTATGCTTTTGTGCTGTTCTGATGCTTTTTCAAATCTACAACTTAGTTCCTGGTTTAAAGCTGAAGAATCTCATAAATCAGATTTTTATTTTT
>NW_011889086.1:466382-477796 GCF_000151845.1 Pteropus vampyrus | reverse complement strand
GTGCAACGGTTAAGCAGCTAAGATGCCATAGGCAGTTAGAAAGCACCCCGAACCTCTCATTCTGAGCTCCATTTTTTTCTGGAATATTATTCCCCTAAACTTGACTAGCTCATCCACTGAGGGAGAAAAAAATCTATCCTGATAATTGTTCTGACAGGACTCTTAAAATGCCTCGCTCCCTAGAATATATACTTTTTCTGGCCTCTTTATTCCGTTCTTCACATTAGGACCCTTTCTCCCAAGAGTGTGAGATTCCCTGTGGGTCTTATCCTCCATTCTGAGCCTATTGTTTTGACCAGTCCTTATTAAAAATGTATTTTCTCCCAGCCTTAGCTGCACCCCCTGAAGTGCAGATTAACAGAAAGCCCTTCAGAGCTGAAAGACATTTTTGAAGCGCCTCTGTACCGAATGACATTAAATATTTGTCACCTGCCACATGTAAATCATTCATCTTCTTGCTTTAACTCTTGGACTAAAAGGTTTCTTGTCTCTTTTATGCTCAAGTGGAGATTTTACCTTGCTGTGCTGTTTTCCTATTCCTAAAATGTGGGACGTTTCTCTGTCTTCATAGCATTACTGGAAAAATTGCTTCTGACTTTCAGCATTTCATTGGGAGGCAATGTAGTATCACGGTGAAAAAACCTGTCAGATTCTGGGGCAAGCAGAAGGGGCTCTGCCACTTGCAAGTAGCTGTTTGGGCTTGGGGATCTGATATTTACCTTTTAAGCTTGTTGTGTAGATAAAATGGGACAGCACATGAATGAACAGCACTTAGCTGTTCCTGGCACCTAGTGGAGCTGCCACTAAAGGAAATTTTCTTTACTCATGTTCTCAGGTTTTCTATCTGGGACTTTCCAAATACATTTCTAAGCAATCTAGAATAAAGTATGCTATTAATGAAAAACCAAAAGCACTCAGTTTAATCTTTTTAAATAAAGCTGAAATGTTGCTCATGCACTCTTCACTGTTTTCGGAATGGCTTTATAAAAATTTTTCTTGCTACAAAAACTACAGCATCTCAAAGGCTCGTTTCAGTCCTTTGATTTATACCTGAAAACATACAGAAGTTTAGATACTTTCAGCAAACACACATGCGTATCTTTGTGTATGTATATACTCTCTTTCTTCCTCTTTGCCTATGTATGTATGTACGTATGTATGTACGTATGTATGTATGTATGTATGTATGTATGTATATGCAGGCACACATATAACTCTTTAAGAAATGTTCTTTTAATGTTTTATTTTCTTTAAGTCTGTACTTCACATCATTTTTTTTCCTCCTAGAACTGTTTATCCTCACTCCAGACATGACCGTTGGAAAGGTGGCAGAAAAAACAAACGGCTGGTGTTTTTTGGGGCAGTCTGCATTCCTTTTAACTCTCTGAGACCAGGCTTATGCTTGAGCTTTCAACCTATTTGTTCTGGGGCCCAACCACTTTGATTCCTGCTTGAAAATTAGCCTGTTGTTCAAGCTCATGAGAGCAGCCACAGAGCTTTCTCAGTTTTGTGAACTAGAGATCTATGAAGTGTTGGATTTTATATGTAACTTTAACCAAGGCAGCCTTAACTGGGCTTTTGTTTTCTTCTTTAACTTTTATCCTTGTAACTTTAACCTAATTTCTTTTTCAAATCTCCATCCTCACCCATCCCACAATCCTTAATCCCTCTTTTGTCCTCAGATTTTCTTCCAAAGTCGAGTATGACATTTAAATCCATCCTTTAGGAAGTGTCTAAAATCTAACATATACATAGAATTATTATTTTTTCTTAGGTTGCTTAGGGAGATGAAACAAAGGTTTTAGAATGCAGAATTTAAAAAACACCAACAGAAGTTATGGTGCAGCTTGGGAGACGTGTGGCTTTTCGAAAGCATCCGTACACTATCACTTGGCCTACACTTGGAAATAAAAGTGTGGATTTTTATTTCCTCTGCGAGAGGCCCAGGAGCTATGACTGTGGATGGTTTAGACAGGACAGGATTGAAGGGATAACTGCTTCCAGACCCTGAGCCTTGAACACTCAGCCATCATTCAGGCTCTCAAGAAAAGGAGCAGGAGGCTTAGGGAGTTTCCACGCAACTTCCCTTAGCTCCAGCTTGTATGTATTGGATCTCCACTATGGAAAATACTCACATACCTCAATCAAGCCTCACAATGGCCCTGTGAAGGAGATGGTAGTACTTCCTTCACATTTTACAGGTGAGGAAACTGAAGCTCTGGGAGATGAAGGAAATTTAATGTATAACCAAACTACAGTGAGTCCGGATTAACCAGATTGTAGATGGTCCTTCTTTTTCACAAGTACTTCTTTCCTCCTTGGTTTATGTGGCTTTTCTCCAGAGCTCTCCTTATATTATCTCAGTGAAAGAGTGGAACTAAGATCTGCGGAGTATCTGTTATGTGTCAGGCCTTGTTTTATGCAGCACGTGCTTTAATAGTAACCCTGTGAGAGGGTGGTGGTAGTCTCATTTTTAAGAGGAAATCCCCAAGGCTTTGATGGTTAGGTAATTTGCTCAAGCTCACATAAGGTATAGGGGGTGACTCCAGGATTTGTGCCCGGGTGTTATTCCAGAACTTTTTCCAAGTCCAGTACACCAGCTGTCCACATTAGAAGGTGGTCCATTGATGTGGGGCCACCCAGAATAGAAGTGGTAGTATGTGGCCATCAGTGCAGAGATGTTGTGATGCATGCATTATTGCAGTCTTGTTTCGTTTTTATTATTATAGAGATTTAAGGCAGCAGTAGGGTTGCTTCCTTAGTCTAAATTTCTTTGGAAACAAAGATAACAAAAACAGTGATGAGGGGTGTCGCTACCATATGTGAGTATCCATGTGTACCAGGCACAGTTACTTGGTCTTTATGGACATTCTTTCTGGTTGATCTTATAACAGTTCTGAGGTTTTGTCTAATTTACAGATGTGGAATCACTCAGGGAAATTAAGTCACTTGCCTGCCCTACCTCACGCTACTAGTAAAGGAGGAGTAGGGATTTGAACCTAAGACTTTTTTAATACCAAAACCATACTTCTTCCACTCAGCATATGGGACATATATCTCTGGGAACATGTGTGGGGACCTCAAGTGGTACATAAGGTGATTTATAGTAATACAGGGACAAGGTATTAAAGAACATTAATTCACATAGTTAGGAAGTGATCCTTCTCTTTTCAGTTGTCTTACAAACCATCTGTTTATGTCAGGGAGAAAGTCTTAGGGGCTAGTAAGTCTTTTGTAACTTTCTAATTCTCACGCCCTGCCCCCCACCTCCTTTTTGTTTTTAAACCAAGAGAGAACAGGGCTTGGGCTCCGAGGCTTAGGCTACAGAATCTAGAAGAACATAATGACATTTATTATGCCTTCATTGTATTTTTAAGTTTTCTCTAATTAAAAAAAATTTATGCTGTGCATATATACAGAATAGTATGTGCATGTACCTATCACCTAATGAAAAATTAGATTGATATTAGGTACTATTGGAACCTTTCTCTCCTCATCATGTCTTCTTCCTCTCCTTCTGACCAACATTTTACATAATCACTGTGCAGTAGTCAAAGACAGGTAATTAACGTTCGAACAATACTACTGCCTAATCTAAAGACCTTATTTTAGCTTTGCCAGTGGTCTCACTGATGTCTAGGATCACAGAATGCATGTGTTTAGTTATCATATCTTCTTTGTCTCTTGTAATTTGGAACAGTTCCTCAGTCTTTTCTTTTACGAGCACGACATTTTTGAAACGTCTGATTGGATATTTTGTATCATGTCCCTCAGTTTGACTCATGTTGCCTCAGGATTCAATTCAGGTTATGCATTTTTGGCAGGAGAACCACAGAAATGATGTTGTGCTCTTCACAGTGCATCATATCAGGAGGCATGTGATACTGATTTGTCCCATCACTGATGAAGTTAACCGGTGATGTCACTTGGTTAAGGTAGAGTCTTCCAGTTTCTCCACTGTAGTTACTATTTTCCGTTTTGTAATTACTAATTAGTTTGTGGGGACATACTTTGAGACTATGTAAATATGCTTCTTATCATACCTTATCCCACTAATTTTAGCATCTGTTATTAATTCTTGCCTGAAACAATTACTCCTGTGGTTTTTGCCAGATGGTGTTTTCCTATGTTTATAATTCCTTCTACATATATTAACTGGAACTCCGCTATAATTGGTTTTCCCTTAGTCTCCCATTTACTTATTCTTTCAATTATTTATTCATATCACTAGGGTACTTATGAATGATTGTTTTATTCTTTTGGTTATAATCCATTACTATCATTATTTTATAGCTCAAATAGTCACAGATTTAATGACTGGGAAACCTTCAAGTTGGCCTCTGTGTCCTTTTGACTTTTCCCCATCTTTACTCTCTGGCAGCATAGGATGTTGCTTTCATCAGCCCTGGAATCAGCTGCTTCTTCAAGGAACCTTTAGAGAAGCCTGCTCTTGCTATTCTGCTTTCTTTCCTCTCAGTCACTCCTTCTTCCACTATAATATGATTTCCATTCTCCCCAGTGCACTGACACTGCTGCTGTTAAGGTTGTTGCTAAAGCAGTGAGTGTTCTTGGTTCTTAAATTACTGGTTCTTATATTACTGTGTGTCAGACACTTATGCCCTCTCAGGTAAATGGTAAAGAAAAGCAGCATCATTTCTTGCTCCAGATGCCCTTGCAGCAACCAGGTTTGCCTGGGGTCTGAAAGGCAACCTATAGGTATCAACTGATAATGCCTCATCTTGTGCTACGTGCTGGTCATTATGTACCATGAGGTTTCCTTGTTAACACCGCCTCTTGATCTCACTTTGTGTTGACGTGTGCACAAGTTGGGTTTGTAGGGGAATTAATGTTCTCTTTCTCCTAATATGGATGGTCCTGAAATATAATTTATATGGTGCAGGGGATTGCAGAAGAGGTTGTCGTTGGTCCTACAGGGTGGAGAATTAATCACACTTAGTGGGGCCAGCTTGATAATGCATCTTCACTCCCTTTATCCATCACCCTCCTCTTCATCCCTGAGATTGTACTTACTAAGTAGTGCTAGCATATAAACCATCTTGCTCAGGGTCTACTTTCTGGGGAATCCACATGAAGACACACTGTATTTAACACTGTTCTCTGTAATCCCTTCTACAATATCATATGTTCATTCATTCATTTAAATTTTACTTACTGAGAGTTTATTTGTGGGAGGCGTTGTATACAAGTAGACAAGGACTTTGAACACAAAGAACTTATTGTAGTGGGGGAGACAGAAATAATGAAATAAAAAATAATTCAGTTGAATAAGTGCTCTAAAGAAAATACTACAGGGAGAAGAGTCGAAAGTGAGTCAAATGAAGAATGGCATTGCAATGGTTAGTATGTACTCTGACGTTTGAACGGAGGAGGGTCCAGTGAGAACTGAGCTGAGTGATCCATTCATGAGGAGGATGGGCCTTCAAGCAGGTGTATTTGCTTGACCTATTTGAAGAACAGCAAGGAGGCCTGTGTGACTAAACATAGCAAGGAGCTAGTTGGAGATGTGGATAGGAGAGGTAGAAAAGGACTATTCCTTGTAAGACCTCACAGGATGTATTTTGGAGTTTGGATTTTTTTCTAAATGTGATGGGATGCTACTGCCTAGTTTTGGCAAAAGAGTGACATGATATGATTTATATTTTAGTGTTTCTAGCTGCAGTGTGGAGAATGGATATTTGATAGATAAGAGGAGAAACAGATGAAAGGCCATTGTTATAATCCAGGTAAGAAATGATGATGTTTTGGACCACAGTCTTAAAGATGATGGAAAGTGTTTAGATTTGGGATATATTTTGAAGTTGATGCTGAAAAGATTTACTGATATGGGGCAGGGGAGGTATCAGATAAAGAGTAATCAAGGTGAACTCATGACCGCTTTATTCTTTTGACTTTGATGATGCCACACATACTTGCACCTTTCTGCTACTTCGTTCATAGATTCGTTCTTCTTGAGTCTCTCTATGTGAGTTTTCAGAGACTTCAGACCTTTAGTCCTCTGCTCCTCCCATTCTGCCAGGGAATGTACACCAATCCCTGTTGTACTCACATTCCTAAATGATCTCATAAGTTAGAAAATGGGACGCACAGGCTGAGACTGCACACACAGACACCATGTAAGAGGGGCACCCATGGCAAACTGTACCATGAACCTGGTCTCAAGAGGGCTTCCTGAAATGAACACTCTCTGAGTGTGTTACCAAGAGAGGGAATGTTGGCCCAGTATTGAAAAGTCTTCTTTTTTTCAAGACAAGTTAGAAATCCAGATTTTTAAAATATTCACAATCTTAAGATTTTTATATGTTAGTTGAAACTTTTTTCAGAACTCTGTGGGGCCAAACAAAACAAGTCTGTGTTCCAGATGTGGTCCTTGAGTTTGCAACTTCTGCCGAAATATTCTTTCTGGGGTAACTCAGTGTACATGGCTTGATTTTATTGATTTAATTTATGGGTCAGTGACTTCCAAATTTGTATTTCCAGCAGTGTTCTTCAAAATATAACTAGCTATTGGACATAATTACATAGCTTGCCATAGCTGTCTCCTACCAGCATGTCCCAGATTCAAATTCCCCACCAACTTGCCCCTTTCCTGCTTGTTCCATCTTAGTGATTGACCTTTTCCTCTCAGGGTGAAACATGGCTTCATTCTTGATGACTACATATTCAGAAGTCCATCTTAGTGTCTTGTTGTTTACTTTCTAAATATTTTCAACACTCTTCCTCCTCTTCCTTTTTACTACAGCCTTAGTTCGTTCATTCACCTAGCTTTGGAAGCAGTGTCGCAAAGTCCCAATTATTATATTCATTTTTACAGATGATGAAACTGAGACTTGGAGAAAATCTACAGTTCATCCAGATCATGCGGTAGCAAGAGACAGAGTAACAATTTGAACTGGACAATGTTATTGTAGAACATCAGTACAAAAAAAGAAATTGCTCACTCATATTATAGGAAATTTAAATAACAAGTGTATGATCTTGGTACTCGTGTATACCAAATGTATATAGTTATATTTGTCAGTTGTTTCTCAAGAGAGTTGAAAAAAAATTAATGTGAACGATTCAGTGGCAAAAAAAGATAAACAAACAAATAAATGAATAAGAATAAATGGATGCAATCAACTAGAATTACCTAGAATTGCTTATAGCCCAACCTCTTCTAGTAAACTGATAAAAATTATATACTTTTAATTACAGTATTATCTAGATATAAAATGGTGCTTGCTTAGTACTCAGAGTATTTGAAAACACATCTTTCACTCACAAATTTTTAGCCTTTTCTTATTTTAGATACATTTGCTTCATCCATGCAGTCAGCTGAATCACAGAGAAGCTCATTGCAAATTGTGAAAGTTTGGTGTTCACATTGAAGACATTTTAATATCATTTACAAATATGGCTATGTAAGGGAGTCCTGGTGACTGAAAGTAAACAAAATTGATCCCTCCTGACGGGGAGCCTGTTGCCTGCTGTGTCTGGGTCTCGTTTTTGGATGGCCTCTGTAGGTTCATCTGCTTCTTCTGGCAGCCTTCGCCCAGCTGTCCCCAGCACAGAGGCCTTGCCCGGGCTGTCTCTGGGAAGGAGATTCTGCCTGCCTCCCCTCTCCATGGCATTTCCCAGAGAGTGTGTTGTTGTTTTAATTGAGAGCCGCTGGCAACTACACTTTGACTGTGTGGCAATCGCACTTAGTGGTTGGTGTTCTGCTTACTTCAGAGGATAGCTTTTATTTTGGAAAGATAAATTTTAGTCACCCACAAGAGAGCAAGCTTATTCCTTAGTATGCCGATCCTCTGGGTTCAGACACAATCAGAAGGCTTTGTAAGAAGCCCTCTGGAATTTTTCCACCAAAAATGTGATGGTTAAGAGCTTGAAATTTGGATTCAGACATTGCTGGGTTTGAGCCCCAGCTCATTTCTCTGAGCCTATATTTAATCTGTAAAATGGGAATAATACTTAACATATTGGGATTGTTATGTGGATGAAATGAAATAATGCCTGTGAAACCCTTATCTAAGTACTTGACACTTAATAAGCACTCAGTAAATGTTATTACTGATGTTATTAAAATAACTGTTTAATTATTGTATTACCTCATGCAACAGTTTCTCAGTCAGCTTCTATTATATATTCTCTCAGCGTAGCTCTCAAGTTGAAGGAACTACTTAACTACTATTAAGCCATGCTTGGTCAGCAGTCCTTCCTGCCCGATTTTGAATTAATTAAACAAATAAACTCTTTTTAAGTATTTCCTGCGTGCCAGGAACTGCACTAAACACTGCACATTTAAGAATGGTGTACTGTGAAATTTCACCCCTTTTCATTTTGTTTCTAATAGTGCATTATTGTGGTTTCTCATTATTGTGCCATCTCTCTTCCTACCTCCCTGCTTTTGCACAGATTGTTCCTATGACCTGGAATACTCTCACTTATCAAGTTGGCAGGGTTCTACCCTTAGCTCAAATCTCATCTGAAGCCGGCTCGAATCCCCCAGGGAGATTTAAGTGCTTTTTCTGCTGTCCATGTGCTGTGCTTTGAGTACATTATTCATTTATAATTACTCACGAGTGTGTATATTATAACTGTTTGCCTGTGTCTCTCTTCACTGGACTAGGGGCACTTTGAGGGCAGGGACTGTGTCTGTGTACTTTTATATTCTTAATAAAGGGACTTAATTCTATTTGTTGATGAATTGGATGGATGACTGGATGGATACATGGGAGAAAGAAGAAGAAAAGTGAATTAAAATAAATAAGTGAAAGGACCAATGAATGACACAGGGACTTGACCTTGAGATGTTGTCACCCTTGTAGGGAAGACAGGAATGTAAACATTCTCAGGGTACTGTGATGAATGCTTAGAGATCTTTGAGCATAAATAGAAAGTGGCAACTCATAGATTCTGCCAGTAGACATGTATTGTTTCAGATACTCCATGTTTATTTACATTTCTAAAAAATCACTCAGGTGGCAAATATAACACTCGAGACCTCCAGCTTCACAGATTTGACAGTGCTG
This sequence comes from Pteropus vampyrus, assembly GCF_000151845.1. Lineage (NCBI taxonomy): Eukaryota > Metazoa > Chordata > Mammalia > Chiroptera > Pteropodidae > Pteropus > Pteropus vampyrus. Next base: position 468,764 of record NW_011889086.1, on the reverse strand, counting down.
GGCCCTGCCTGGAACAGTGTATTGGAGCTTAGATGCAGGCGCTGCTTTTACTGTGAGCTTGCACTAGCTATCCCGTGTTCTGCTTCACGCTTTTATGTTACCATCATGACCCTTGTCACCTCTACTTTAAAGGATGACTTGAAATTTTTCCAAGTGAGGAAGTGAGGGAAGGGACTATTCAGTGTGGAAGGGCCCAGAAATGTGAAAGTAAGCTGGGATATTGGAAAGCTAGCATAATTCCCATCCACCTGAAGGACACAGAACTTGTAGGGGACTAAAAGGAGTCGGCCAGGGTCAGAGAAGCTTTCAGGGGCCCAATCATGGACCTTTTTACATTTTTTGCTAATTTTGGATTTTAACTGTTTTAAATGGGAGTTGGGTGATGGTTTAAATGAGCAATGACATGGCTGGACTTGCATTTACAAGGTCATTCTGTCCATGTCAGGTGGATGCCTTCCAAAGGGCACAGGAGTAGATGAAGGTAGACCTGATAAGAGCCTATGCTCTAGGTCAGTGGTTCTTAACCTGGGGTGATTTTGCTTCTCAGGGGGCACTTGGCAAAGTCTGGAGACATTTTTGATGTGAGGAGGGGGCCGGGTGAGTGGCATCTTGTGAGTAGAGGCAAGAGATGCTGCTAAACATCTTACAATGCACAGGACAGACCCCACAACAAAGCATTACCCAGCCCAAAATGTCAGTAGTGATAATGTTGAGAAACCCTGCTCTAGTCCTATTGTGAGGTAAAGAGGACAGGAGCTTGATAGTGACAATAAATATTCTTAGAAAGGAATGGAGTCAGTGTAGATTTAGGAGGGGGAATCAGCAGGCCTAAGCCGCTGATTACTTGATTGTGTTTGTTAGAAGAATGAAAAGGAGGAGGATGAGCAAAATAGACAAAGCAGAACAAAATTTATTTAGCAAACCAAGAAGAAGCCAGCCTTTAATGGTTTGTTTATTTTTAAGAACAAATTGGTATTTGTAATTTTATTAGTATCTAGCAAATTTAGCCTATTTGAGGAAAAAAAATAGGGAGGCTTTCATTTATACTTTGATGCTTCAGTTTGTAAAGAATTTTACTTTCAGGTTTTGAGAAAAAGGCATAAGGCCAGGGTCAGTTTATGTGCCCTCCCAGGTCACTTTCCTGGTGTGTTTTTCTCTCCAGAAATTCCTTGATCTTTTAGTAATGTATCTCTTACAAAAATCCTTTGGAACATCGGAAATTGTGAGGATAGCTCTATCAAAATGTGTTTGTATTTTACTTCTAATGTGACTGTTTTGACACATTAGTTCTTCATAGTTAAGGGAAAGTGGAACTTAGGTTTCACAGCTCTTACCTTCCTCATGCTAAAATTAATTTGATCTTTTCTGTTGGTGGAGGAAGTTCAGCTTTTGAAGGCCCAGGAAGAGGACTGCGGCAGTGAGCGAGGGAAAGGAAATATTGATTAACAGTGACCTGGCATACTACTCAATCATGGAAAAAAGCTTTCTTAAGTCCCAGATCTTCACCACAAATACTGACTTATCCAAATTCTTGTCACCGGGAAACATCTTATGTCCATTCAGGATTTATAGATCAGGGAGGATTCTGAAGAATGGGATGACAAGCACTCTTAACTTCTATCGCCACATAAGGATAGCTGTTCTTTGTCTTCCTGCCCTAAAAACTGCCATAACGAGAAGAGTGAGAAGGTGGAAGAGGGCTCCGCTGTTATTTATCCAGTGCCCACTGGAACACCTGTGTGCATTCAATTTTGTCAGTGTATCTGCAAGAAACAGGTGGCATACTGAAATGAGGTAATTTGAGAAGAGTGGGCAAGTGTAAGGAAAACCACAAGGGATAACGCAAAATGCCTGGGCTACCGAAAGTGGAGCTGGTACCACCTCTGGGCCTGAAGGACAAGGCGGAATGTATGTGTGTGTTACCAAGTCTTGGAAAGATTGTTGTATGGAGAGGCTTGCCAGTGTGGCCGTTAGTAGCGAGTCACAGCCAGGCCACATTTTCCTCTTGCCTGCTCATACTTCTCTGTGTCCCCCATTGGCTAGACCCAGCTCAAGGGCGGAGAGCCTTTTTGTGTGCTTCTCACCATCAGCATCCTGGGGCAGAAAGCAGGGGGGAAGGTGAGAGAGTGACTCTGGGGAGGCAAATGAAAGATGCCTGGGGTATTGGGACATTCCTTCTGATTGGTTGGTTCTTGTGGTCAGATATTTGTGGAGGAGTCAGGTGGTGATGGGGGCTGTGCTCAGGAGTCAGAGAGTCTGGGACAGAATCACATCTGCTCCACTTGCTAACTGAGTGATTCTCAGCTCTTTTAAGTTCACCAAGCCCTTATTTCCTCATTGTGTAATGGGAGCAAGGGTAATGCCTACATCAAAAGGCTTTGG
>NW_011889086.1:431856-464847 GCF_000151845.1 Pteropus vampyrus | reverse complement strand
TTTTTTTTAAATGAGAAGAATGAAAGCTTTCCCGGGAGCCCTGCTACAGGAGTCTGCTTAGGTCTCCCTGGCTGTAGTTAGGTTTTATGGCCACTTGTAGCTACAAAGGAGAGTGGAGAACAGATTGTCATGGTTGGCTTAGATGTATCCAATCTAATATGATAGCCACATATGACTATTTAAAAGTTTTTTATTGAGACATAATCCATATACCATAATATTTACCATTTTAAGTGTACATTTTAGTGGTTTTTAATGCAGTCACAGGATTATGCAACCACCACTACTATCTAATTTCAGAACATTTTCATCACTCCCCTCACCCCAAACCCAGTATCCATGAGTAGTCACTCCCCATTCCCCCCGACCCCTAGCACCTGGCAATACTAACCTGTTCTCTGTCTCTGTGGGTTTGTCTGTTCCAGGCATGTATATAAATAGAATCAAACCATATGTGACATTGAGTATCTGGCTTCTTTCAGTTAGCATGATTTTTTCAAGGTTCACCTATGTTATAGCATTTATCAATACTTAAAAAAAAATCAATTCCTTTTTATGACTGAATAATGGCTGACTGCATGGATATACCACATTTTGTTTCTCCATTTATTTGTTGATGGACGGTTAGTTATTATAAATAATGCTGCTATGAACGTTCATGTATGAGTTTTTGTGTGAACATACTTTCATTTCTCTTTTAATTCTTTGGGGCATATTCCTAGGAATGGAATTACTGCATTATATGGTAGCTATGTTTAACCCCTTGAGGAAATGCCAAACTATTTCCAAAGCAGCTGTAGTATTTCATACATCTTGGTGGGAATGTATAAGGGTCCCAGTTTCTCCATATTCTCATCAGCATTTGTATCTTCCTTTTGTTAATCTAGGCATCCTAGTGATTGTGAAATATTATCTCTTTTTGGTTTTGATTTGCATTTATGTTAATGACTACTGATGTTGAGCATCTTTTCATGTGCTTATTAGCTATTTGTATACCTTCTTCAGAGTGATGTTTATTTAGATCTGTTGCCCATTCTTTAATTTTTTTTTTATTGTTGAGTTATAGTGGGAATTTAAATTTAGATCAATTAAAATAAAGTCAAATTAAAAATTCGCTTCCTCAGTCACAATAGCCACATTTTAAGTACTCAGTTGCCATGCGTGGCAACTTGCTACCTTATTAGACAGTTGTGTATATAGAGCATTTACATCATTGCAGAGAGTTCTATTGGACATCTCTGGCTTGGACTGTCAAGACTGATCACTAGGAGTTGGCCATATGGCCACTCTAAACAAAATTAGGGTTTTGTTAAGCTAAGGAAGGATGGGGAAATGGAATGTAATTATAGAACATTCTTCAGAAAGAGTAAGGTGTACTGGTTTCCAAAGAGATAGATATTCGTATGCATAGTCTATGAAGATACATGGATGTTTCCCAAGGGAAGAGCTGGGGCCGGGGGTGAGTGGGAAGCCAGAACTGTAGACCAGGGATTGGCAGCCTTTTTCTGTAGTCGGCCACAGAGTAAATATTTTCAGTTTTGCCTCTATAGTATCTGTCACAGCTATTCAACTTTATCACTGTAGTGAGAGAGCAGTCAGAGATAATATGTAAATGAATGGGCATGACAGTATTTTAATCATAATTGATTTACAGAAATAGGTAGAGGGCTGGATTTGGCCCACAGGCCGTATTTTGTAAGTAAGGTCTTGTGGAAAGGTATGGAAGCATACAGGGGCCTAATATGCTGCAATCAAGGGAATGGTATGTTTGGTGTGGCTGGAAAATAGGCTTTAGGGTTAAAGGTGTAGAGAAGGCTAGGAAGAGAGAACCAGATTATAAAGGTCCTCAGTGCATATCAAGGTTGTTTTGTTTTGTTCTGGTATTTTTTTTTTTTTTTTTAAATCTAAATGACAAGAAGCCATCAAAGGTTTTAAGTTGGAAATTAATACAATTATATTGGCCTTTTAGACAACCTTCTGGCAGCATTGTTAAAAGTGGATTAGAGAAAGTGAAGCTAGAGGTAAAGACCAATTAAGAAGCTGTTCAAGGGCCAGAAGAAAAGCAGTATTGTAAATCAAGTAATTCTATTAATAAGTATACTGTCTGCTAATCATGCCAGATAATAGCCTGTTTACAGTATACCAATGACTGTGACACAGGTTAAGTCTGTGTGTTTTGGATACAAATAAAGATCTGGTAATTATCAGGCTAATTGCATCAGTACAGATGCTGACAACCAAGCTGGTAACTGTTGTCCTGACTAACCTCTTTCCTGTGGGCTGGGCAAGAAGCAGTATTGATTTACGTGAGGTGTGAAGAGTGGGACCTGGACATGCTCTTTTCATGTCCCAGGAGAGGCACTTGGAACCCAGAGAACCAACTGGTGCTGAGTATTACTCTAAGAACATCAGTGACCCTTGGAAAGCTATGATATTGGAGTTGAGTGGGGAGACTCACCGTGGCCTTGGAAGAGTTGACTTCTGAATGGGGAAGGGAGCTCAATCTCCAGAGCTCAGTTCTGAAAGGCCCTTGTTGGGGAAAAAGAAACCTTGATGAACTTCTAATTTGTGAAGTTAGGATCAGAGTTAAGCCCAGTGTATATGGAGGTTTGCATGGGAGTATCTGCTGTCAGTAAAGAATTATCCACATGGGTTTAGAAAATCACAAATGCAAATTATGTGTCAATGGATCTTTTCTTTTCACCATGATAATCCCAACCTGTGAGTACACAACGTATTTTCAAAGCCAGTTTTGCAGACTGAGTAACAAGAACTCTGCAATAAATGTTGCTAAGCTGTCGATAAGTTGATTTTCCTGTTTGTAAGCATATTAGTACAGAATCTTCTGAAGTTTAATTTGAAGTAGGGTAATGCATAGTGATTTCCTGTAGTCTTCATTTTGTAACTAAACTCTTCAAGAAAACATCTTGGCTTGTTCATTAGTGAAATCCTTACTGATTCCTGAAATTATGAAATATAAATTTATTATAAGAAACAGTTTTGGCCCCTTCACAAGGCAGAATTGTACCTTACCCCAGGAATGAAAAATGAACAAATATCTTACATCCACAGCAAAACCCTCAGAACATCTTGACTCCAAATGCTGGGAGCATCAGAAAATGTCTCCTGAGTTTGATTTTGAGTGGCCAGACTTATGTCTGGTAGGAATTATGAGTATTTCTGAGGGCGGGGCAGACAAAGGTGATAACATAGAAGGGACTGACCCTTGGACAAGGCCTGCTTCTTGAAGTCATTTTTCCCAGGGAGTGTGGTGGATGGGTATGTCCTTGTGTGGGCTGCTCTGAAAAAGGACTCCACTGCCTCTCCAGTAACACTCCAAGGGCAGAGGCTGTGGTTCACCTTGAATATCAGTCTTTGACATTGTTTTGTGTCGATGTGATGAGAGAAGTGTGAAGAAACTTCATGCATTTTCTGAATCCAGCTCCTTTGAGCAGAAGGAACTGACTGCATCCAGGGCATTTGGAGTTCACTGAATTTGTCAAATTATTTTCCAAGCTCGGCGGGTTCAGGACTTCCCCAGGTGTGTTTTGCCAAGGGATTGTACTCTGGCGTCTGTTAAGGACAGTGCACTCTGTATGTTTCTGATTCATCTACCCTGAGAAGATCAAAATATTGTACGTCTGAGATCTTTGAAGCCTAGAAACGTCTTTTGAATTTTTTAAATTTCTTCTTTTGCTCTTTAATGAGACTAACAAAAATGAATGATCCCAGTAATCACAGAGAGGCTCACATTTACCTCAGTCTCCCATTTCTGGCCACCAAGAAACTTTGGGCATAAGTATTTTTCTGGGGTACTTGTGCATGTTTCTGATTTACTTTGCACATACCTGAGCAGAAAACCTGCTGTTGAAAAACTACTGTCCTGCAATCATTAACCTTTTTTTATTTTTAAATGAAGCTTCTCAAGTCTTTTCTTAGAACAAAGAAATCTCTTTGTGACAAAAAATAAATAAACTCTGCCATAAAGAGCTAGTTAGGTGACCTAAGGCAAAAAGAGAGAGATGGAGGGGGAACTATAATGAAAAGAGACTTGGAAAACATATGGGCCACTTGTGATGTATGGCCCTTATTTGAACCTTCATTCAAAAACAACTGTTAGAAGAAGGAAAGTAAAACATTAGGAGAAATAGGAACACAGAATGGACATTTGGTGATATTAAGGTATTATTTTTAATTGTGATAATCATATGGCAATTAATTTTTAAAAGCTATCGCACATTTTATAGTTGCATGCTGAAATGTTTGCAGAAAAATAATACAGATCTGGAATTTGTTTAGAAAGAATCGAGGTGGGGTATAGATGAAACAAAATGGCCGTGAGCTGAAATTATTTGAAGCTGGGTGATAGGTATGTGAGAGTTCCCTAAACAATTCTGCTTTTGAATATGTTTGAAATATAACACACTAATAAGTTTTTTCTAAATTAACAGTTTGGAATCTCTGAAAGTCTTGGGTTCCTAAAAGGTACAAAAGGTATGTTGTTTGGTCACCTTAGCTTCTGTTCCACACCTTATTTTCCCAATGCAGGGATGTTTTCCCTTCCTATCTTCTGTCTTTCTTTCTGTCCCTTCCCTTTTTGTCTTCCTATTCCGGTTTTCTTCTCTTTCCTTTCGTGACCTTCATTTGGACTGTCAAGAAAAGAAGACACATGTTTTGTATCAAGTTTCAAATATACTTGGGATGGATTATCATGGCAACATAAGGGCCAGGCACTTCTGGAGACTCAGATGAGTGCTGCAGACTGCCCAGGCCTGCCTTAACCTCTGAGTGTTATTTGGCTGAGGTCAAAGCTTGACTAGATGACTCACTCCACAGTCGGTTTCTGCAACATGTTTTTGAAAAACTTTTCCATGATTAGAGTGTGAAGGATTTGGGCTGAAGTTAACTTTTTATCATTAGTTTGGATTTGCAAAGGGGCTGTTGGGATCCCACTCTTACTCTCTTGCTGTCTATGATATGGAATGAGTTCTCGACTTTGAGATTTTACTATGAGATTGGTCTGACTTAATCACTGTTTGAGTAGTCAAGGAGATCAGATCATTGAATCCCAGTGTAACTTCAGGTAGTAAATCATGATGGCAAGAATCACCTGAAGAAATTTTTAATTATAAAAAAAAATAGTAAAAATCTTTGTGTAACAACCCCCTGAGAATTCGGATTCAGTAGGTCTGGGTTGAAACAGATTCTAAAAATCTGCAATTTTATCAGCTTCCCACATGATTGTCACAGTCGTTAGGTTGGAGCTTTCCCAGATTCAATGGTTTTTAATAGATTGGAGGGATTCTAGTTGCTCAAGGAGCAGATTGAGGTTGTATTTCTACATAGTTCTGCCTTATTACAATGAGTGTGGCAAATTTTTCATTGGCATTACTGTTTTTAATTATCTTTATTTAAGATGACTTGCTCCTAAAAAAGGCCTTTCTTCCGGTGTTTATTACATACACACTAGATAAATAATGGTGACTACAAAGAGAAAAGTCAGGAAAAGGAAAGACAACTAATATTTATTGAGTGCCTACTATTATACTAGACTTGACTCATACTTTTATATATTCTCCTTTAATTTTTGCCACATCCCGGAAAAGCATTTGATGAAATTAAAGCTCAGAATTTAGTATTTTACCCGAAGTCACACAGCAAAAGGGGTATTTGAATCCATATTTGTCTTTCTTTTGTGCCCTGAAGCTTTTCTGAACACTGAGGCCTGTTTCTCAGTCATTTTTGGCCCCACTGGATTGTGTAACAAGAGGGAAAATCTATTTAGAGGTCATAAGACCCAACCTATGGGGCAGGTCACCAGAGCTTCCTTTAATGGGCTGTACTGGCATGTTTGCTTTTCTTGGTCCAATACTGGGTAAAGGTCTCAGTGAAAACCTTTGTCACAGCTCACACCACTGGAGTGTCATCACTGGGAACTGTTGGGCAAAGGAATGTGTCAGCTGAAGAACAGAAGCCTCTTCTAGGTGGTTTGCCCCATGTCTGAATTCTTTTTGGCACCTTGTAACTGATCTGAGGACGTCAGAATTTTGTGCCGATGTGGACACCATCCAGCATGTTGACTTTCCTTGACAATGTGAAGATCAAAATGTCAGATGGAAGGAAACGATCCCCCCATGAATTCCAGGCACGTGCTCTCACTCACCTGGTACATTGCAACAGCCTACGTACTCATCTTCCTGTAGCCTGTCTGCTTTCCACATCACTTTTCTCTGAGGGGATCCTCTTAAGAACGCAGGTCCGATTATTTTCCTCCCTTGTGAAATCCCCTCCCAATCCGACTCCCAATTCCTTGAGAAAAAAGTCTGAGCCCCTCAGCCTAGCATCAAAGACCCTTCCTGGTCTGGGCCTGTCTCTCCAGCTGCATTTCCCACCCTTCCCTGCTTAGAAGCAGCCAGAGTCCTTGCACTTGACAGCTGTACAGCCCATTTTAGGTAGAGAATAAAAAATACCCCTCCCCCAACACAACATACATAATTTAGTTCTAACCTGCGTGGTGCCTGGCGGTATTTGATTTTTCCATGTGTGCTTTGTCTGATCCCCACTAGACTGTAAGCTTTCTAAGGGCAGGGACTTTTGTCTTTTCTACTGTTGTATTGTCACACATGAAACAGTGCCCAGTATATATGAATAGTAGGTGTTCACTTATATACTGGTTCAGTGAATAAATGAATAGTAGACACTATTCAGTGCTTTTTAAGATCAAAAGAAGGCATGATTGGTGTGGACTGGAGTAGCCAAGGAGGGCTTCACATTGAGCCAGTTGCGAAGGATGTAGGCTTTGAAGAGTTAGCAGGAGAATCAGTTGTGAACTTCAGTATTAAGAGGATCAGAGTTTTAGAAAAAAACTGTTCTGTATTGGAAAGAATATGGGTTTTGGAACCAAAGAGACCTAGATTCAAATTTGGAACCCTTCACTTACCAACAATATGACTTTAAGATCTCCAAGTTTTCAGTTTCTTCACCCATGAATCGAGATTGATATTACTTTCTTTAGAGTAGTCTTGTGAGGAATAAAAGCAGTATCATATTAAAGCATGTAGCATAATGTCTAGCATATGTTAGGCTTGCAATCAATGGTAAGTAAAAGCTTATATAGGTATAATGTGACTAAAACGCCTGGGAAATGAATTATTTAGATGAGATAGTTAAATTTGATCAAAATGGCACAATTATACTGTCACAGAACAATCAGGGTTAGGATAGATTTCACAGTTTATGTGGCTGTTTTCATGTGCTTTGGAGATTTCTCTCACATTTCTATCCTTTTTTTAACCTTGGAAAATTGGTATGGATGTGTGCCCCAGCCTACCCCCTCCTCCGCCCCCGATATGTAGATTCCGCCTCCCCCAACACAAGGGGCCTGTTTGAAGGCAGGAGGAAGCTCATGAGTAGAAGACGGGGTAGGAGTGAACTTAGGTAGAAAACGAGCCCCTCTTCCAGTGACACACCACAAACACCTGGCTTTCTTCTGCGTGTGTGCATTTCACTACAGACCGTCATATTAGAGTTTATACTGTGGACCTGATTCTGGCATCTGCCTATTTCTTCCGCCTCATGTTATATCACCTTTCCTTTCTCACTGTTCTCCAGCCAAGTCTGCTTCCTTAGGGTTCCTTGGGCATTCTAAGTTCTCTTCAGGGTTCCTTGGATTCTTTGAATTTACTATTCCCTTTGACTGAAATTCTTCTCCTCTGTCTCTTTATTTTTTCAGGAAATCGGTAAGCTCCTTCCCCTGTAGTGGTATTGGAGCAAAATAATAGAATTAGTTTTAAAGTGTTTATTATGCATAATACCAAGGAATAATATTTTAAGAGTCTCTGCAGTTCTTTATTTTTAACCAGTGAAATTTAACACATTTCAAATACAAAAATATAGGCACATATTAGGAAGCTTTCTGCTGGGTGCTACTCGTGCATGGTGCTTTTCTTGGTGCCAGTCCCCTCAGTCCTGGGATGTCTCTAGAGCTACTTTCTCTTCTATGGGGGGTGTTTAACATCCCCACCCCTCACCCTACTTGAGCTTTTAGAACCATGGCCTCTGGGCAGTTCCTCACACCTTAGTAATCAGAAAGGATGGCCCCTGTAGGGGCCTGATTCCTCCCCTTCCCCACGGGAAGGTGGGTGGGGCAAGGAGGTGCCAGAGCTGAGTGGCAGAGAGGGACTGGGAGGGCTTGTCATTAGGGTACCCAGGATGGGGGAGGAGGCAGAGGAGGCGAAGGAGGGAGGAATTGGATTCGAAAGCGTCAAGAATGAACGAAGTTGCCGACTGATGTCTGAAATAACAGTATTACAGCAACAAAAATAGCAGTAATTCAGGACTAAAGAATAGCACAATATGCTTTAATACCCAGAAGTGGTAGGATATTCATAATTCTCATTGGGCCAGTCTCTCCTCAGAAGTTACCTCCCCAGAGAGACCTTGTCTGTGCCGGTCTCAGTGGGCCTCTTCTGCAATCCATGTTTATGTCCCCATAGCACTTAGTGCTCTCTGGAAGTAAATGTTGGTTACTTTTTATCTGACTTTTTATCTGACTTCCCCAGCTGTAATCTAAGCTCCATAAACTGCCTGCTCACTCTGCAGTGCCTAGAACTGTGTCTAGAACACAGTTGGTTCCAATAAGTATTTGTTGGACAAATTGTTGGGGACGATAGTGGCAAATCAACTTGCTTTGGATGAGATTAACATTGAAAAAGAGGGTACAGTTATTTGTGGTTCAATAAGCCAGGTCAGGCAATGCTTATATAGTTTTGGTTATTATTAAAACAATCATTATTTTGTTCCACATCTTAATGTTACGCCAACAGTTGCAGAATACTTTAAGGATGCCAGACATGTTGTGGAATTGAGGGAAGTAAAACTTTTTGCAACAGATGGTACCACCTGCAAAAGAGAATCAATCTAATTTTTGACCCCACCCTCTTCTCCCTATCACAGATATGGATAAATAACAACAACAAAAAAATGTTTTTAATTCTCCCCTTGGAGGGAGGGCACATTTAGTATTTTGAGTCAGGCAAGGAGTCTCTAGCCACAGGACAGCTGAGAGCTCAGGTCCATGGAGAGCACGCAGGATGGAGGTATGGAGAAGGGGAAGGCGCCTTCTTGTCTGGTGACAGCAGCTGGGGCTCTCTTTGCTTCTCTTCCCGCAAAAATCCAGTTGGAACCAGTGCATACTGGGGTTCTCTTTGCCAGACAGAAACAGATGGCCTCACGCCGCTGCTGATCTGTTGGTGGCATGGACTGCATAGCTACTACTTTACTCATGGGCGAGTGTGAGAGGAGACTGCCAAGGTGAGGGTCAGTCACTTTGCATTCCCTTCCTCAGTCGAAGTGACTCACTTTGCTGTAGCTTAAGTTTCAGTTCAGGTTCTCTGGGCTGGGAGAATTTTGTCTGCTCATGCTCCCGGGAACCAGACTTGGCCAGGAATATTTGTAAATCTCCACATCTTCAATCAAAGCATTTGGAAGAGAGACTTAATTCTCTCCCCTTCCTTTTTCATCTGCCACAGAAGAGGGCTTGCCGGAATTAGATTACAAGTAATTTGCCAAGTGTAGGAGCGCCTCTATACAGCCCAGAGTACTTTCCACACTCCCTGAGAGTGTATTGGCATCTCAGAGAGGCAGCGTAGGAAATGGAAGTAACACTTTTTGAGGGGTTATGTAGTCTACATTCTAGGGTCAGAATTGTTGCTTACCAGGTGTGGGATCCTTGGCAAGCCACTTAAACTCAATGGCCTTCTGCTTTCTCATATCTCACATGGGATGGTCCGACCAAATTGGAACAGTAGATAGATTAGCTCTCATGCCAGTTCTTATCGATTGGAAATTGCTATCTGGGAGCACAGTGTTGGAGGTGGTTGGGAAGCCAATCTCAGCTATGTGAGAAAGAACAATCACCTATTGATGTTGCCAACTGTATGGATGGGGTTGCAGCGGGGCAGGGGCGGGGGGCGGTGGCGGAAAGTGGCTCACATTCAAGGAGTTATCTGACTTGATGGTAATTTCTACCTCTATTATTTTATGATTTCATATGCCCTACAGGTGACTCTACTGGAATCACATTACATTTTCCAGACTTAATAATTGCCCAGGGCTTTCTTTATGATGGTGAGGAACATACACACAACCTGACATTTGTTGAGAGTTTGAGATTCTGTCATTTAACCTTCCTGGTTATAGATAGTGAAACTAAGTCTCATAATGACTAAATGACTTGCCCAGAGTCACTCAGCTAATAAGTAATTGCGCTGGAATGCAAACTCAGATCTTTCTCCACAACCCAAGTGCTCCCTCACCACCCTGTACTGCTTCCCAGTTGGAGAACACCTCAATACAGATTATAATTAAATGCTAGTGTGTATATCGCATTGTCTGTAAGTATACTGAGATCAGAAAGGTGCTGGAGAGATTCATTAAATGATACTTGCCCAGTTCTTTTGAGCTTAGAATATACTTGCAAAATCTATGAGCATATATTGAACGCTAGCAACATATGGGACACGATACAGAATGCTTTACCTGGAGTATCTCCTTATAACCTTAAAAGTTGTTATTCCATTTTGCAGATTAGATAACCAGGGCTCAGAGAGTAAAGCACCTTGCCCCAGGGTCTTGTGGCTAGCATTCGTACCACAGCCCTCCCACTTCTGGACACTTTGATGGTACTTTTTGGTACTGGTGAGTTCTGAGTGGACGACTTGGCAGCATTAGCGATGCTTTTGAATATGAAAGGTGGGGTAAGGATCTTCTCACATTTCTGTCTAGTCTATTCTTTACAGCTTGGTGAACATCTTGGCCCTTACTTACCACTTAAGAAAGGAAGAAACCCTGCTGCTGCTCTTGCATACCTTTCTCTGGCCAGGGCCCAGAGAGTTCCCGTCATCTAGCAGTGCTCAGCAAGTGTGCTGAGAGCAGGCCACCCCGTGACTAATCTCAGGCAGCAGACAACTCTTCTCTTTTATGAAAACTGAGAACAATACACCATCAAATGTATGGCTGCACTAAATGTAAGAGATTAAAGAGAAGTGGCATAGACCCTTAGGAAAGTAAATTCCCTGGTGGCCCTGATAAAATAATTCTGGTGTTTATTTATTTAATATTATTTATTTGTTATTTTTTTATTAGCTTAGAAACTGAAGATTTAAAACTCATGTGAAAATAGGGATCTTCAGAGATTAAGTGTTTAATATTACTTTATACTTCATCAGTTTCTCTCTTGACGTTTTTCCTTACGTAGGTTCCTGTCTTTCCAGTCAACTCAATTCATTTGTTGCTATTGCTTTCCTTTTATGAAAATGATTAATTCTAGGGATTTGCTCAAAATCGACTTGAAAATAACCTTCGAATTGCAAATATCAGAGAATCTGGAATTTGCCTGTCCTAAGCTAGTGGAGTTTGCTGACTTGCCTCTACCACACAACAGTTAAGTCTCATTCTCTTCAGATCTCTCTTCCCAGTTCATTTCCAGCAGACATGCACATACACTCATGCACACACCACGTGCACACACATATGCTTGCACAGGTTTTTGATTCCATGCTCATAGGTAAAAAAAGTCCCACATCAGCTAGGCTGGGCCACAGGCTTGTCTGGTTTAAATCTAAGCTGCCTGGGAGATCTGGGGTAATAAGTGAGTGACAACAGGTGCAGATTTCATTACACCCTTCTGAACTCAGCCCATAGTTCTTTCTTTGATTTTTTTTTTCATCCAACACCCTTGCCTGAATTGTGCCCAATAAATTTTATAGCTGCATGATCCTGTTTCAGCGCCAAAGTAGATTTTTCTCTCTACTTGGCTAAATGATGCCTAAGTCAAAACCTTACTTCCTGCCCCCTCCTCACGCCTTAAGAAGTAATAAGACATAACCCCACACTGGGAGCTGCTGGGTCTGGGATCTTCAGTCTTGCACTCTTGTGAAGAGCTGATTTTCTGGTCCCGTTTTAGAAAAGCCAAGAATTATCTCACGGAGAATTAGCTATAATTGGGGAGAAAATAATTACTTGGCTTTTTCTGCCCTGTGATAACTGGAACCAAAGGCAGATCTTTCAAAGCAGTGTCCACGCCCACTTCTATTTAAAACAAAGTATTGCTCCAGGGGCCTTGAAAGCCATATCTGAAAGTTCTTTGTGGCACATTTTTGTGTGAACCACCCTGAATGTTGGAGTTAAAAGGGGATTTGTTTCCTGTCTTTTTGGTGCAAGTTCCAGAGCAGTGAGACGTTTTATATCTTATTTTGAAGACAGGAATGGCTTTTGCAGGTATCAGATGTTTTCACGGGCCCTGCATGCAAACTTAAGGTTGGGCCAGATCAGGGTTCCTTCAAGAACAGGCTGTGGCCTGAGAAGAAGATTATTTCTGAGTACGTCCTGTGTCTTTCAGACATTTTTCTCCTTTGAAACATGCCTAGCTGTCCCTATTGTCCAGTGTGTGGACTTTTTTTTTTTTTTTTTTTTTTCCGTATCTTGGACCACAGTGTACCTGGAAAGAAGATGCTGGGCTTGTCCATTTGTTATTGGAGGTGACCTGAATACAGTTGGTCAGATACCTCAGTCCTTCAGAATCCAACAAAATGTCATATATTCCCATGACTTAAACACTTACTCTGCACTGATGCCTTCACAGTCTGAATATCTTTCCTGCACTTCTCTCATGAGTTTCAAACTGAAGAGCAAGCTTAACATTAGATATCTCTCTTTTCTAGCTCACAGGCACCTCACACTCGACATATTTTCCCTAAAATAAATTTACTTTTCTTCTAGTATTTTCTATTGTGGTGAAGGCGCTGTTACCAGTCACCCAAACCAAAATCTTTGATATCATATTTGACATATCCATTACCGTTCTTACATGATGAGACAGCAACTATGATATCGCCTCTTAAATGTCTCTGGAATCCTTTACCCTCCTAACTGGGCTCGTTGGTGTCAGTCTTCCTTCCTGCTTTTCCCTCATCTTCTCTTCCACCTCACCACTCCTCCTTCCGCACCCCCTACCAAACCAGTACTTCATCTAGTCTTATCTTTAAATGTGGATCTGATACTATATGTCTATTTGAAACCCTTCAGTAGCATCTCATGCCTGTACAATTCAAGTACAGGCATATAAGGCCCACCGTGATCTAGCTACTCCCTGATGCTCCCATCTCACTCTCTGCCACTCTCTTGGTAGAAGGCATCAAAAAGCCTGGATCCCTTTATTCTCTTTCAACTTTATTCTCTCTAAACTCTATATCTTTACATATGCTATACCCTCTGCTAGTAATGCCCTTTCCTTACTGACCTACACAATCAACTCCTGTTATTAGGTTATATAGTATTATCTGTAGCTTAAATAAGAGAGCTTCTTTGTTTCCCACATGATAGTCCAGAGAGTAATGCTTTCCATGAGACCCTCCAGGAACCCAGGTGGCTTCTGTATTGAAACATCCTTAACGTGATACCCTTGTCTCGATGGGCCAAGCTGGTTTTCAGCCACAGCTCCTTCCAGGCAGCAAGGTGGAGAATAAATGAAGAAGAAACATACCTTCTCCCTTTAGGGGCACATTCTGTAATCTGTACATATCTCTACTTCCCAGTCGTTTGTGCCTTCTGGCTACTGGTGCTCTATGTCTGTAGTAGCAGCAGCAGTAATGGTGCTGGTGGTGGTGGTAGATCTCTAGTAGAAGTTGTAGTAATAGTAGGAAGAGTAGTAATGGCAGTAGAAGTAGAAGTAGTATCATAATTTCCATTCACAGTTTTAGAAGAAATTGAAAAGGTAAGGGACCTGACCAAGGTCACACAGCTAATAAGTAAACAGCAAAGCCAGATTTCAAACCCAGAGCTCTCTTACTTCATAGCCCACCAGTAGGCTCTGATAGCTTTTGGTCTAGACACAATGAGTCACAATTGTTTCTTTACATTATTATCTTTCCCATTAGATTCTGAACTCCTTGAGAAAAAGGACTTACTAGTTCACCTTTGTATTTGTAGACCAGACACATAGCTGGTAATCAGTATATATTTTAGATATCTAAATCAGGGTTTCTAAACTTTGGACCTCTTGACGTTTTGGTCCAGATGATTCTTTGTTGTGGGACTGTCCCATTGTGAATTAAAAGATGATTAGCACCATCCTTGGCATCTACATACTAGATGCCAGTAGCACTCCCCTCTAACCCTTTTCCCACTCAATCAGGCAGACCACAGATATCTCTAGACATCGCTAGCTTTCCCCTGGGAGGCAAAATCTCCCTGGTTAAGAACCACTGATTTAAGTCAAATGATAGCCAAGGAGCCTCAAGTAATGCTCACCTTGAGAATGGACATTCACAGGATTTATAAGGCTGCTGCATCTCTCAAGGATGACAATGTGTTTTCCAGGCCTCTGCATGTCTGGAGCACAGAGAGTAAGGTTGCCACTCTCAGAGGTTGTCTGGGCATGCTGCTGTGATGATCTCCCTGAGCGTGCCAAGCCTTCTTGGGGACTACCAGAGAGGGTCTGTCTGGAGGAAGATCTTGCTGGGCGTTGCAGACCTGCTGCCTGGCCTGGCACCACCTGGCAAAATCTCATCGCCTTAACCAAAAATATGCTTTTGTAAATCTCCTGGCAAACAGGGGCCATGTTCTGTTCCCTGGTTTCTCTTTTCTATTTCCAGATGTGTCACTGGTGACACGCGGGTCCCAGCGAGAATTTTCTTGGAAACCTAAGTCTCTTATTATTTCACCAGCCCTGTCTTCTTGTTTGTCCCACTGTCTAAGCCAGTCTAAATTATATTACCCATGTGGTGGTCAGTCCTGAATATCATTTTCACCTTTATTATTCTCTGGCTTGTAGTATGTTGCAAGGAGAAAACTTTTTAGATTACTTCACAAATGAGGTTAACCCTTTCCTGCTTGCATTGCCATTATTGACAACAAGAGACAGGAATTCAAGATCCACCATTTATTAACTATGTCACTTTGGGTAATATACTTAGTTTCTTTGACCCTTCATTTGTTTGCCTACAAAACAGAGTAACCTCCTTGTCTCAACAACCCCTACAGAGTTATTATAAGAGCAGAATAAAATAATCTGCAAAAGCCTTAGACTTCCTCGTTTGTTCTACTATTCGTGTACCTTTTGAATCTAAGAAGACTGTAGTGTTTTCATTCATGGGCACTGAGGTATAAGTTCAGTTAAGGCATATTCTGTGTCTGTCTTTTTCTCCCAGTTCCCAAGACCTACAAAGTATTCACTAAATGTGTGGTGAACGACTGAAGAAAGGTTGGAAAGTCAGATCCTGTGGTCCATTGCCCCACCGAGGACTGGAGAGGGAAGTGGAGGGTTATTGTGGGTTTATATGTCACTTATATTTGTAACAGACATTCTAAGCAATCACATTTTTAAAAATTCACCCAGCGTTTATTAGGGCTCACAAACTCGAGTACCTGCAGGGGCAGTACACACATAGGACTCCGGCAGGTGTGAGACAAGACAAGGGTGAGAGGGACCCTGGAAACTGGGGAGGGCATGCCCAGCCTCAAGTCATAACAGTTACATATTTCGAAGTCTCTGCATCAGCCAAACAAAATGGGTCTTTGAACCATCTTTAGGCAGCAGTTTCCAACTACTCATTTACAAAGAGTATCTAGGATGAACGCTAGGACAGATGCTTGGCAGATAAAAATGAGGAGCTCAGAGTCCAGTAGCAGAGATGGACAGGAAATGAATAATGAGAAAAATGAGAATAGCTAAGATATATTGAGAGCTCAGCCAAGCGCTGTTGTATATCCTTTACAAATGACAGCTTGGATTTAATCCTTATAACAGCCCAGTGTGGGTAGGGATATATTTGCCCCTGTTTTATAGATGAGGGCAGTTAAGAACAAAGAGGGTGAGTAACTTGCCCAAGGTTATGAAACCAGTAGCTGATTAATAATGAAATGTATTGGGCTGTATCCAGTGATGAAAGAAAGTGCAGAAGCCCCCTTTTAGGTCTCACTTCTTCCACTCTTGCCCCGTTCCTGTTTCTCTACCACACAGAGACCTGGGTGATCTGAAAATATAACTAAGATCGTGTCACTCACCAGTGCACCACCAGTTGTTCATGCAATGATGCCCCCCACTCCAAGGAGGCCCGGAACTATCTGGATTCCTCTTGGCTTGCCACCCAAGTCCTCCTCCTCATGCCTGGCTCAGACAGACAAGCCCCTTGCCACCAAGCCTTTAAGGCCACTCTTTCCTTTGCCCATGTCTCTCCTTATTAGAAGGGGCATTTCTTGTTCCTCTGGCCTCAGCTCCACTGTCATCTCCTCAGAGGCCTCTCTGTCCACCCTGCCCAAAAATGGCCTCCTAGCTTACTCTTCCTTGTAACTCTGCTTATTTCCTTCCCAGCATGTGTGTTTGCTTGTCTGATGCCTCTACTAGAATGTAAGCTCCAAGAGTTCAAAGACTTGTCTTATTCTCTGCTGCATCTCATTGTCTTAATACAGCGGCCAGAACAAAGTAGACATACAATAAAGAGATATTTGTTGACTGAATGGAGCATCACATGGGAGGAGAGTAACTTTATCAGGCAGGTTCAGTGTCAGAGCAATTGCGACTCACCTAACACCATATAGGTAACAAGTGGCACAGCTGGGATTCGCTCATGACAGCACCTTGCTTGAAACCTGTCATTGCCTCTCCACTGCTCTCAGGTTAGAGGCCCCAGTGCCTAACATGGGCTGTAGACCTTGATGTCTGACCCCTGTGGCTTTTCTGGTCTCATTTCCTATAGTTCTCTGCACACCTGCCCCTGCTGCCTTAGCCACGCTGACTTCACTGTTCCTCATTCAGGCCTCATTCTGTCCCATCCCAGTACTTTCTCACGTTGTCTTCCCATAGCCCTCACGTTTCTTCAAGTTTCAACTTAAGCACTTTTTCCCCAAGCCTTTGGACTAGGTTGGACCCACTCAAGTGCCCTTCGTTGCATTTATCGCAATTGTCATTAGATAGTTATTTTTGTGATTTATTATCTAATATCTGGCTCTTCTGTCCCTGCCCCCAAGAATGGTAACCTGTCCACCTTACTTATCTCTGTGTACCCAGGATGCACTGCTGGGCCTGTTAAGGTGGCAAGTGATAAATAAACATTTGTTGAGGAAATGAGTAAGTTAATGGGTGAACAGTGAGTGAGTAAATGAATTCCTGAATCTACTTTATCCCACCTCCCTTCTTTGGGGAATCTCACCAGGATAAGATTTCCCCACACAGGCAGGCACCTGCTCTTGGTAGATGTCTGCCTTTATCTGGTAAATAAGAGAAATTGAATGACAAGGGTGAGGAGCTTTGCATTTGTCTTGTGAATGACAGGGGTGAGGAGCACAGGAAAGGGAAGAATTTTGGCTTTTACTGTTATAACTGGGACTAAAATTAGCCCTTAGAGTGATCTTTATTTACTGCTGCCTAAGGCACTATCCTTGGAGAAAGGTCAAAGGAAACTGGACAGGAGGTGGGTGTTTACAAATTCTGTCCAAACTGTCCCATGATACCACACCACAGGCCCTCATCTCCCTGACCCCTTGTTAATTAGAGCTGAAGAGGACACGTGAAGAACTTTGGATGTTTGTTTCAATCTTTGAAGTAGGATCCAGGACCCAGGATGTCATCCTGGGGGCCTTGCTCTCCCTCATCCTCCATGCCCAGTCCCTCATCAAGTCCTTGTGATGCCACCTCCTTGATAGCTTCTTTTCTTCCTCATGGCTCTTGGGGGATCGGACAGAGTTCTGTTGTTTCCTAGGGAGCCTTTTGTTTTACTTTGTATTATGTGTGAAGATATCTGCCACGACCACCAGATTGGGTGTCCTTCTGAATTGGTAGTCGGGAGCCAGCTCTATACAGAGATTCAACCAAAAGGAGAAAAGCATGGGATCAGAGATAAACCCTCTTTGGCCTGAATAACAGTGATAACACCAGCCATACCATAGCGGAGCTGCCTCTACAGGCCAGACACTAGCTAAGCACAAAGTCTGCACCCTCTAGACTGGCCTATTCTCAGTCATGGTAAGATCCAGAGATAGCTTACAAGCTCATCTTCAGGTCTTCTGTACCTTCTTAATGCCTAAGGAAGGTACATAAACTCTTGATTTTTTAGCTAATAAAAGTATGAAACCTAGAACTTCATTGGTTTCTAATCTCACCAACACAACTATCTTGTATATACACCTCTCACTATGTACACATTTATAGGGACTTATAAAATGTTATGCAACTGATTTTCGTTGAAGAGGATCTGGAAAAGAAATCGCAGTTGCTAATATTAGTGAATAACTTTGGCTCTACAACTTTGACTCTAATTCTTAGTATAATTTTATTTCTTCTTACCAGGACCGTTGAGAGGCAAAAATCAGGTGTATCAAAAGTACCTAATAGGGTGCTGGGCTCAGAGCTGACACCATTCATCCCTTTGATCATCATGGCTGTCCCTCTGGTTGGGAAACTGCCCTCTCCCTCCCTCCTTCTTCCCTGGACAATGTTTGTTTATCCTGTAGGACTCCATTTAGATGCTACTTTTCCAAGCAGTCTGTCCCTGGCCCCTCAGAGGAAATTCCGCCCCTCTTATTATATGATTTCATCATATTCTGCACTTTTTTCATTTAAGACAATTGTAAGTATTTATGTAATTATGTTAACTACTGGCCTCCCCTTCTCCCTCCTGAGTTCAGAAGGATAAATAGCGTATCTATTTTATTTCCTTCCATGGCTGGTGCAGAATAGGCATTCAAATTGACTGTCACTGAGGTTGACATTAGTGACCTCTATGTTATTAAATGCTCTTTTATTAATTTTACTTTTTATTGTGGAAAATTTCAAAGGTATAGAAATTGAAGAGAAGAAAAATGAAATTCCCTGTACCTATTACATGTAGTGATTAAGAACATATTTACCCTTCATTCTGTTTCCTAAGCGAATGGTCGTCTGACTACTTTGGGGAAAATGTTAGAGAAATATTTAATACATGTTAACACTGATTCTATAAATGTCAATATACAGTTCGCTCTGGAGATGATGTCCATGTAGACATATGCATATGTCAGGGACTGCGCTAATGGACTTGGTATGAGGGTAGACATTTAAAATGTTTTGGTTTGGAGTTTTTACAGAAATACCATGGAAAACATGAATATTTCAGACCGGTGTGAGGGTAGACATTTAATTTAAAATGTGCTGGTATGGAGTTTTTACATAAATGTCACAGAAAACATGTATATATCAGACCCGTTCTCAATCTAGAGTGGTATTAGGCTCCAGGGATCTGAGTCTGACTTTGGAGGGAATCTGAGCCAATTTATAGGCTGAACAAGAGAATCATGTAATAATATAAAATTTACTCTTCCCACATGGTCTCTGCTCCAGGCAGGGAACGATCTTTGGGGTTTCAGAAGAGACTGTTTAATGTAGAGATTTTCTATAAGGTTTGTTGGGAAGATTTTAGAAGTCTGAAGTACCTGTGTGTGTGAAAATGTTTAAATGTGGCAAACTGAAGAAATTTAAGTGCTGCTGTATTGTTTATTGAGGGCCTCTATGGGTCCGTTGCTGTGCTAGGAGGTCTGTATATCTGTTCCTCACAACAAGTAGGGTATGTCATTACCCCCACTTTAGATGTAAGAAAATGGAGAGGGTCAGAGAGTTGGCCAAGCCTAATCACATAGCAAGCGACAAAGCTGGGATTTAAATCTAGGCTTGCCCATTTCCAAAGCCTTTGCCTTTTCCATAGTACTAAACAGCATCCTAAAGCATCCTTTTTGTTTACTTGAGAGACAAGTACCACTTGGGAACTTATTCACTTCCTCCTTCATTTCACAGTGTAACCCCAAATACTTTACAAATTTTGTAGAAGTAGCCAGTTCTAAGGTTTATTTCAAATGGCCGATGTTGTTTCTTATCTTTGGATTTGGGAAAAAATTTCGGAGTCATATCTATTGTGACAGCTTTTTAAAATCCTACTGAAAGTGCCAAGTCCATCCCATTAGCTGTTCTTTCACTAGGCAATCAAATTCATATTGGTCCCTTCTGGATGCACTTCCATGGGTGGGAAGCCAAAGGTTTTTCATGTGTTTGGCAGCTATCGGTTACTTGCCTAAATTTTAACTTTTCAATATTAGGAATTCTGTTAAAAAATTATCCCATAATAAATTTGGTCTGATTTATTCCAGTTTGGGTGGGTGGGGGTGCAATAATTAGGAAATTAATTTATTCTGACCCAAGAATAATAAATATCTCTTGCTTCACATTTAGAGATTTACATACTGGGTCAATTGCATGATCCCAGTCCACTTTCAAGTTTTCTTTCTTGTTACCTCCTAACACCTGCCTTTGCTCAGTTAAAGGAGGCCACTCCATATTCCCAGGCATGATTCAAATAGTCATACTTCTTTTGTCTGTGTTTATAACGTTTATTACATTTACCATCTTATGAGTTTTTAATACCTACCTCATAATCTACTTCCTCAAGATTTTTATAGCACGTCACAGCCCAACTACATATTGTCTTTCTGTTCTTTGTCACTCCATAGTTTATATTTCTTTAGTGCTACTTATTATTTCTCATTTACATCACAGTAATTGATGGAGTCATTTTCTCTCCTCCAGTGGACTGAGAGGACTGAGACTCATGCTTTATTTCCATGCTCCTGACACCTTGCACAGAATTTGCACTTCATAGCCACTCAATATATTTTATTAAATTGAAATTTAAAAGGAAACTTGTGTGCTTTTATTTAAATAAGACCATAAATTCGACACAACTGTCTTCATAATTTGAAATTCTCAGAAACATTATTCTTCAGTGTTCTTTTGTTGAGATCAAAGAGGTTGGCTTTACCATAAATGAACTGAATCATAGAATCTTTGAACCAGAATAATACTAACAACAACGACAATAATAAAAACACTAGAAATTGTTTGTGTAGTCCATTTCCTTCTCTTCAGGCCAGACGATTCCCTAGCTACCTTAAACTGATGGGCGCTCCTTTTTAGAGATCCCTTTAAAGAAGACTGTCTTATCAGCTCATCCTGTCTTCTAGCCCTGTGAGTTAGGCAGTTTTTCTTTAGTTAATGTGAATCCTTTCTTACTGAAATTTATGCTCATTGCCTTCATAGAAGTGAAAAACAGCTGCTTTCAACTGAAAATATTTCCCTTCCTGAAGATGGTTGTTCTATCCTCCTCTTCCCCGGTGTCATTCTTCCTTCCATCTGATGGTCCTTTTTGTTCTCCATTTCTCCATTTCCAAACCACTGAATGCTACTTTCTTAATTTATTAGTCTTTTGCCTAAAAACAAAAAAAAGAAAAACAAAAAAAAACAAAAAAAACTTGGGCTAGATATGATTAGTAGGTGATCATTGATTTCAGGTGTACTTAGAAATATGTCTCACACCATTAAAATTAGTCGATCCAGACAGATTGGTGGGTAACTGAAATACTTTGACCCCAAGTGATATATAGTGATATCTTTTAAAGCCTGCCATCAACCATTCCCATCTCAGTTTCTCCAGTTGCTTAATTTATAAGACATGATTTATTTGTCATAAACTTCTTTGCAAGGTTCAGAAGAAACAGAAATGATGCACAAGGGAAATAGAGTAAATTTAGGCCACGATTTTTTTTTTTTTTTTTTAGATCTGGTTTATAAATAAGCCTTTCTCAATTGGAAAAACACATGATAATTTTAAAGGAGATTAAAAAAAAACATGGTACACTTTAAGTGCACTTTTACCTTTTTGTATGGTTTCTCAATTAAGAAACCCCACAAGCTCCTTCATGCTAGTTATTACAAAGGATAGCAAGCAGGCAAATTTTCTTATTTAGTTTAGAAAGGATATTGAGTTACACTTGAGCCGAAGCCTCTGATCCCTTTTGTTTGTTGGTCGATTTGTTTTTAATATGAATTTATTCAAAAACCTAATATAAGGACTGATTTTAAGTGATAAAGCTCCAGTTCAACTGTCAAAGCAGAATTCCTATGCCAGAATGAAATGGATATATACGTAGTAGCAGGTTAAAGAAGACATCAGCGATAGGTACTGAGTCAAGCAAACATTTATTAAATGTCTTTATGTGCCAGCCTTACTAGACAGTCAAACACGCAGAAGGTACATCTAGTTTATAGTCCAGGGTGGGAGAGACAATTTAGCAGACAATCATTTTTTTTCATTTCCTCCCATATGTCTGTCTTCCCTTCTACCCTCTGAGCTACTCGAGGAAGGAGATCTAGTATTCACCTCCGTATCTCTGTGGTGCCATAGTCAGTGCTGACCAAAATAAGTTTTGGTGATTAACGAATTACTCCATGAACAGATGGTGCGTTCTCAGTGATTTTTCCCCTAAGTTTGCAAATGGAGCACAGTTTGGGCCCAGTATTGGTGTGGATGTTCCAGATATGAACCATGTATTTGGCTTTTAACTGAATTTTATATTGAATTGAGCAAGGCTGAGCTGGGTTGCTTCTGTCATTGTTACATTTAGTTCAGATAATGGTCATCCAATTTGAGCTGAAAACCCATATGATTACTCTGTTGTGTGCTCAGCACTGTCTCAAAGCGAGTTTTCATTTGAATAATTCTTTTCAATAGGATTTTCTTTTTCAGTGGTAGATATGAGATGAAGATGATGATGGTGATGATGATGGTGAAAACATTGAGAACAAAAATAGCTACCATTTATTGGGCATGTGCTGTGCATACCAGGCACTGTGCTACATGCTTTATGTGAATTAACTCAGTGAGTCTATGAAAAAAGTGCTACTATTACTCTCCTTTACAAATGACTAAAATGAAGTACAAAGTACAGGGAGATGATCTACTCACTAGTGAATGATGGCATCACCGTGTCTGATCCAGAACCTGTACTCTGTATGTGCTCATCAATGCCTTCTTCATAGCAGCAATGAAATCAAAAGACTGGAAGAGTCCTTCAGAGGTCAGCTATTCCAACTCCTAGCTGGAGGCAGGATCATGCTAGAACTGAATGCTTTGGTACATATACTCTACCTGAAGCACCTCCATGACCTCTGTTCACCTGTTGAATGCTGACTTATATTTCAGGATTCACAGCACAAACTACTCCTCTAAGGGAAGCTTCCTTAATATTCCGAGGTAAAGTTGACCTCTTCTTCCATTGTTTATCTTAAATACTTTAATTTCACCTGTGAAATCCCATATCATGCAGAGTATGTTTCTAGAGGCAGTGTATAGGAATTAAGAATATGGGTTCTGGAGCTAACTGTTTAGGTTCAAATGCTGGATTTACCTAGGTTAGCTGGCTGATCTTTGGGTGCTCTGCTCCCTTAAGAGACTAATAATTTCTTGAGGCCAGAGAGATGATATTTACTATGAATGGCTTAAATGGCTAAGTCACAAAATTGTCATATTCTTGACACTAATAGGAAGTTTGACTGTATCCTCTTTCTGAAGAGCTGATGTACTGTTTCTGCTAGTTAATTTCTGGATCTTAATCCCTGATGGACATTGAGAATTGAGTTTGTTTGTTGTTGTTGTTTCCAATGGACTATTTTTTAGAGCAGTTTTAGGTTTACAGCAAAACTAAGAGCTAAATACAGAGATTTCCCATATACCCCCTTCCCTCACACTTGCATAGCCTTCCCCATTATCAGCATTCCCCCACCACGGTGGTGCATTTGTTACACTTGATGAACCAACATTGACACATCATTATCATCCAAAGTCCACAGTTTACATTATGGTTCACTATAGATGTTGTGCGTTCTGTCAGTTTGCACAAATGTATGACATGTTTCCACCACTATTACACAGAGTAGTTTCACTGCCCTAAAAATCCTCTGTGCTCTGCTTATTCATCCCCTAAGAACCTAGGGTAAAGGCCGTTTTTCTTTGGTTTTTTTTTTTGCATTTCTGTTTTTCCTTTTCTTTTTTCTTTCTTTTCTTTTCTTTTCTTTTTTTTAGAGACAGAATATCTTGAGAGTTATGAGGACTTCAGGTCTATACTTGTAGTTCACCAACTCTCTTTTTGAATGTTTTCTTTTCCTTGTTAGAAGTTTAATCTGGCTTTCTCCCTTTATGTCAGAGAGATACTTCTCTATGTTAAAACTCTTAATTCCGAGAGCTAAGGGAGCTCCTTGGTTGCTGGAAAAGCTGATATCTCAACCAAGAAGGACACTACTAACATCACCATGGTGACTTCCACATATTGTTATGGCCATCGTCATAATGATACCCTCAGTCAGTCACCCGGAGCACAGTGAATCCTGCCAAAGGGAGAACACAGCGAGGGAAAGAATTCTCCTCACACTTTTGCACCTTGCACCGTAGGAGAAAATGGTACCATTTCTAGAGACTGATCCAAAACTGGTATGGTAAGAGAACTACAATCGTAACATCTGCTAAATATTCGTAGGAGTTACAAGTATCAAATGCCTGCAGGTGGAATTGCTGGGCAAATTCAAGCATAGCAGTTGGGGATGTTTAGTGTGGCGGAAATCACTATGCCTTTCAATACCTCTATGTCTCATAAAAGAAAAAGATAAAGAATGTTGAATGCCTTTAGTAAGCTATGTATTGTGCTAAGCTATAGCATAATATAATTGTTATTATTAAGATAATTTGTAAATATAATCCTAGCTTATCAAGAAAAGATTGGTTTTATAATTTGTTTATGCATTTATTTATATAGAACATATTCTCAAGTTAAGATGACATTTGTTAGATGTTCCAGAGGCCAGATATTAATGATAAAGTGGCCTGATAGCCAAATAGAATTGGAATGTACTGGGCCATTTGGCAGGAACTATTTGAATCTGTCCCCTTTCTCATCCTCTGCCAGGATCGCTTCAAGGCAGAGCAGCCATGAATGACCATGTATTAATATAATTGTATTTCCTTGCTTTTTTCCCAACTAGCTGCTTTTGAATAGCTTTGCTCTTTTTCACATCTTTCTTGTCTGTAGCATTGGATCCCAGCTTACTGATATGTGCACTTTACATAACTTCGGACCAGGCCAGGGCTCAGCTTAACAAACGGCAAGTTTTGGATGGCATTTGGGATTCCATTAGGACTGAAAAATGTTGGAAGATAAGGATTGTATAGATACCACTGTCTGTCTTTGTTGATGTACAATGTGTTATCCTCTAGTAGGGTAGGCTTATAAAACATTTGGGAAATTTCTCCTTCCTGAGTTAGACTGGGATAGGTGCCTATGTCCTTACTCTCTTCTAAGTTGTAGTGGGACATACCTGTGTGATTGGGAATAGATCTTGGTATCAATAACCTCATGTACATACTAGGGTAGACCTTGTGGAGGAAGCCAGCACCAGGGTGTAAGATCCTGAAGCCAAGGGGTTTAGAGGAACTGGAAGATGGACCACTGGTGATTTTTAGATGGCCGCAGCTAAAAGGCTGAAGTTTCATGCCCAAGAGGTCAGAATAAGCCTGAAATCACTGAACTAGAAACTCTAGATATTATTAGAATGGAGAAGGAGCTAGAGCAAAGGCAGAGGGAAACAAGAGGCGTGAGTGGAAAGGGGCAAGGTCTGAGGATGTTCTCATCAAAAGTCAGCCCCATTTTAATGGCCTCTAGCCATAAAGTGTGCTGTTGAAAACTGAAGGAGTAGACAGATGCTTAATGGAAACCCTTTGCCCCTTAATGGAAGAATATAAGACCGGGTATAAATTCGTGTCTTTTTTCTTCATGTCTTTTGGTACCATAAACTCTAGGAACACCCTATAATATTTCTTCATTATACTTACCCTTCCTAGTATTTATTAGAAATTTAAGCCCTTTAGGAATTTCTCTCTTCTATTAGACTCTAAGTTCCACAAAGGAAGAGACAATATCTATGCTTGGTACATAGTAAGACTTACTGAATGTTTGTTGAGTGAATGAGTGATGGAGGGAGTGAGGGAATAGTTCTTTTGTTCCTTTCTCTCAATTGGGGAAAACAATCATCTCTTGAGGTTTGCGTGGAGAGGCTCTCACTGGCATGTACCTGACATGTACCTTGCTCCATGCTGTCTCTCACTTCCACCCTTTTGCAAATGTGGCTCTTTGCACCTGGAAAATTCTTCCCTCTCCCCACTGACACTTGTCTCTGTTTCTACCTCTTCTGCTTCTCCCTCCTTCTCTGCTCCTGCATAGACAAACCATCCATCTAACCGACATATTCTTTCCTTAGCCATCTTAACGCCTTCAGTCCAGTTACTGTGAACTCTGAATATCCAGGAACCCATTTTGTCTCTTTAAGATAATTTTGCATATTTCTACCCTTATTTGTTATGCGTCAACTTTACAGCTGAACTCTGAGAAGCAATCTTAATCTTCACACCTTGAGGGAGCATCTCACTGTTGTCCCTGTGTCCTGGCCCATGATGTGCATCTCCCGAACACCTTAAATTTTACTAGAACATGCTCATAGGAAACCTCAGGCAGCTACTTAGTTGTTCCCTAGGGCTCTGTATTTCTTGAGCTCTTCATTTTCTTTTTTTTTTTTCCTCTCATTTTTCCTTTATTAAGAAAAGAAGATAACAGACAAGATAAACACAGAGAACCAAATATCTCAAATTTATTATATGCACTAACTGGCCTTTGCAGTGGTTCGTTAATATCTTTTCACGCATGGGCCTGAATAAGCACATTGTTAACAAGTATAGACTTTTCACTGATCAGACTAAGTGCTGAACTTTTGCCTTGCTCTTTCCTAATGGTATGACCTCAAATGAGTTATCTAATCTTTCTGAGCCTCAGTGTTCTTCTCTGCCAAGTGGGGATATTGATAGTATCCTCACTAGTTTGTTGTGGGAACAGTTGGAATAATCTACATAAATGTACTAGGTATAGTGCCTGGTGCGTTACAGGGACTCAATAAGCTGTCCAGTTTCTTCTCCTTTTCCTTTGTTCTCCCCCCTCGTCTCAGATTGTCTCTAATTGTTATTGTCCTTATTTTTAGGAGGTAAATCCAAATCCATAGTTCAGGGGCTTCACCAAGATCTTGGAATGTTTTGGTGGCGGCTTTAGGATCTCTTGTTTTCTGATTCTTAGATCTCTTTCTCTTAGGGGCATGGGAAAACTCCCTGAACTTGATTATTTATTCAGTTCTTTCCTGCTCCCCATATTGTCACGGCCACATTCGAACCATGTTATCGGCAAGTCTAACTGAAAAGGCAATTTAGTATTGCCCTGCATTGCATCATTGCATACATTATTTTGGTCTGTCGTAGACCTGTCAGCGAGTCTTGATGAAGTACAGAGCCAATAGTAACAAGCCTGAAATCTGACAGCTCTTTCACAGAAGCAACTCTGATTGTTGCAGTGGTGTTTCTTCAGAACTAAGAGCTTCTTGATCTCTTTGTTGATACAATTAGCCATCTAGCCCAAATCATACCTCTCCAGGAGCTGTATCTTCAGTGCTGACAATTCAGTCTGTTGGATGGCTTGGAAAAACAGAGCCATCATAGGCCTGGGAAGCACTGAAGGCTGCAGCCAGGAATGTCATGGTAATTTATCCCCACTCTCAGCTTTAATTATTCTGTTATTCACTAGCTTGTTCGATTGAGACTCTCCAGGTTCTGCCTTCCCCAAGCAGAGAACAAAAGGTTTCACTTGAAAGTGGGGGCCTGGCAGTATCAATACAGTGAATTGCATATAAATAATGCAACAGTGCCAACTGCATTTTTATAAAACTTTGTTGGAGAAATACATGATAATGATCAGGCCTCTGGAACTCAGCAGGCATGTGCTTTTGATGTGTGCTTTGCTCTGGATAAAAGCAGGAAAGTCAAAAGTTCTTGTTCTTGCTAAGGCTGCTTCATGGTCTCAGGAGTATGGCTGGAATCTTGGTGACACTTTTTCTCTGTTTCTCCCAGAGTTTGGAGGCTTCTACCTGCCTGGAAAAACTTATATGTACATAGTTGGCACACAGTAAA
The DNA here is from genome assembly GCF_000151845.1 of Pteropus vampyrus. Classification (NCBI taxonomy): domain Eukaryota; kingdom Metazoa; phylum Chordata; class Mammalia; order Chiroptera; family Pteropodidae; genus Pteropus; species Pteropus vampyrus. Next base: position 436,933 of record NW_011889086.1, on the reverse strand, counting down.
TATTTTCTGAATTAATATGTTTTTGTAACATGATAATGATAATGACAGTTATAGCAGTTACCATTGTTGATGGTCGAAAATGGGCTTTACTTATATCCTGTCATTTTAATCATTTTAATCCTCCTAAGACTGAAGTGATCTGGTTGTCCTGTTCTTTCTGTACTCTGTGCCCTCCTATCTAGCCTTAGGTCTTTTCTTTTGTCTGATCAGATCCCCCAAAGACAAATCTTCAGGATATAAACCTGGCAGCCAGAGCTCTGGGAGTTAAGCTGGAGAAAAGATCTTTAGGGCTGACTTGCAAAAAGGCAGGTCTTTACTTCCTCTCTTTGTTCTTGTCAAGATGCCCCTGCTGGTGGCTGGGCCTTTTACCTGATTCTTTCTGAGGGTAAACCTTAGCCTTCCTTCAGGGTACAGGAGAGGTAGTACTGACTGCTCATCCTGAGGGCATGTGGGGCTCTAATTACTGCCTAGTCGGCTTTCAACCAGCCCGCTGTTTTTAGCCCCACTTTTATTTCTACTTTCAGAAATACCTGGTGTCACCACTTTGTGGGTCTTTGTAGGGTAATTGTTATGCTTTTGGGTTTTCCCCACTGGTACCTAGGTTTTATCTTGCCAAGTCTACCAAGAGAGTTACTACTCATCCGTCTGTATTTTTTGGCTTTCAAATTTCTGTTGCTGTCATCTTCTATCCTGTTTTCTTTTTTATGTGGGTTTTTGCCTTTTTGAAATATTCTTATACTGCCATTTTTGGAGAATTTATAAAGGGAGCAGAGGTCAACATGTGTAGTCAATCTGGCATCTTTAACTGAAAGTCTCTCTTTGTTTTTGCATTTTTCAAAAAAGGAAAGAAGATGTTAGATTTGGCATGTTTTGTGTCTGGGGAAGTAGGTGATGGGAGGTAGACAAAATTCATTTTCAAAACGCTGTCTTTGTTCTGTTTAAGTGGATGATCTGCAAGAAAACCAGTGTTCTGCTGCCGTTGGTCATTCTAGGAATCAAACTTTTGTCTCCTCTAGTGCCTGCACAGAGAGCAATAGCCGAAGGTCAATTAAAAAGTGACTCAGGAACTTGAAAGCTTCTATAACTGACGTCTTAGGGTTCTCATTCATTTACACAATAAACATGCACCGAGCTCTCAAAATTTGCTGGAGAGGCACTCTGCTTGGTCCTGGGGAATGCTTGATGAAGAAGGCAGATATGGTCCCTGGTGCAGGAGATCATGACCAGGCCTGAAATACTAAAATTCCCAGAAGGCCAGATGGAGCATCAGGAAATGAAACAAAATAAAATAATAATATTCTTTTATGATGAAGGGATAAATCCTTTAGTATCTCTTGGCCTTCTGCACTCGTACACATTCTTGCCTAAAATAAGATAAAATTGAGGAAGCCCATAGTTGTGGACTCCTTCAGTCAGAACCTTTAATCACTGTGGGGCACCGAACACACTGAATTTCAGGCAAACCTGTATAAAAGACAAAGGTGACCTAAGATGGTCCCATTTTTCAGGATACTATTATGTATCTTTTATTTTACGTACTTTTTGCCCTGCTTGTTTGTTAGTTCTGCTCTAAACCAAAGAAAAAAGAAATCTGACGTTAGTTGAATTCAAGTTGCCATTCTAACAAATTATGATTTCTTCTTTAACCCATGAGTGTTCTTGGTGAATTGATCTTTTATTATTATGTAATGTTCCTCTTCATACCTGATAATACTTCAAGTTCTGAACTTTACTTTGTCTAATGTTCATGTAGCTACTCTCGCTTTTTTTTTATTAGTATTTGCATGGCATATCTTTTTCCATCCTTTTATCCTTGAACTTGACTTATGTCTTTATTTTTAGAATAAGTTTCTTGTAGACAGCATATAGTTAGATTTTATTTTTATCCAGCCTAATGATTTCTGCCCTTACTTTGGGGTTTTTAGGCCATTTACATTTAATGGTTGGAGTTTAATTGACTATTTTGCTATTCTTTTTGGGGGGTTTTGTTTTTTAAGATTTTTATTAAAATATAGCTCATATACAATATTATATTAGTTTCAAATGTACATGATAGTTATTTAACACTTAAATACCTAAAGAAGTGATTACCATGAAAAGTCTAGCGACCATCTGACACCATATAGTGCTATCAAAATATTATTGGCTATATTCCCTATAGTGTACACCATGTCCCCATGACTTAATTTGTTTTATTCCTGGAAGTTTGAACCTCTTATTCTCCTTAATCCTCCCCTTTTTGATTTTTCAATTAAAATTAACATTGAATATTATTTTACATCAGTTTCAAGTATACAGCACAGTGGTTATACTTATCAGTTTACCTTAATATAATTTTACCTCCCATCATGTGTAATGTACTTTTATATCTCCTTATCATTTTGCTGTTATTGTCAAATGTTTTGTTTGTACATGTTGTAAACCCCACATAACACATTGACTTTTTTCTAAAGTCAGTTATTAGACTTTAAAATTTTTATTTAATTTTAAGGAAATTTTCAAATGAAAAAACATGTTTTTTATGCTTACTTCCCAATTTACTGACTCTGATACCCTTCATTCCTTCATATAGATTCACATTTTCATTTAGCATGATTTTTCTCCACCTTTAAGAACTTCCTTTAACATTTCATGCAATGCAGATTTCTTGGAAATGAATTCTCTCAACTATTTGTTTGAAAAAGTCTGTATCTTGCATTTGTTGTTTAAAAATCTCTTTGCTGAGTATAGAATTTTAGATTGATGTTTTTCCTTTAAAAAATTTTTAGCACTTCAAAAATGTCATTTCATTTTCTTCTAGACCACATTGTTTTTTATGTTTGTAGACTTTTTGTCTTTATTCCTCTATAATGTGTCTTTTTCCTCTGCTTTTAGGATTTTCTTTTTTCTCTGTGATTCATTCATTCATTTACTCATTCATTCCCTCTCAGTGTTTATCCTGCTTTGGGTTCATTGAGTTTGGCTTTGTGGGTTGATAGCCTTTATCAAATTGAGAAAAAAAATTGGCTGTAGTTGCTTCAAATATGTTTGATTAGCTGCTGACATTGTCAATTTTATATTGTCGGGTGTCTGGATTTTGTTGTCTTCCTTTAAGGATCATTGAACTACTTTTTCTGGTTGGTGTTAATGTACTTTTGGCTTAGTTTTATCCTTTGGAGTCTTTTTTTAAAACTTAGTTGCAACAGGGTTACAGGAGCCTTTATACAAGGGAATTTCAGTCACACACCCAAGGTGTATGTTTTTTAGGTCTCTACTGACTATGATCAATGAAGACGTTCCACTCTAATTTTAGTAACTCCAGTGATTCTCAGTTCAGTGCAAACTCAGAACTATTCAACTCACAGCTTTTCAGTTACTCTTCACCAGACCTCATGGAGTGTCAGTGTACATATTTGCATGTTAGTATTCAATAAAAATGGAGTGGGACTTTTGGGTAGATTTTCGGGGCTCTCTTTCTGCATAGCTACCCCTTCTTTGGAAGTCTGTGCCACCACAGCTTCCAGCCACCCCACATTCCCTGAATTCTGATCTCACTTCCTTGACTTTACGAAGCTGCTGTGTTTTCCTTGGCATCCCTCTTCGGCGTTGTGGTCTGGTATGCGCTTCCAGGCGGAAAGCCAGAGGGATACTGGGGCTCACCTCATTTGTTTCCTTCTCTCAGGCATCACAGACCTGTATTGCCTGTTGTTCAAGGTCTGAAAACAGTTGTACACATATATTTTCCCCTATTTTTCTAGTTGTTTAAGTCAGAGGTGTAAAATCTATTCTCTGGTACGCCATCATGGTTAGGAGGAGAATTTTTATTATTTCTACTAGAGTAAGTGTTTCTGTCTTGATGTGGCATTTAACTTCATCAGCTACTTTTTATTTTTCAATATGAATTGGTCATTTTTCTCTCTTTTAATAAAATACTATGGGAAAATATATTCATAGATCTTCTATTATTAAAACATTCTTGAATGCTGTTCATGATGTATTTTTTTTCACATTTTCATATTAAACTTGGTCATGTTTTGTTTAGAATTTTTGTGCCCACATTCATAACGTGAGAGTAGCCTCTGATATTTGTTTCTCATACTGTCTTTGTTTGGTTTTTATAACATAGTTATATTAACTTTATAAATAACTCGAGAAGTGTTTCTTTTTTCTTTAAAACTCTGAAATACTTTGGAGTGCTCTTTTTCTTGAACATTTGTTAGAACCTCTAGTATGGGCTTGACGTTTTATTTGAGAGATGATTTTTACTACTGACTTAATTTCTTTAATGGTAATAAATGTATTAAGGTTTCCGATGTTTTCTTGTGTCAGTTTTGATAAGTTCTGTTTTCCTAGTGCATCACCTTAATCACTCAGCCACAACTATGGTCTGTTTTTCTAATAAACTGTTCACTACGTCTAAATTTTAAATTCACTAGCATAATGTTGTTTCTGTAATCCTTTTTTTTTTCTATTAATGTCTGCTTTACCTATAGTTAGGTCTGCCACTTTTATTCATGATGTTTATTTTGCCTTCTTTTTTTTTCCTCAATTTTGCTTGAAGCTTTTCTGTTTCATAGAATATGCTTTCATAAAACCACGTTTTGATTCTGTTGACTTTCTAAATTTTATTTTGTTATTTTTGTCTTTCATCTGTTTTAATCTTTACCTTTTCGATTTTTCTTTCAGTTTAATTTATTAATGTTTTTCATAATTTTCTAAGTTGGCTGCTTTGGTTATTAATTTTCAGACATCCTTCTTTTCCAATAAAAGCTATTTAAAACTCTAAATTTCTCTGTAAAATACCACTTTACCCATGTAGCCGCCATTCGTGTTGTAAAACATTCTGTCCTTTGCTCCCCCAACCAATACAAGTATAAGAAATTGAATTTGTTGATTATATTTGAATCCTTTAATCCTTATTATTGTTAGTTGTTGTTGTTTACCTATTTCTTCAAGCTTTGAAAGTACAATAAAATCTTTAACTAAATTTTGTCTTTTTAAGTGCTTTTTTTGGAGATCTTGTTTTATATATTTCACACTATATTGTTCAGTTCATAAAAATCTAATGAATGGTAATATTCTTGGATTTGAGTATTAT
>NW_011889086.1:377927-431806 GCF_000151845.1 Pteropus vampyrus | reverse complement strand
TATGTTTTTTAGGTCTCTACTGACTATGATCAATGAAGACGTTCCACTCTAATTTTAGTAACTCCAGTGATTCTCAGTTCAGTGCAAACTCAGAACTATTCAACTCACAGCTTTTCAGTTACTCTTCACCAGACCTCATGGAGTGTCAGTGTACATATTTGCATGTTAGTATTCAATAAAAATGGAGTGGGACTTTTGGGTAGATTTTCGGGGCTCTCTTTCTGCATAGCTACCCCTTCTTTGGAAGTCTGTGCCACCACAGCTTCCAGCCACCCCACATTCCCTGAATTCTGATCTCACTTCCTTGACTTTACGAAGCTGCTGTGTTTTCCTTGGCATCCCTCTTTGGCGTTGTGGTCTGGTATGCGCTTCCAGGCGGAAAGCCAGAGGGATACTGGGGCTCACCTCATTTGTTTCCTTCTCTCAGGCATCACAGACCTGTATTGCCTGTTGTTCAAGGTCTGAAAACAGTTGTACACATATATTTTCCCCTATTTTTCTAGTTGTTTAAGTCAGAGGTGTAAAATCTATTCTCTGGTACGCCATCATGGTTAGGAGGAGAATTTTTATTATTTCTACTAGAGTAAGTGTTTCTGTCTTGATGTGGCATTTAACTTCATCAGCTACTTTTTATTTTTCAATATGAATTGGTCATTTTTCTCTCTTTTAATAAAATACTATGGGAAAATATATTCATAGATCTTCTATTATTAAAACATTCTTGAATGCTGTTCATGATGTATTTTTTTTCACATTTTCATATTAAACTTGGTCATGTTTTGTTTAGAATTTTTGTGCCCACATTCATAACGTGAGAGTAGCCTCTGATATTTGTTTCTCATACTGTCTTTGTTTGGTTTTTATAACATAGTTATATTAACTTTATAAATAACTCGAGAAGTGTTTCTTTTTTCTTTAAAACTCTGAAATACTTTGGAGTGCTCTTTTTCTTGAACATTTGTTAGAACCTCTAGTATGGGCTTGACGTTTTATTTGAGAGATGATTTTTACTACTGACTTAATTTCTTTAATGGTAATAAATGTATTAAGGTTTCCGATGTTTTCTTGTGTCAGTTTTGATAAGTTCTGTTTTCCTAGTGCATCACCTTAATCACTCAGCCACAACTATGGTCTGTTTTTCTAATAAACTGTTCACTACGTCTAAATTTTAAATTCACTAGCATAATGTTGTTTCTGTAATCCTTTTTTTTTTCTATTAATGTCTGCTTTACCTATAGTTAGGTCTGCCACTTTTATTCATGATGTTTATTTTGCCTTCTTTTTTTTTCCTCAATTTTGCTTGAAGCTTTTCTGTTTCATAGAATATGCTTTCATAAAACCACGTTTTGATTCTGTTGACTTTCTAAATTTTATTTTGTTATTTTTGTCTTTCATCTGTTTTAATCTTTACCTTTTCGATTTTTCTTTCAGTTTAATTTATTAATGTTTTTCATAATTTTCTAAGTTGGCTGCTTTGGTTATTAATTTTCAGACATCCTTCTTTTCCAATAAAAGCTATTTAAAACTCTAAATTTCTCTGTAAAATACCACTTTACCCATGTAGCCGCCATTCGTGTTGTAAAACATTCTGTCCTTTGCTCCCCCAACCAATACAAGTATAAGAAATTGAATTTGTTGATTATATTTGAATCCTTTAATCCTTATTATTGTTAGTTGTTGTTGTTTACCTATTTCTTCAAGCTTTGAAAGTACAATAAAATCTTTAACTAAATTTTGTCTTTTTAAGTGCTTTTTTTGGAGATCTTGTTTTATATATTTCACACTATATTGTTCAGTTCATAAAAATCTAATGAATGGTAATATTCTTGGATTTGAGTATTATGTCTTTATGGAATGTTCTTTGTCTTGCTAATATTTTTTTTATCTTGTATTCTACTTCATCTGATATTTATATTGTCATTTTTAAAATTTTTGTTTATATTATTTCTTTTTCAACCTTTTTTTTAAAAAACCTCTATTATACTTTTAAAAATCAATATTGTAAACAAGATCTATCTTAATTTTAAGTCTGATGTAATTCTAATTATCTTTTAACCAGTTGTTGAAGTCATCCCATTCACATTTGTTGTAATAACTGAAATAATTAATTTTATTATTTCTACCCTATTTTTATTTTCGAATTATATTGCATTACCCTTTTCCATTTCTTTTTAATTTTAATTAGTTTAGTTTGATTTCACTGGCCTGTTAATTTTCTCTTTATTCCCTTCTACCCCTTGTTAATTTGAGAGTTCTACTAAGCTTTTTGTTTCTATTAGCTTCTCCATTAAAACCAACATTAAATTTATGTTTTTCCCTAACATACATATATATCCCAAAATATTTTTCCTGTGTATCCCTTGTTCAATCTCTGCCTTTGAGGTTCTGCTTAATTAATATTTTCAGTTTGAAGTTGTTGGATTTTTTCTTCTAATATAACATTCCTGTTGTGTTTCAAGAAAACAATATTACAAATTCCAGTTTACACTATCATCCATTTAGATTTAAATGTGTGTGTGTGTATATACATATGTATGTGTGCACATACATACATGTGTATATGTATATGGAGAGAGAGAGACAGAAAGATAATAAATATCATTGTTCACTACCACTGGTTCCTCTGGTCTTTGATTTCTCCTTTGATGAGATAGTTGCTCTGAATCAATTATTTTTTGGTTATGTTTTTTCTCAAGTATTGTCCTCAGGGAATGTATGTGAGATGTTTACTTTTTGAATCTTTACATGTTGAAAATGTTTTCCTTTTTCTCTGACAGCTGAATAATATTTTGTCTGGGTATAGGATTCTTGGGTTATTTTTCTTAATAGTCTCTGTACATTGTTCCACCGTCTTCTACATTCCAGAGTCGTAGATGAGAATTCCTTCACTAGTCTGAATCTCTTGCCTTTGTATGTAACTTATTCTGTCTGGAAACTTGTATAATTTTCTGTTTATGCTTGAAATTCAAGTATTTCCTGGATTCAATTCCTGGACTTAATGAGCCTTTTAATCTGCAGGTTTAAATCTTGCTTCAACTCAGCATATAGCTATAAAGAAAAGAAAAGAAAAGCTAGTATAGTGTTCATTTAATTATAACATCTCCATCTATTTTTTCCTTCTTTTTACTTTTCTCTTTTTTTATTATAAAAAAATCCCTTCTGGAATTTCTGTTATTCTTATGTTAGGCTGCTGGATCTGCCCTCCAAGCCTCTTATTGTCTCATTATTTCTCTCTTTGTGTCTTTGCTATGGGTAGTAAGATGTTTCATTCACTTGGTCTTTCAAATCACTAATTTGATTTTCAGCAGTGCTACTGATTTTTTAGTTCTGCAGAAATTTAAAGTTTTAAGTTTGAAATCAGTGTTGTTTGTTTAGAAAGTCTTTCTTGCATTTTTTTTAATTTCTCATTGCTTTCGTTATTGATGTTCTTTTCCAATTTTTCATCCTTTCAACTTCCATAAGACCTACCTCTTATAGATTTTCTAGTTATCTTTTCTCAAGTGAACTAGCCTCCATAAGTTAGATATTGTTTTTGTTTCGTTGCTCATCGATTGACGTTCTTTTGATACTTATATAAGTTTTTGTAATCTTTTTTTTTTTTGACATTAACAAATTTGAAAGAAGTGAAAGGTACAGCAGTTGCTCCCTGGACATTTGTGATGGCAGTGAACAAACAGTGGCCTCTTCTCCCTGAGGACTGGGCTATGAACTCAGCTCACTTCAGCTGTAAAGAATAACAATGAAGTATTTCCAAATTATAATACTACCTTAAAGGAGAGAACCATGAGTTTAACTTAGAAGTAGCAAGGAAACTTTTGCAGAGGAGATGATTGAACTGGATCATAAGGGTGATTTGGAGTTTGCCAAGTTGACAAAGATGAGTGAAAAGAGCAATAACCAATTAAGACAGTAGGAACAGTCAAAGTGGAAGCATAGAAGTCGACACATGAATGGGGCATTTGGGGAGTGAAGAGCTGCCTTTTGTGGTTGGCGTCATTATTTGATCAGCTTTCTCTTCAATTAAATTTTCAGCTTCTGGGAGAGCAGAGGGCCAGGTGTTTTGTATATCACTTGGCCTACCATAGTGCCAAGATCGTACTAACTGAATACTAAATGTTTATTGGGTGAATCCATGTGAATGACTGAATGAGATGCACCTAGACTATTGGCCATATGAGATAGGTTTCTCTTTAAAACTGCATGAGCAACCTAGGTTTACCATTTACCTGTGGTAAGGTGGACAAATCCTATTCTTTCTTTAGTGCTTCCATTCAATCAGTTTTCATTGTGGCTTGACATATGATTGAATGTGGACTAAATACTGGTGATACAGAGATGATTAGGGCTGATTTTGCTCTGAAGGAGTTCCTAGTTTAGTGAGAGAGATGGAGAAGTGAATGGGCAAAGACAATTACTATGGTAAGTGTTAAGAATATGTCCTGATTAGAACTTGGAGAAGAGGCTTTGAACTCAGCTTGCCCTCCACTGAGGCTTCATGAAAAGGGACAATGCAAGCTGAGTCATGAGGGCTAACTAGGAATTAGATGTCTAACAGGGAAGAACATTTTTGGCAGAATGGAGCAAAGGACTCAGTGCATAAAGAATTCAGAAATCAAGGCCCACTATGGAAAACTTTTAATAATTCAGTATTGCAGTGGAGAAAGCAAGGGTGGAAATGGTAAGAGGAAATTGGAGGTCAGCATGGTCATATCACAAAGGGTCTTTTAAGTCCCATGAATGATTGGACTTTTTCTGAAGGTGGTAAGGAGCAATAGAAGGGTTTTAATCAAGGGTTGATAGCATCAGATTTTATTTTATCAAGTTTGCACACAATATGGAGAGCAGATTGGAAGGCAGTAGGGCTGTAGGGAAGATAAATAAAGAAGCAGTTAATTACACAGCATGATAAGGATTGTGATAGAGGATGGCTACATGCTTTGGGAGCTCAACTTACCCCAAACTGGGGACTCAGCCCAGGCCAAAGGAGGTATTTTTGAGTAATCAAGGTAAAGAAATTAGGGACAACTTTTCAAATAGGAATAGGACAAAGTCACAGAAATCTTCAAGAACATGATTTTTTTCCCCAGAGAACTACAAATGATATTTTACTGCTGGAGTGTAGAATATTAAGCATGAAACGAAACTGGAAAGGAAAACACCTTCTAGCATTCGAGTATTCCTGCTGTTAAATATTGCTTTAGACTGGAGTGACTATATACCAGACTCTTTTAAAAAATACCTTTTCATTATAGAGAATTTTGAATATGTACCAAACAGCATAGTATAATGAACACCATTTACTCATCACTCAGCCTCACATCCACCAACCCATGACCAATTCTGCCCTATCCATAATGTCATTCACTTCTCCTTCTCTTATTTTGAAGCAAATCCCAAATATCATACTATTTTATAAATAAATCGTTCAGTATGTATCTCTAAGTGATAAGATTTTTTTGAAATATAATCACAATTACCAATATCATACTTAAAATTTAATAATTATGTTCAATATCATCAGATAGCTTAGTCATTGTATATAATTTGTATATAATTTCTAATTATCAAAAAAGTCATCTAAATATAAATATAGATATAAATAAAAATATTCGTATACATTGCTTGATTGGGAGCTAAAAAGGGGCTGAGACTTGAAAGAGGTACTCTCAATCATTAACATGTAAATGGGGACTTTTCATCTAAACAGGGATGTATAATTACCTAGTTTGGTTTATTCTCTTCAGTACTACTGTAGATATCTTTGTAGGTATTTGGCAAAACATAAAGGAAGCCTAGCTCATATTATTGGTTTTACCTCTCTCCTATTTTCTTAGGTCTCTCTGTTCTCTGGTGTGCAAATGGACATACTCAGCAGAGAGAGGCTGGGATGACAGTTTCTGGAAGATGATTGGTTTGGAAGACTTTGTTGCAGATAATTACAGCAAAATAGGTAAAAATAAAACAAAAAAAAAAAAACCAAAAAGCCCCTACAAATCTGGAGGGCAGTTATGCATGTGTATATTATATGAGGATATTGATGGTTTTTTGTTTTTTGTTTTTTGTTTTGATGTTAATTAAAATACAGGAACACAGTCCTGTTTTAATAAGAGAGATGAGTAAGTTATGGTGGGTAGGACATGACTAGTAGGCCCCTATGGTGGGCTTATAGGAACTCAGTGGAGATACAGGCTATGAAACTCTGCATGGAAATATAGAATCTTAGACATTGGGCTATACTGAGGAAGATAATTGCATGAAGCAGCTGAGAATAGCGTAATCAAGGAGGTGTATATGGATCATTTCCAGTCATTATAAGGAAAATGTCTTTGTGAGTTAGGTTCAGGAATCAGGCAAGGTCATGAACAGAAAAAAAAAAAAATTCAAGAGATCAAAATGAGAAAAATCATGAGCAAGACAGAAACTGGTACATGAGCCAGTGGTATATGACTAAGGTCATGGGGTCTCAGACTTCCAGGTTTATGTGGCACTGACTGGTTAGTAAAGCTGTGAGTGATTGGTATGGATTTACCTGGCAAAAAGAATTTAGATACTAGGTACATGTATCAATAGCATTTTTAAAGTTTAAGGTTCACTTCACAGGAAGACATTTATTTCCAATAGTTACTGACAATTTTTGTAAGCTGTCAATAGGTAAGCAAATATACCTGATTAAATAGAAATACTTCTGTATTGTTTAGTGTTTTGGCTAGGCTATTGTAACAATAAAGTTAAAAAGTACAGTGAATTAAGCAAGATTGAAGATTATTTTTTTATGTTATATAATAGTGATTATCAGGGCAACTCTGCCGTTCTCACGACATGGCCTCCAACTTTGGAACCAAGTTAGCTACTCTAGTTCTCATCATTTCCCAGCCAGTGAGGGGAAAGAATGAAAAGGACTAGAGGAATCCATCCACATTTTTTTGGAGGGAGCATAACATGGAAATGGGCTGAGTCATTTCTGATCACATCCCATTGACCAGCACTTGTTCATAAGTTCCCACTAGGCTGCAAAGGTGTCTGAGAAATGCAGTCATTAGCTGAGCAGCCATGCGTCCCTCCATATGACCAACTAAAACTTGAGAGTTTTGCTTTAAATAATGGTGAACCACCAGTAATGTTTGCTATAACTTCAGGCTACCGTTGATAATTGAGTCATGTAGTAGGTTATTTCCATTCAACTTTTCTCTGGTGGGGTCCTCATGACGACTGTATCAGAGTTCAAGAATATAAGGAGAGAAGCATGAAAGAGCCAAGTAGCATCTATATTGCTATATTTTAGACAACATAGCTGGTTTCTGTGGTTTGTTCAACTAATAATAGCTAAATCTGGGGCATAGAACAGAGCCAGGGTGGTCTGCAGAAAAAGCCCTTTTGGAATTCCTATGGCTTAGTTGAAACTATCTCAGGATCTGAGCTGGTAGAGAACTGGGGAGGAGCTAGGGACCAGGGGAAGAAAAGAAGAAACAATGCATCAGTAATTATCATCTACTTCCAAGTTCTTTAGTAGGTGATTGATTTTACACATTATCTTATTTGGCCCTCACAAACCTATTTGTATAGCTATTTCTATTTTACAGATGGAAAAACTGATTTTCAAGTCCTTGTGCATCTTTAAGTTATAGAGTCAGTATTAAAACTAGAGTCTTTGACTCCATACTTTTCTACTTAAGCAGACAGCCTCCTTGGGATATATGAGAACAGGGAACTGATATAGCTATACAGTTGGCCTCTGTCCAGTATTTAGCACCCAAAGCCAACCTGTGCTAGATCGGCATAAGTGTTCATATCTGGAAGGGAGTAGGGGTGTGATATGGGATATCAGTTGATGAATGGGTATAACTTGAGTATTATTACTTTAAGTAATATGGTGGTTAGTTTGAAAATTCTGAGTATCAGAGCATTTTGAGTCAGTGACTGGGGAATAGGATCAGTCTTTTGTTCTGAGGAATGAGGGAGCTGGCCAGAGGATGGAGTGTCAGAACTCCTGCCAGCCAGTCTGGGGTTTGGACTCCATACTTTTGACTCCATACCTTCAGGCCTAGCAGGGGAAAAGGGCAGCCAAATAGGAAAGTCATACTCAACTGAAAGCTCCTGGAGGGCAGGGACCATATCTGCCTTACCCTCAAGTTCCTTGGCAGAGAAGATGTTCATAAATATCTACTGACTGAATGGGTAAGAGAGCCCTTTTGTGTACTTTCTTGTGTCTTTCCTTATAAGGACACTAATCCAATCAGATCAAAGCCTTACCCCTTTGACCTCATTTAACCTTAATTACCTCCTTATAAACCCTGTCTCCAAATACAGTCACATTATGTGTTAGGGCTTCAACATGTGAATTTTGGAGGACACAATTCAGCCCATACCGCCAGGGTACTAGTGCACTGGTCATTAGAGCTAAGGCAGGGCCACTAAGTCCCCAGTCCTCAACTTGTGTTTTGGAGGCTCCCTCTGAGCTTCCTATCTGGCTGGAGAATCATCCAGAATGTCAGGGGTGATGCTCTTATCCTGTAATTAAGGGGTGCAGGCAAATTGGGTCGAAAACACTGAACTAGGAGCTAGGGTAGTTGTAATTCTAGCACTAACTATGTGAATTTCATCAAATCTCAATGTTTCCATATCTTATAGTCATGCTTATGCAGGATGTAATTAATGGTAGCAATTAAAACTAATAGTTTACTGCTTCTCAGACATGGTACTATTGAATTATAGTTTTAAATTTTCAAAACTGTAATGGAGTTATTTTTATTTATCCTGTCCGACAGCTGAAAACCAAGGTTTGGAAAGGAGAAATGTGCCCTAATGAATGGTTGCAGAGTTTACAAGTGGCAGGAACAGAATTCAAACCTATGTCTGGGTGATTCCAAATCCTGCTCTAACCATTTCGCTATGCTGACTTCCAAATAATATTCATTGTGTGCCTATAGTAGGTAGTGAATACATAGTAATCCTCCTTTTCCTTCTATATTTCAAGCACATTTCTACGTGCTTTCACATACCTTTTTGCAGGTAATTCTCACAACCAGTGGCAAAGTACATCCCATTACCTTGTTTACAGATGAGAATCAGAGATAAGATTCAGTAACTTCCTCTAACTACATGCAGAACCAATAAATCATGTCAGAATTGATACCTTCCCAGTGAAAGGGCCTAGAAGGCCCTTACTTTATTCTTAATTTACTAGAACAGAAATTTCAACTTCAATTACTTAATTGTTCAAGTGATTTTTAAAATTTATATGCCCTCCCCCCAAGTTTAGTTGCTCTTCCCTGGATGTTCCCATAGTATGCTGAACATAGCTTATTAGAGTATACATTGATTACCTGTTTGTATGTCTTGCCTTTACAGTATACCGTGCACTCCTTGACATCTGGTTTTTCATTTATTTACCTTCATATTCCAGTCCTGGCATAAAGCATGGCACATTTTATTAGCTAAATTACTGTTTGATTAGTAAATGGATAAATTACTGACTGAGATGGCTGGTACTGGGATATTGGTGCTTTTTACTTTTAAAGCTGTGATGATATTTACTGGTTTTAGTATTTTTAGTGACTGAGGTCCAACTCAACTCTGATTTTCTGATTATAGCAGGTCCTCGAATAATGTTTCGTTATAACGTTGATGAGAAAAAAATCGATTCCCACAGGGGCCACTGCCTATGTGGAGTTGGCACATTGTTCTCATGTCTACGTGTTACCCTGTTTTTCTCCCACTTCCCAAAGATGTGCACACTAAGTGCTTTGCTATATCTAAATTGTCCCAGTCTGAGCGAATGTGGGTGTGTGTGAGTGCACCCTTGTGTCTTGAGCTGTCTGGATAGGCTCCAGGCACCTGTTAATCTAAACTGGAATAATCAGGTTAGAAAATGATCATCTTACTTGTTCTTATTAATCTTTCTTAAATGCATTTGTAGCTCACATTTATTTCAGTGTTTAATGTTAGAAGTGTTTTGGGTATTTATTTAGCAGTTCGGTGATGTTTTTGTGACCAAAAGTACACTGTAAGAACTTAACTCTTGTTTATATTAATTAGCCTATGGGAAAAATGGTTTCATTATACACCGTTTTGATGAAAGTTGCAACTTCCAAGAACTTATTAATAAGTGAGGACTTACTGTATTTTAACTTTTTGGTGCCTCCCCTCCCCTCACACAAGATACATGTTTATTTTATTTTTTCCCTGAAAAATGTTTTTATTGAAGTATAATTGACATACAGCCTTATATTAGTTTCAGGTACACAAAGTAATGATTCAAAACTTGCATACACTGAAAAATGATCACTACAATAAGTCTAGTCTCTATCCCTCGCCATAAAAGTTATAATTTTTTTCTTGTGATGAGACCTTTCAATGCTCACTCTCCCAACAACCTTCAAAAATACATTACAACACCACTGACTGTAGCCAACAAGTTCTGTACAACATCCCCACAGCTGGAAGTCTGTACCTCTCAACCGTCTTCACCCATTTCACCCTTTCCCCTCCTTTCTGACAACGACAGCTCTGTTCCCTATATTCATGAGTTTTCTTTTCTTTTTTTATTTTCTTTTCATTTATTTTGTTTTTTAGATTCTACATAAAAGAGAGATCATACAGTATTTGTCTTTCTCTATCTGACTTAACTTCACTTAGCATAATAACCTCAAGGTTTATCTATCTATCTATCTATCTATCTATCTATCTATCCATCCATCCATCCATCCATCCATCCATCCATCCATCCATCCATCCATCCATCCATTATCAGTTGATGGACTCTTAAGTTGTTTTCATATCTTGACTATTATAAATAATGCTGCAGTGAACATAAGGATAAATATCTTTTTTAATTAGTGTTTTAGTTTTCTTTAGATAAATATCCAGAAGTGGAGTCACTGGATCTTATGGCAGTTCTATTTTTAATTTTGGGAAGAACTTCCATACTGCTTTCCATAGTGGCTACAATAATTTACATTTCCACCAACAGTGCACAAGGGTTCTTCTTTCTTCATATCCTTGCCAACACTTGTTATTTGTTATTTGTTTTGATAACACCCAACCTAACAATGAGGCGATATCTCATTATGGTTTTGATTTGCATTTCCCTGATGTTTAGTGATGTTAAGCATCTTTTCTTGTGCCTGTTGACCATCTGTATGTCCTCTTTGGAAAAACGTCTGTTTAAATCCTCTGCCCATTATTAATCAGATTGCTTGTTTTTTTGTTATTGAATTGTGAGTTCTTTATATATTTTGGATATTAACCCCTTATCAGGTATATGATTTAAAAATATTTTCTTCCATCCATTGGTTGCCTTTTAATTTTGTTGATGGTTTCCTTTGCTCTGCAGAAGCTTTTGAGTTTGATTAGTGTATTAGCTCTGCTAATAGAGCAATACCTACAGGAAATATTCATTAAAAGTCCATAATGTTAATCTAGCAGAAAATTTCCAGAGTAACTTTATTAGATTTTGCCTGTTAAGTTAATGGATTTTTAATGGATGTCCTAAGGAGAACATATCATTAACCAGAATATTGCCATACGTGAATTAAAACTTACCTATTCATCAAAATTAATTGTGTAATGTCTCTTTTCAATTTCATTTCTGGTGACTTATACTTGGAGTTTCAGGCTGAACCAAAAAGTGGAAGATATTAAGTGGAATGTTAACTCTAAGTTGTGACTTTCAGAAACTTCTCTGGAAGCTACCTCCAGACATTCTATTGCAGTTCTTGGAACTATGAAAAATGAATCTCGGAAGCCTCCCTATGAAGTGTTAAATATTTCCAGTGGACTCATTGCCCGTCAAGATGTGAGCAATATAGTGCAAAACCTTTTAGCAGATTTGAGAGAGCGTCATGGATTTAAGCATTAATATAATTACCATAATTTGCTCCATGTGGAGCTTTTAGCCAAGTCTTTACCAGCCTTCCTGGACTCATGCAGTAAATAAATGCTTTCCCTGAAAACTGAACACCTCAGCAACTGATGGTCTTATGGAAGGATATTTTTGAAATAAATTATTTATGAAGTGTAAGTTAAGGATCAAATGCAATATTTATATGGTGCATTTCAAGGACAGAGGAAGAAATTTACATTGTTTTAAGTAACTACATGCAAATTTCCAAAAACTAAAATGTTACTACCTGATGCCTTCCTTCAAGGAGGTATTTGAATGGTGTGGTTTGGGAACATTATAGAAGTAAGGAAAAAAAATTTTTTTAATCAAAAAAATATGGTAGAAATCTCTTTATAATCAAAAGTAGTCAATTTAATGTTCAGAATTGATAAAGAAAACACAAACCCAGTGTTTTGTAGGGAATTATATATCCATAGTCCAATAAAATGATCTGTGTCAATAAATTTTGACCTTCAATTCCATGTGAATCATTCCCAGGTTACCTGTCTAATCCTAAACATCTATCACAAGCAAACAGGAAGGAAGAGATCATCAGGGAGAAAGGATCTTTAGGAAGATAAGCAACATCCCACCTGTTCTAATCGATTATCCAGGCTCACTTTTAGCATATCCCAGTTCCTGGGAAAAGTGCTTCAGTGTTTTATTGGGGTAGGCCTCTTTATGAAAACTCATGTGTACAACAAGGCTGAATTATGGAGTGATTACTTGCATTACAGGAAGAGCTTTGTTATATAAAAGGGTCCAGTGTGTTAGCTTATAGATCATTCATTATTTGGGGTCTAGGAAGCCAGGCAAAGAAGAAACTTAAAGCCCAAGCAGAAGGAGTTAGTGACTGTCAAGTGAGAGGCAAAAATGAAGATGAAGCATATATGAAGGAAGACAGTTACTTAAGGTGAGGGAGGCTGCATATTTTAACTGGTTTTCTCTCCCTCTATGAGACTGTATTTTAGTCATCAGACACTGTGAGTGCAGTTATCTGGCACACAGTAGATACTGATGAAATATTTGTTGAATGAGTGAATATAGGTTAAATGAAAGATTTGATAAATAAGTTTCTTTATGGCTTCAGTTTTCTCTAATACTTAATGGACTCTCCATAAATTATTTTGAATTAAATGATACTACTAGTTGACAGACAATGATTTCATTTTATAAATTCAGTGTTTGTAGTCCATTATTCAGAACATATTTGCCACTTAAGACTCCTGTGGAAGACATACTCCAACCTGCATAATAGCTGTGATCAAACCTCATTTTTGTAGCAGATCTCTCATAGTTTTTTCCATGACAGGAGATATTGCAGATTCCTTTCACAGAAAAATAAAACAAAACAAAACAAAAAAAAACAAAAACAAAACTTAATTTAGGAAGATTCAGAATATTACTTTTCCACAGAGTAAAATAAACCCTGTAACTGAAGCTGTATTTTAGATATTTCTTTCCTAATGTTTTTGTGGGCTTAAAACTGTAGGTAAAGAATCTTAACTGTTGACATGTACGTATGTGTTGAGGACTTAAATGTGCCTGGCAGTACTTACCACCGTTCAGTTCTAAATTCTAATCAATTGAGGACAATTCACAGAGCCACCTGAAGCAAAGTGCAATATTGGCTTTGGTTAGATTGAATTAAAGAGCATACTTCTTTTCTGAACCTGGCTGGACCTTGCGAACTGCATGGCACTGTCTTAATCCACTCATTCGTAGGCCAGGGAGCTGGGACAAGAAGACAAGAGACTGGGCTTGCTTTAGCACTTGATCTGCTCTTTGGTCTGTTTAATTCAGGAACTCAAAATTCCCACTGGCTTGTATACAGGCGGTTCAAGAAGAGAGACACATACAAACAAACAGAGACTCATGGACATGGACTATATACTGGTGGTTACCAGAGGGTAGGGGGTAGAAGAGGAGGGGGTAGGTAGATGGTTAACAGGGGTCAAATATAGGGAATTAGGGGGAGGATGAAGTGGGTAAAGGTGATCAAATATGTGGTTGCTGAAGGAAACTGGACTTTGGGTGGTAAACACACAATAGAATATACAGATGTCAAATTATGATGTACAACTGAACATTATATAATTGTATTAACCTATGTTACCCCAATAAACTTAATTTAAAAAAAAAAAAAAAGAAGAGAGACACATGCCAAATCTGCACCGACTCCGTTTCAAGGCTGTGTCTTCATTGCCTGGTTAACATGCCCCAAAGATGTTGGGGGTTTTTTCAGTCTCGTGGCTCAGCTAAGGGATTCCTCTTCCTATAGATGGAATAAGTAAGAGTAGAAGCAGTATACGGGAGTTCACTGTAGTGCTACTCCATCTTGGGGGAGAGGAGAAGAAATCCCCTTATGGAAACCTGTCTAAGGGGTTCTCACCAGCAGTATTCATCATGACCATTGTTGGGAGCCAGAATCCAGCAATATTGTACATAGTCATGGGTTTTGTAAAATCCCTTTTAAGCTATTAATAGCCAGTGTTCTGAATTTGCCCAATCAAACTGGACATGTTTACAAGGATGCATGCATTTATTCCTTCAAATGTGAAAATCGTTTTTTATTTAGAGCTTTGTTGAACTACTGCTGCACATTGGTGTCACAAGCTATAGGTGCTGTTTTCAGTAACTTATATTGGGAGGTCTGGAGAAATCACTGGCCACAGGTAATCCACATTTTCTAGGCTCTGTGGTGCCTATTGCACCACTGTCTCCCATGTCAGGAGGCAGGCCATCTCTGTGGGTGCTCTGGACTAGGCTTCTCTTGATCATGCAGCTGGTGGGTGACAATCTTGGCCTCTAAAGTAGCCATTTCCTCTGACTTCTTAGCTCCTCTCTAGTGCCCTTCACTCCAGTTCTGTGGAGTTTTGATGGTGAGATACCCATGACCTTTTCAGTTTCCCAGCAAGGGCTAACCTTTCTGAGAATCCACATCAGAATGCTGCTGTGGTCAGGTTGGTAGGTCACCGGTTGACTAATGGCTTCTTCAAGGTTTGTTGGCAGATACTGCATTGCCGTGAACCCTATTGATCCCAGAAGTTTGCCTGCCGCTCAGACAGCCTCTGCGGGCATGAGGAGGTGGTGAGTCATGGCCCCGCCACCCTTGCCACCCATCTGTTCTTGTGGCAAGGAAAATAAAGATGATCTTTTTGTGGTATTGTAAAACCTAGAAAGACATTAAAAATTCTGTTAAATTTTCATACCCTTTTAGCTGTTGAAATGTACAATCTATTAGGAGGAGGAAAAAAGCCTTTTGTAATTTTTTTCCCCACTGCCTTTACTTCAGAGGCTACTTAAGGGACCAGGTAATGATTTTACGATATTTATTAATACTTCATGTTCTGCTTCCCTCCCCCATTCTCTTCTACCAAGGACTATGCATTTGTCTTTAAATTCAAAATACAGAAGCTGCCTGGGGATCTTTAAGATACATATTTTTTTCTGATGTCATATGCTGTCATGTTATCAACATTGCATGTAGGGATCTTTTGTTTCAGAACTACTGGATAGGGGGTATTTATTTTTAAAGTGAATTTTTGGGTAATGGAAAGAAAATGGGTTTTGGAGCCATATAGACATGGGTTGGAATCCTGGCCTTTCCATTTACTAGCTGTACGACTAGTATCAAGCAAGTCGCTTAACCTATGAGGGTCTAAGTTCTCCTACTTGCCACATTAAGAAAGTAATACCTGAGTAATGCTTGGTAATTAGGATGCCTTCACACGGATACCTTATAATGCAGTCTTCAAGGGAAAAATCTTATTTGAGTACTCAAATTACTTTTAGTTTCTCCTGGTTTTTCTGAATAATTACTTTTATTATTCTTTCTGTCTCTCTCTGTCTCTCTCTGTCTCTCTCGCGCGCATATCATACTGAGTTTCTAGTAAGATCTTCCTCATCCCTTTGGCTGCTTGAGGATTTAAAGCAAATTTGAAACTCATCTATAGTAAAATTTTTAAGTCATTGGTATATGTGTTTAACCCCATATGAATTCATTTTGTTCTCATCTTTGGTTTTATTAAATTTTAATCCCAGTTATTTTATCTTTTCCTATTAGTTAGCTCCCTCAAATATTTTCTAAGACAAGATAGCATGTAGAAAAAAGTCTGGAACATATTTGGTACTCAGTACTCAGTACTCAGGTGGTTGGTAAATGAATGAATAAATAACCGTTAGAGTACACACAAACAAATGCTTCAGAGGATAGTTAAAACAAATAAAAGAGGATTGAGATCATTAGTTTGTGCCTTTGAGAGATCCGAATGAAGATGGGGAGTAAGCAGGTCTATGCTGAGAAGGGAGATAAGGCTAGAAATAGAGATTGGGAAGTCATGAGTGTAGATGGTATTTAAAGCTGTAGATATGTATGAGAGACTCTAGAGAAAGAAGAAAAATGGATCTGGGGAAAAGGAATCACAATACTTAAAGGCCAGGTAGAGGAGGATGTACCTGCAAAGAAGGCTAAGGAATAATGGGCAGGGAGATAACAAGATCAGGAAAGTTGAGAATGGGAGGTAACAATCTCTAGGGATGCTAAGAGAGGAAAGGAGATGAGGCCTGAAAACTGTCCATTTGATAAAGTGACTCAGGAACTTAAATGAAAGCCACTTTATTATAATAGTGGGGCAAAAGGTAAGGTTTGAGGCATAAGTCATTAGTACAATGGTTACAACTCACATTTCTCAAGCATTTTCTAGATGCCAGACACTGTACCAGGTGCTTAATATGGATTATCATATTGCGACAACCTTCTGAGATCTATAGTAATCCTATTCCTTTCCCACCTTTTATAGAAGAGGAAAATTGAGGCATAAAGAAGTTAGTCACCCAAAGTCATACAGCTATCTGTTGTGGATTCAAGCCACATATTAGATATGTAGTCAGGATTCAAGGCAAAATAGTCAGATGCTAGACTAGGAATACTAGCTGAGAAAACAGCCAGCAAGTTTAGACAACTCTTAAGGGGTCTAGTTGCGAGAGAAAGAAAGAGAAATGGGGACAATGGCTAGAGGAGGAGGAATTGTTAAAAGTAGATGGAGTTTTCTGTTACTTGGTTGGTTGGTTGAAGTTGGGAGAGATTTGCTTGAGAAGGTCTAGTTGCTGATGGGAAGTTTCCAGTAGTGACTGATAGATTGACGATACTAGAGAGAGAAGGGAGGAGAATCAGTAAGGTACCAGAGAAGGCAGGAGGGAATGCCCTCTGGGAACGAGTTGGGGATATAGTCGTTCTCGGAAGTGGCAAGTTGAGAGAGCTCCCTTCAGGTGGCTTCTGTGTTCCTTGTGAAGTAGGAGATGAGATGGTCATCTCATCAGAAGTTTGAGAAGATTGAAAAAGGTTTAAATAGAGAATGAGGGAGCAAGATGATCAGAGAAAACAAGATGATCAGTTTGTTGAATGATATTGAGAGCCTCGCCGAGGGGCTGCCATGGTGTTATTAATCTGCCCTGTTGTGTGATTTTCTCCAGCAGTGCTTAGCATTCTGGTTGCAAGCACAAAGGAGTGGGTTGTTCATTTGCTGTCTTGTTAATTGTAGTGAGTGAATAGTAGCACCACCCATCCAGTTCTGCAAGCCTTTGACACCTCCTTCTCCATAATCTTCCATATCTACTCAGTTTCCAAGTTCTATCTGTTTTATGCTCCCAATATCTCTGTAATCCATGCACTCTGTCTGCCTTAAATGCCAACCAAGTCTATGTTCATATTATCTCCCACCTGGACTAGTCAGCAGCCTTTTTACCCTTCTCATTGAATTTAGTCAATCCGTTCTGCACACTGCAGACATCGTGAACTTTTTAGAATGAAAATCTAATCCTGTGACTTCTTAAGTCTTTCCAGTGCTCTTGAGGCACAAAACAGAAGCCCCATTATGTCTTCCCCTTCTGGAGCCATTTTCTGCTTTGATTTTGTTCTCTAGTAGAGCGCCCTTCGTTTAGTTCGCTGCATATAACACCCTTATCTTCACCACAGGGCCGGCTCTGTGGTCTTATTGTCTTGCCTCCAGGATCAAGTTCATGTTCTAATGGCAGAAGAAGGACAAGGACAAAAGGCAAAGTATATATTTGAACCAAGTCTGCTTCCATTTCAGATGTCACCTTTTGACACCTCACCCAAATCACTTCTGCTTACATCTTATCAGCCAGAATTGTATTACATGAATACCACTGTCTTTAAGGGAAACTGGAAAAGATAAAATTTTCACTGGTTACATTGCAGCCTTCAATAAAATCTGAGTTGCAGTATTAAGAAAGAGGAAGGTGTGTACTAAGAAGGCAACTTAGAGTATCATAGATGAGAAGGTGCCTTCCAGGTGAAGAGTTGAGTGAAGGATATTGCTGATAAAACAATAGAATAAGTAAAGGTTCAGAGCTGAGTGATATGGTGTGTGCAGAGAAGAAGTTGCTGGAACATTGAGTTTGAAACAGAGAAAAGAAAGAGATGAAACTGGAGACATAGGCAGGGACCAAATTATAATGTCTTTACTGTGCTATGATGAGTTGCTTAAACTTTATCCAGTATGTTCATGCTCTCTAAATGGAATTTAATGCCTCAAGTGATACCAAGCAAGATGGTCTATGGAAGTAAAATTTAGAATTTCTATTTATCTTTATTTCATTCTTTTTGAGTTCTTTTTTTAGGTATGTTTTATGATACAGACATATCCACATAACACTTATAAATTCAATAGCACAAATATATAATTTTAAGAAAAAAATACATACACAGAGAGAGAGAGAGAGAGAGAGAGAGAGAGAGAGAGAGAATCCATGCTAAAGACCTTTTTAGTGACATACATAATCAAAATGTTTAGAAACCATTGTATTAGGCATCAAGGAACTGTTGGAATATTTTAAACCAGGAAATGCCATGATCGATGGCATTTTTTCCCTTTAAAATACAAAGTTCTTTAATTTTTTTCATAATTTTAGAATGTTAGTACTTGGAACACATCTACTACATTAGACAAGGAAGACAACTGAAGCCCAGGAAGGTTAAATAATTAGGGACAATCTCTGAATTAGTCTGAGGCAGAGCTGGAGCTCAAACCTAGAGCCCCAGCTGTGTGTGTGTGTGTGTGTGTGTGTGTGTGTGTGTGTGTGTGTGTGTGTGTGTGTTTCTACACAGTTCTTCTTTTCTTCCTGAATGCTCGTCCTCTTTCTTCAGCACTTACTCTCTTCATCAGAACCATGGACTTGTGGGAGCCAAGAAGGGAGTAAAGGTATCTAATAAACAGGACCTCACAAAAAAATGAGTTTTGTGACAGCAAATTACCATTTTAGTCTCAGGATTCCATTGACTTTTTGTTTAGTTGTCAACCTGGATGTTTCGAGGCACAGATTTCCCCCAGGTTGTGTTTTCATGATACTAAAACCATAGACAGTTCATTTCACTGGAAAGACTTTTATGGCATTGTGTTTGCAAAGCCAACATGCTAAGTAAAAGATCGAACTGAACAGATTTCTTACTTGGGAAGATAGAGACTTTCCAGAGGTGTGCTGCTGCACTTTACCTCAGCTCTCTGTGTTTAATGAAGAAAACACACGTTACCATGGGGATGAATTTGTGTTTGAATATATTTCACAAAGAGTATCTTGTAAAAATTGATAGGGAAAATTGATTTATAGAATACTATTTCCTGATGCTGTGACTACTAGTTCAAGTCTATGTTAACTACTTCTTGACCAGTGCAATTGATTTATTTCCTCATGCCTTCATTAGCCCAGCTATGCAAGAATAGGAAGAACAGGGACTTTCTGATAACCAGATGGTGAAAAAGATCTGTACTCTCCCGGGTATACTCAACTATTCAGAAAATTCAGTTTATAGGGGTACAAACCAAGGGTTAGATGTCTCCAGACAAATGTGTTTGTCAAGTTGATGATCATGTTTACCAAGATCGTTTTATCACCAGCTGAGTCCTCTTTTAATGGCTTAGGTCACCCTGGAATTATTTCAAAAACCAGCCTGGTATTATAACCTCTTGTGGTCCTGCCAGACACAAATCTAAAGTGAAGTCTGTAGTCTTCATGGTAGCAAAATCCAACCTCAAGCTCAATTATATGAATCATGTTTTCATATTTGAGCAAGGTCTTACCCCTGAATAAATGACCGTTTATTTAAAAGACAGCATCTGGTACACACACACACACACACACACACACACACAGTTTTTTTGGACGTAGGAGCCTTGATTACATTCCCAAAGGGGAGATTTTATATATATATGAAATTATGTGTATATATGTATGTACATGTAGTGTGTATACACATACAGTTATAGGACCTGATAACAAAGTTTTAATTTATTTGACAATCCTTTATAGTCTATGAAATTTAGTTTAAATATTGAAATCTTGTTATTTTTGGAACATTCTAATGGCTTATGAGTACAAGAAAGAATCTAATATATACCACGTAATTTTTATGATCATTTTTGAATAAATATATGTATTACTAGAGTTCCTGATTTTTATTACTTAGAATACAGGCTGTTGCTCTAATAAAATCTCAAGTTACAGTGGTTCCAACAAGAGAAGAATTTATTTCTTCTGGTCCCAGGCTGGTACTGCACCTGAATGGATTCAAGGATACAGGCTTTACAGATGTTGTTTTGCCGTTTATAAGGTTTTGTCCATACGACTGAAGGAAGAACCATTCCAGCCCTCAGGAAGGAAGAAAGAGGAAGGTGAACATATGTTCCTTTCCTTTAAGACCATGAACAAGTAATTATACATGTTACTCTTATTCTTATCCCATTTACCATGACCCAGCCACAAGGCCAAGACCTAACTGTAGGAGAGGCTGGGCAATGCATTCTTTAGCTGGTGGCCATGTGCCCCGCTAAAATACCTTATATTGTAGAAGGAAGAGAGAATGTATGTAGTGGGGCCAACTCTCAGTCTCTGCCATAGAGGTTAAATTACATATGAGTTTTCCAACATCTTTTTTTCTATTTTTACTGGAAATAGGGCTCAAATCCTGTGATTTGAGATTCATCCATCTATCCTGAAGCATAATGAAACAGGTGGTATGAGAGCTAAAGTTTGTTGAATGTCTACTATATGCTGTGTCCTTTATATACAGTATCAATGCTATTATTATAACCACCATGAGTAAGTTATTCTTCACATTTTACAGGTAAGGAAACTGAAGCTCGGAAAGGTGAAATAATCTCACAAAGCCAAGAAAGGTTAAATTTGGCACCTTTTAATGATCTAATTATCATACAGGTTGATTCTGGAAAGATAGTCATTCCCTTTCTGGGCCTCTACTTCCTCCTCTGTACACTGAGGGAGTGAACTCCATCAGCTATTCTCTAACTGGAGCATGTATCAGAACCACTTGAGGGCTTCTTAAAATACTGATTGGTGGGCCCCACTTAAGAGTTTTTGATTCAGAAGATCTGGTGTGGAGCTGGAGTACTGGCAGTTCCAGCAAATTCCTGGGTGATGGTCCCCAGCCATACTTCGAGTCCCATTGAAGTAACTGATCTCAGATTTCTTCCAGCTGTTACACAGTGGAGAGCCAGTGACATGGCTAGCTTCATTATTCTGTATTGGTGGATGATCAGAAATACCACCACTTCATATTATGACTTCTCACTAGCTTTGGCCAAATTTGATGGTTATCCCAGAAAATTCTCAACACGAATAGAGGAAAGCACTCTTTGATGTATTCATTTACTCATTTGTCAAACAAATATTTCTTGAACATTCCATGTGCCAGGCATTGTGCTAGATACTAGAGATACAGCATGATTGAGACACACCTGGCCACTGCCTTTGATGTTTATGTGCACTATGGAGAAAACATTATTTATTGTTATTCCTGAAAAGGAGGTATGAAATCTATGAGAATAAAATACTCTTCTGTAGAATTTGTGATTATAACTTCAAATTTTACTTAAATGGGCTAATATTTTACTGTGGTCTTAATAAATTGCCTATTTTTCTGTATCTAGTTTGATTTTTGTTCTTTGCTTTTTGAGGTTTTTCTATTATGCCAGCTCAGTAAGTGGCATTTTCATTTAATTTTTGCCAAACTAAAGGTTGCTTTCCTGTCCTAGATGAAACCTTGACTTTGTTCAAAATTTGCATTTTCATTTTTAGCAGATAGTGACATTTTAAATCAACGGCAAGAGCAGAAACCCTTGTCTAAAGCAATTTCCTCACTATTATTCCAGCTTCAATGAAATTAGAAGTCCTAGGGAGATGAATTTAAATAGTCATCTCCACCTCCACCTGTACCTCTCGCAATTTGGCTTCTTTAAAGAAGAAAAGATGAAGGCTGCAGAGTTCTTGAAGGGATGATGTCTATTATAAAAGAGAAGGAAAGGAAATAGTGTATCATAAAGGTTATCATTTGTTTGCGTATTATGTGCTGGGGACTGTTGCCAAGCATTTACATAAATTATCAGGTAAGCTTCCCAACAGATTACTGAGTACAGTATGATTACTATCTGCCTTTTACAGAGGTAGAAATCGAGACTCACAGAGGTTAGATAGCCTCACAGTTATTTGATGGAGGAGTAGGGATTCAAAACTAGGCCTGTCTGACTCCAAAAGCTCATGCTTTTTTACCAGTAAATTATACCTCCAGTCATTTCAGTCCATGCATTTTTCATAGGCATGGTGCTGAATCATTTGGCTTACTGGTTTTCTGACTCATCTCACTGATGAGGGCCAGATCCGATATATCTTCTGAATTCCTTGTATCATCTTTCTTCCTGCCCTTTTTTCAAGTATAATCCAGCTACTCCATCATCTTCTTTGTTTCCATTTGACCTTAAAGGAATAGCTTCTCATGGACCATCTCTGTTTGCCAGAGAGCAAACATGCATTTATTTATTCAGGACTATAATGTTTATTCGAAAGGAATGTTCAATCACAGATCTGATTTTTTTGAGCCTCATTCTATATCCCTGCAATTGGAAAAATGCTTCAATAAATAATGCCTCCACGAAGAATTACTATCACATGCATTATTTTAAAAGATTTAGCAAAAAAAAAAATCACTCATAATTAATATGAAGTAAATAATATGTTTTAAAATAGAATTTGCCATAATAGTGATGTGAATGTTGACTTTAATTTTTTTGTAAGTCAAAGACTTATAAGGAATTATGTGAACACATTAATCTGAGGGTTCAGTTTTTCTCTTTTTATTGGCAAAGACATAATGCTTCTCTTCAAAAGAAAGAGTTAGTGGTTTTATTTTTAAGCTAATTGAGATGGTTTAAAAAGTCTTAGCTAGCAAACACCTTTTTTAAAAATAAATTTTTCAATAATTTAAAGTGAATCAGACCCATATAATTGCATTTTTCTTAAGGGGGATATGCTTTCAAAATAATTAAAGTGGTGGCAGCTTTATAGGTCTTGAGCATATGTGCTTGGAAAATGTCCTTTGATTTGATATGAACCCCAAAGCTTTTATAAAATGGAATGAAACCGGGATCAACTTCCCAACCTCATTGCTAGCTAGTGGTACATGACCAGTAGCATAGAGAATGTCAGATGTCCACTTAATGTACATATTCTTATTCCTTTTTATTATTACAACTCAGACTTTTAGCTGTGTATAGAGTTCCTTAAAGTCTACATTTCCCAGCCTCCTTTGTAGCTATGTATGTTTATTTGAGTTTTGGCCAATGAGATGTAAGCGAAGTGTCCTGTAGAATTCCTGAGGCGTCTCCTTTAAAGGGGATGGTGATGTGGGGGGTGGTTGCATTTTCCCCTTCCTTCCTGTCTGAATCAGGTAGGTTGCCTGGAGTCCCTGCATCCATTTCAGTTAAAAAAGAGAAGGACCATTCTCCAGGGGTGCAGAACAGTGAGTTTTTATGGCACTACTATACCAGCCTTAGACTTTCTATTTATGAACTTCCTTTACATGAGAAAGAAATTTATTCCTTTTTTTTCTCTCCTTTTTGATGTCACTGTTTTGTAGATTTGTAGCTACATTTAATCATAACTAATAAAAACAGTGACTCATCAAATTTGGGGAAACAGCAAATGCTTTAATAGAATAAGTTTAGCTGTCATTATCGAGCACCCTATATATGCCAGGAACTGTTCTAAGAGCTTTATTTGTAATAGCTCACATAACTCACTCAACAGTCTTCTAAGAGACTGTTATCTCCATTTTACAGATGATGAAGAGATCACAGAGACGTTAAATAATTTGTCTAAGGTGACACAGCCAAGAGTTGAAAACAGTCAGTTTAGTTGTAGAACTTTTTCTAAGTCACTAGGAGAAAATGACTTGACAACATATAAGAACCAAGCAAAGGCTGGACTGAGACTCTAGCTTTTCTCTGTATAGGAGACTTATTCCCTACACCTGACTTTGTCGTTATTATGTGAATGCCCTCCGGCATATGGCTTAATGCCCCTGTACCTTGAACTTTTCACCAATAAGAGGCATATGACACTACCTCACATGCCTCTTGGGCATTCACTCTGAGGCTGGCACTGTGCCGGGTATACTGATCTGTTAGTGACAACCCTGCCTAGAAGGAGCTCCCACAGATCAGAATAGTTGAGTAAAGCTGTGGAACAAGGGAAATGTAGAACAACAATAATACCATGTCTGGAGGAGTTTTTGATGTTTGGTATATGGTAGCCAACCTGTAATTGTTTCTGGAACTGACTTGACAGTGCATGATTAAGTGCCTTGTGAGTGGGAAGAAATAAATGTAGTGAATCAGGAGAGACCTTTGGGGTCCAGTGGGTTCAGGGAGACTTAGTAAGTGCCAGGTTAATGTTGGTGGAGTCAGTAAGTGATGGTGCTGTGCAGATTTGGTTGGATTTGGGTCTGTAGTAGGTAAGGTTGGCTGCTGTCTCCCTCTTGCTCTTTCTGTGTCCCAAGTTTAGTTTCTTGAACACATTCTATGCTCACCTGCTTTAAACACAAACACTCTTTTCTCTGCTGGCTGTGCTTCCCCAGCCTCTCTTCCTAGGTAAGTTCTGCTCATCCTCTGGTCTCAATGACCCACAGGAAGGCTCTCCTGAGTAGATCATAACTCACTTATATACCCTCCAGGAGTGGTAGAATCTGTCAGTGGAGGACTTGGTTCTAAAGTCAGTACATATTGTGAAAATTTTGTCAACCAGAATTATCCTTGAAAATCCTTTAGGAAGCTAGCTCCACAATGGAAGCTGACAAACTAGCACAAGCAATCAGTATTTCCTTTTTCTTTCTTTTAGATAATGGCCTACTTTAGGGTCTAAGTTATATGAAAAAAAATCCAGATCACATATAGCCAAGTAGGTTGTACACCCCAAGGGCTGTTAGGTAGGTGGGCCATGATATAAATGGCACCACCTGAAGTTGTCAAGTGCACACACAACTGTACACCGTGGGCTTGTTAGAGCCCTATGTAGCAATAGGAGATACTCACATGATGAGAAAATAGGAACTGAAGCCAAGCAAGGGAAGAACTGATTTACATCCCACTTCAGGACTAGGCTCCTTGAGTGAGATAGTGAAATAAATCACTTGCATTATTTATATTGTTTAATTTCTCTCTGCATCTCTTTCATTTACTTCCTGAATCCTGTGTACAGTTGAATTTGTGTGTCATCTATACAAACCACAAATCTTCTGTACTTCCTTTTATAACATTCATCATGTTTGAATTTTTCATGGATTGCTTATAACTATGGGTTTAATGTTCCTGCCAGATTATGCATTCTATGAGAGCAGGGGCTATGTCCATCTCATTACCTGCTGTGGCCCCAGCACCAGCACTATACTTGGCACAGTTTTTCTAAGCAGTTTCACTGTAAACATTGATGTGGCTTTTCACTCTCCTGCCTTCAAGAAAATCCTCTAAATTTCTTAATGCTGAGATCTGTAGTTGCTGAGGCACTTGATTAAGCCTGGGGTGGTGATAAAACCTGTCTGGGCTGGTGCTGCGCTAATGCTACAGAAATCCTTGAAACTGATAATTATCCAGAGATACTTGATATATCTAAGGGCCTAAGAAGTTTTGGACCACCTCACCTCATTATCACCTCATTAAGCCCCCCACCTCTAAATGCTGTCTTCACTATTCCCACTCCCAACCCTATGCCCCAAGGCTCTTCCCCAGCCTGTCTTTGACAAGTGAACTTCATGGAAACTTGATCTTGAACATATGTCAGTATTGGTTTCTGAAAAGCCTCTTCAGTAACAACAGTATTGTTTTCTGTTTTTTAATTCTTCTATTTTTGAAAAGAGTCTAAAAGCCAAAGCAGCTAAAGAAATGAAAGCAGAAAACAATCTCAGCACTCTCATACCCCAATACAGTTTGTTAACTTTGTCTTTTTTTTCTGGTTAGTTTAACACAATTGAAACCTTACTTTAAATGCTAGTGTGTTAGCTGCAGTTTTAAAGTAACATTGTTACATATTCATATTTCCATTTTCCACTGTCTTTATAAGCATAATTTTAATAACAATATAATATTTCATCAGATGATCTTGATATTTTTAAGTCTCTGTCAAGACTGGACACAAAAGTCTTCACTTTTTTCCTTTGGCATATGAATATATAAAAGCTTATAAAAACACTGCAAGGAGCCTCTATTTTTATTTCCTACATATAAACTGTTAGAAATGGAAATACTAGGTAAAAAATAAACTCTTTAAATTTTTATTTTATTTCAAGTTATAACTAATACATATTTAGTGTAGAAAACTTGGAAAATACAGAAAAGTGTTTCTTCCAACATTCACCTCTAGGAGGTGGCCACATTTTGATGTTTTCTGTCTTTTTAATGCACGTATATACATATATATAATAATGTACTATGTATTTTATAACATTTATTTACACATTTTACATAATTGAAATAATTTATATACACGTCATTAAAACTTCAACTATATCATTTTAAATTTACCGTATAATATGGTTTTTTTCTTGCATTCATTTAAATATTCTGAATTCTTATTTTTTTATTTTTATTTATGTTTTCTATTTTATTCTATTTCTAATTATTTCTATCAAGATTAGGGATTCTTGTGTTTATACACATACGTCTGTCAGCATTTTATCTTATTTCTTAGGATAGATTCCACCAATAGTTGGATTAAGTCAAAAGATATAAATATTTTTAAAGCTTGTGATGTGTACTGCCAAGTTATTTTCCAGAAGGATTGCACCAAATTGAATTTTCAACAATCTGTAAGGTAATAAGGCCATGGAAAATAGCATGCCCTTTGTTTTAATTTCTTTGTTAGTGAAGTTGAACTTTCTCTCATGTGTTGTTGTTCATGTATATTTTCTTTTTTGAATTGTCCTTATTTTTAAAGTAAGACTATTTGAAGGTTCTTGACACATATATAGAAAAACGGTTTCGAAGGATGTTATTGTGATGTGTATGAAAGGTACTGGAAAAAGTTAGGTAAATAAGAAGAACAAAATTTCCTGATTCACTCTTGCATATTAGTTCATAAGATTCACCTCCAAACTTCAAACCTTTTCCATATCTAGTTTTGTTCTTTAAATTATTAATAGACACTTAATATGTTGTCCTTATTGGAGGCAAGCAATCAGGCTGTTATTTCGTCAGATCTCATCATCCCAGTTCTGGAATTCTGTAAGAGTGGTTTGAATACATTTAGGATAATAAAGTTAAAATATGATATCTCAGTTCTCAGTTGTTTGAGAGTCAGTGACCAGGTTAACTTCTATTTCTGTGCCTATCATTTTGATAGTAACTATCATTCACTTATTTGTGTATATATTGTCTAGTCTCAGACTGGAGTAGATGTACCAAGAGATGTTACATCTCTGCATAGTCTGATTCTTCCATTTCCTCCAAATTTCTGTTATCTTTTTAATCTGCTTGCTTATTTGGGTTTTTGTCTTTTATGTTAGGGGCTATCTTTAGATGATCAGGTGATCCTTGGCTGTCTTTTCATACTCGAGAATGGGGTACTTAAAAGCTAATTGGAAATTCTGTACAGGGCTGATCAGCTCAATCCTCACTGTAGGGTGTTCTGGATGGCTTGTTTAGTAAGTGAATCCTCTGCCTTTGGCTCTCTTCTCTTGGTGTAATTGGAGTCCCCAGAAAGAATATCTTCTTATATTTCAATATCCTATTGCAGGGATTCAAGCCTGGCTGCCTGAATTCAAGAAACCAGGGCAGGGAGGAGGTGGGATGCCTTCATATTCTTTATGAAATCTTTTGCTAAATCTTCCTTTTTTCAGTTTAACTTCCCACTATCAACTGCCTGGTATCCGGTGTCCAGATGCCTTCTGTTTTGCTCTTTCCAGGGAATAAGCCTTCAGCCTTTCCTCAGGTTGGGAAAAGGGGTGATCTTGCCAGTGCCAACCAATGCCGAGTTTAGCTTTTCTATGAAATAGGCTTTCGGCTGGATCTCCTAGTTTCAGCTGTTCTTTAACCTTACTTGCAGAGATATATGCTCCATGAAATTTTTAAGCCTTTAGGGGTTCCACAGGGAAGACTGGGTTGTTTCTTAGCTTTTCTCACAACTATAACTTAGGATTCAGGTGGTTTAGGATTGTTAAATCGATTGCCATGCATCGTTCTACTTTCTAACTTCCAAAATTTTGTTGCTGGTATTTTTGGCATTATGGTTTTGTGTGTTTTAAAAGAAATACCCCTATTCTCTCACATCCATTAGGATGACTACTATAAAACAAAAAACAAACAAACAGACAAAAACAGAAATAGCAAGTGTTGATAAGGATTTTGAGAAATTGAAAGCCTTGTGCGCTGTTGGTGGGAATGTAAAATGATGCATCCACTATGGAAAACAGTATGGTGGTTACTCAAAAAATAAATAATGGAATTATTATATGATCCAGGAATCCATTTCTGGGTGTATTCCCCAAATAACTGAAAGCAGGGACTCAAAGAGATAAGTGTACACCCATGTTCATAGCAGCACTATTCACAATAGTCTAGTACCCAATGACAGATGAATGGATGAACAAAATGTGGCATATAAACACAATCAAATATTACCCAGCCTCAAAAAGGAAGGAAATTCTGACATGCTACATTATGGATAAGCCTTGAAAATATTATGTTAAGTGAAATAAACCAGTCACAAAAGGACAAATACTATGGTTCCACTTATATAAGGTACCTAGAGTAGGCAATTTCAAGGAGGCAAAAATTCGAATAATGGTCCCAAGGGGTTGGGGGTTAGGGAGAATGGGGAGCTATTATTTAATAGGTATAGGGTTTCAGTTTTGCAAAATGAAAAGTGTTCTGGAGGTGAATGGTGGTGATATTTGCGCAACCATCCTAATATACTTAATGCACACTGAACTTAAATGGTAGAGATGATAAATTTTATGTTATGTTTATTTTACCACAATTAAAAATATATACCCCTTTATTTGTATTTCATGCCCATCGTGAGAGAGAAAACTAATTAGTTAAAATAGAAGCCTATTATTTCCTATTTAACAGGAAGCCTGTTTGAAGTTAAATGACTTTGCCCTGGTCACAGAGCTAGTCATTGGCAGGTAAGGATTTAATCTAGTTCTGGGAAGAAGGCTGGGGCTATTCCTTGCTGCAATGCATAGGTCAATTCATTCTTACAATAACCAACAAATATTCATTAAGCATCTTCTTTGTTCTAGCATTTTTGAAGGTGTCAGTAAGCAAGAATGTTAAGGTTATACATATTACATGACAGTATGAGGTGAGGATTCCATACAATAAGCAAGTACACACACAATACAGTGGCGACTATTGATATGTGTTATGGTGGAAATAAATGCAGAAATGTGGTGGGGAAGATTTTTGAGTTGATATCTCATCATGGAGATTGTTTCACCAATGTGAACATGTATGCAGGAGTGTTCCTGGCAGAAGAAACAGCATGTGCAAAGGGCCAGAGAGGGAAACGAGCTTGGCATGTTTGAGTAATTAAAAGACCAGGTTAGCAGAATGTAGTTAAAGAGGGGAATGGCAAAGATGGGGTGAGATTTTCAAAATGTAGAGCCTCATGAGCCTTGGATTGAGGAATCCAAAGTTTTTCCATGGGTAATAATAGTCGCTGGTTGGTTTTCAGAAGAGAAATGATGTGATGATTTAGCTTTTTAAGATGCAGTTGGCTTTCCCTAAGTCTCTACCATACAGCAGGTAGAAATCAGAAATGCAGTATTGAACAGACACTGTTGCCCACAAGGAAATTATAGTCTGATAAGGAAGAAGGAACAGCGTCAGTAAAAGACAGCAATAGAGTCCACAGTGTGCACACCAGCATATTAAAGTCAGAGAATTGTCGCAGTTTAGAAAGCTTTCTAACTTAGTTCAGCTTGGCATTTTCCAAACTTATTTGTACCAAGAGCTTCTTTTAAATAAAAACTTTTAATAGCCTTTTAAAACTTTGTGAAACATACTCTGGAAAACACTAAATTAAGGAAATATGTCAAGTTATACAACAAGTGTGAAGGCTGTACTGAATAGGAATCTAGCACAGTTCAGGGTGTGGAGGGGGCAGATACTCATGGTGGTCTTCATGGAGAAGGTGACACCTGAGTTGCTTCCTAAGGGGTGAGGAGAAATAAGCCATGTGAAGACACAGGGAAGGCTATTCCATAGAGAAAGAACAGCCTGAGCACAGACATGGGTACCCAAACAGCCACATCATTATCCTAGGGAAATAGATTTACAAATTTCAAGCAGGAAAAGGACAAGTTAGCCTTTTTGGCACATTAGCGGAAGTAGTTTTTTTTCAAATGGAGTCAGAGCAGAATGCAATTTTCCTAATCCAGATTTTAACATAACTGCCGATTTCTGTTGTCCAGTAGGCTCCTGTTCTCTGTTGCTGCGGTCTGTCCATCTAACCCTCACCAGTCTCCTTTCTGCATCTTTCTCTTCCCCCTGCCTGTACTTGCTGTGCAGCTCCGCCTTGGGAAAGTCAGACAGAAGCCCCTCACATGGATCATTCACCCCTGTGTCAGATGGCTCAGCCTTGCTGGAAGCATGGATTTCCTATTAGTACCTAGAGCTCTATCTGTACCACTATTACCGTCTTCACATTGTTTCTGAATATTCTCACAGTGCCTCCCCATTTTCCCTTCCATGTACTTCCAGGTTCATTTTTGCATCTGCTTTGTGCAAGGCAGCATAATTAGAGGATGTCACATTTCTCTGCAAGAGATAGTTTCATGCACAGCAGGACACAAGGGATTGGAAAGGCTTGCAGATACTGGAGGGTCTCCTTCCTGTGTACCCAACCCCTTCCATTCCATAGAATAGAGGTTCTTTACGTGGATTATTTTTTTCTTTATTGTTATTTGGTGATTAATAAAAATAGCCCCTACTTCTTTAGTGCTTACTATGTACCAGACACCATACCAAGCATTTTACATTATCGTTTAATTTTAACCCTAAAGTATGTGTTATTAACTCTATAATAATGAGGAGAAAGAGGCTGGAGAGGAACTTGCCCAAGGTCATTCAGCTATTTATAGAAGAGGCCATCATTTAAAGCTAGGGTGCAGTTGGCAAGTTCACACATCTAATTGTAAACATATCTGGGGATTCTGTGCTTACATCTGTGCTTGTGCCTCAGGATCACCAGGGAGGTTTTAAAACAAAGGATTCTAGAGCCCTACATCATATCTATTGACTGGAAGTCAGGGGCCTAGGAATTGCAATTTTCAAAAGCTCTCCATGTTCTCATCAAAAGGCCATTGTTGGGCCCCATCCCAGAGTTTCAGCTTCACTAGGTCTTGATGGGGCTGGAAAATGTGCATTTCTAACAAGTTCTCAGGTGCTTTTCATGCTGCTCCTTGGGGATCCCACTTTGAATAATGCTGGTCTAATACAGTTGGTGCAAAATGAGGATGCAATGCAAAGTGATAGGAGCAGGAGAGTTAGCATTAGGAAAACGAATGCTAATACTTTTTGCTTTTCTGTTTTAAGCCCTTGAGGTTTTATTTGGTTCTGACCAAACATTTTAATAAAGAAATAGGAAAGGAGATATGTTAACAGGAGTAGGATCTGCAGTCAGACAGCTGGTGTCAATTCCCACCTTCACCCCTTAGGAAAGCTTGGAACTTCAGTTTCCCTAGTGGAACAATGGAGATGCTAATAGCTGCCTCCCAGGCATTTAGTAAGTGGAGTTTCCATCGTCCTCTCTCTCCTTTCCGTTTACCTCAGGGAAAGAATTGTGAAAATTCAGGAACTTCTTTTAGACTTTAGGAGATTTTTCGAGCTATGGGAGCTAGCTATTGTGTGAATTCATTTTGTGAATCATTTAGGCCTGGGGTAGTCGATTTCTCTTCTGCCTCTTTTACATGCTCCTTCATTGTCCCTACAAGGATGTATGAGGTGAAATAACAGTGGAATCCGGGAGCATCTGCTGATGTCTGCTAGTTCATGGCCTCCAGGAAAGCAATGCCAGCCTTCCATTGGAGAACGAGGCTAGAGGTTACTAAGTAGAACCCTACTAAGGGAATTTGCAGTCACAGCATTTGGAAGATGGTCATTTTCCCATAAGGAAAGGGTAGAACTAATAGCTACACCTAGTCTTTGGGAGATCAGTGTTTTCATTCAATGGCTTGCAGATCTGAAATGGTCTTTACAACCAAAGCAACTAGACCCCAACTCCAATCTTGCTGTTTATTTGAAATGGGACTCAGACAAGTTGCAAGTCCATTCTATGTTTCGGTTTCTTGATTTTTGTTATGAAGATGACCCTCCCCACCCTCATGGGATTAGTAAGAGTTTAAATGAGATAAGAGCTGTAAAGTATAGTATGTTGTACCATCCCTGGATCGCAACTGATACCTAGTATAACAAACATAGTCCCCTTGCCTTATATCATCATTTGTATCTGTATAACTTCTAATATATGGATGGGAAAAAAGAGGAAAATAAAATATTTATGGCAAATCAAATAAGTGCCATGTAGTGTGCTGGGCTCTTTTATATTCACCATCTCATTTATTCTTCAGAGCATTCCTTTTATGTACTAGTCATCCCAGCTTGTACAAGGAGAAATAGAGTAGTTACACAACCAAAATTCTTATAGCTGGTAAATGTTGGAGTGGATTTGAACCTAGTTGTGCCTGAGTTCAACACTTGGGCTTCTTCCACCCTATCTATCTCCAAAGAGTCTGGGAGATCATCCATCGAAGGAAGGAGATTCAGATTGTTGCAGGTTTGATTTTTCTGGCTTAAGAAAGGTTTTCCTACTTTTACCATATTCTTTCTAGTTCTCTAAGAATGTGAGCTACTGGGCTGGAGGATATTAGACACCTACTTATGGCTTCCACTGTTAAGTAAGGGATAACAGAGGTGCTATTCTTAAACTCCTCAAATAAGCCATGGTGCCACGGGGGCCAGGATGCATTCAACGATGTTCTCCACAGTGTTATTTATAATAAGAATCATTAAAAATAATGACGTCAATTTTTACCTGAGCCCTGTGCTCCTGGAAAATAGTGAAGGTTAATAAATGCCATCATGCTTTGTATAAATAAGCCAGGAAATGGCTTACTGCAAAGAATTATCCTTCCTTATATGACTTTGATAAGACTCATGGATACATCTTCTGTT
The DNA here is from genome assembly GCF_000151845.1 of Pteropus vampyrus. NCBI lineage: Eukaryota > Metazoa > Chordata > Mammalia > Chiroptera > Pteropodidae > Pteropus > Pteropus vampyrus. The sequence continues at coordinate 398,383 of NW_011889086.1, read as the reverse complement.
TACTTGTAACAGGCCAGATGAAGGCCCTCCAAATTCCCATTCTTTGTTTATGAATAATTAGGTGTGTGTGTATGTGTACATTATAATGAATTGGTTCATGTGATTGTGGAGGCTGGCAAGTCCCAAGATCTGCAGAATGAATTAGCAAGCTGGAGACCCAGTAGAGCTGATAGTGTAGTTCTAGTCCAAAGGCTGGCACATTTGAGACCCAGGAAGAGCTAATGTTTCAGTTCAAGTCTGAAGGCAGGTGTGAAAAAAAAAAAGAAAAAGAAAAACCTAGTACCAGTTGCAAGCCGGTCAGGCAGAAGAGATCCTCTTTTATTGAGGGGTGAAGGACAAGAAGAGGTATCAGCCTCTTTCTTCTATTCAGGCCTTCTGCTGATTAGATGAGGCCCACCCACATTAGGGAGGGCAATCTGCTTTACCCAGTCTATTGATTTAATTGTTAATCTCATCCCAAAACACCCTCACAGAGACACCCAGGATAATGTTTGACCAAATATCTGGGCTCCCTATGGCTCAGTCAAAGTGACACACGAGATTAACCATTACGTATTCCTCCTCCAAAATAGATGGGCCTCAGGGTACAACATTCCCTTATCTGCTATCCAGTCACGCCACTCTTTCATCCCATTTCCCACACTGTTCTTCGTAGCCTTGTTTACTCATCTCTGTAAAATAAAGACCCTTTTTTGTCTAACCTTTGAGACACTTGCAGATCTTATGGTCACAACATTCTCCTTATTGCAACAATCTCCCTCCCCTCCTGCAAAACCCCTTAACCTCCTTACAGTAATCCTCACTAAGTCTTTCCTTGCTAAGTCTGGATTTGTTTTTAATTTGGGAGAAAGAAATTAAGTGTCTAACACTAAGGGGTTCGTTAAATAGTATAGCACATTTCAAATTCTCAGAAAGAACGTACTGTACTCATTGATGAGTAAATATGTCTGTGACACACTGTCGAGTTAGAAAGATAGACTCTAAAATTTCATACTTATGTTATCCCTTTTACATAAAATTAAATACATGTGTATCTTAATATTTTGGAAGGATAATCTCAAATGGTTTCTAATATTTCAGTGGTGGTTATCTTTGAGAGAAGGAAAATTAAGGAGAAGGTTTTTTTCCTCCTATTTTTCTGTATTGTTTGAATTATCTGTAATGAAGTTATATTATCTTTGTAAACTGAAGAAAAACCACAGTGCATAATAGCTTCATGGTCTCAATTTCTGTTTTTTTTTGTTTGTTTGTTTGTTTTTTAAAGGTCAATTATGATCATAGAAACTAGGGCCTAATCAACTGGCCTCATGGAGGTCTACCCTTGATCACCTTCCAGAGGCTATACAATTCCCAAAATCTTTTTTTAGAAGCAGCTACAAATGGCAGAGTCCTGCACAATTCATCTGTTTTTCCTCCAAGCTAAAGGCACTGAAGCCTGTTGGATGTCAGCTGGCTCCCTCTACCCTCAGTGCTCCCTCTGGGAACCATCCCCCATGGTCATTGTGAAAATGGCTGGTGACACTTCTGGGCTTTGGGCCAGCTTTCCTTTTTTGGTTTGCCTACATCCGTTTAGTTTCCTAGGTCCTGTATCCAAAGGATGAGGCTTTAAAAATGGAGAAATTAGATTATGTTTCATTTACAAAGCTTGAAGCTTCCATCTTCTTATTACTTCAGCATTTTCCCCCAAATCTACGTAAGCCTCCTACTCCTCTCCCCTGTCCCCATACACACCGATGACCTCGATGGAGACTTAAATGACATTAAGTCAGAGCATCATTTTTGGACTCTTCCCCTGCTAAATTCTCATGGCGATGTGGGTAAGGGCTTCAGGGATTTTACTCCCACGTTTGGGCTAAGTGCCAGGCTGGCAAATTCCACTCCTCTTCTTATGTACTCAGTGCCACTGTCCTTCACCCAGGATGAGGTCATTGTCTTCGTGGTTAAGGAGTGGACACTTTCTGCTTCTTCAGTTTTCCTACTATAGCAAAGCTTACCCAAGAGGTGAACAGTTTTACAGCTCCATATTTCTGTCCTTCCTTAATGTCTCCAGATCTACAGACTCACTGTGGGTCAAGTTCAAAATGTGAACCTCCCTTCTTCAGCCTCCCGAATCCAGATGTCCCTCAGGTATCCAGACTAAGATATCCATCACTTTGGGCATTTCTTTCTCTACTTGAACCAGATCAGATTTATATACTAGAGTTCTGTGAAAGATTTCATTTGGGGGAAAAACAAAAACAAAACTCTAGTCCTTGGAAAAAAGTTTAAAAAACATAGGCATATTCCATTCCTTCATATATTTGAGATGCTGTTGGGCTTTGGTGGTAAAAGAATCTAAAATCTTAGAATGAGCAACAATAACACACTTAGCCTTTTTGTCTTTACGTGCTCTATTTATTTGTAGCCAGCTACTGAAACACAACAGCTATTAAACTACAAGTTCTTCATAGCAGCCTCTCCTTGCCCAGTTGAGTTCTCTTTGCAGCCTCCACCCCATTATGTGTGAATGTAAATATATATGTTTGTATGTAAGAACTTATTTCCCTTTGAAAAGTCTTAAACACAACACAAAGACCCTGGTCTTTTGAATATTGTCTCTTGTGCTCTTGGGTTTTTCCTCCTAAACCTGACTGAAGGGATGCGTTGTCATCTGCTTTCTATATTTTGTCCAGTAAATGGTGGTTGTCAGGACAACGGTAGAGAAGGTGAAGGGTCATTGATAACCACATGAATTCTTTAAACAAAAATGATCAGAGCAAATTCCATTGTGTGCTTGAAAGCAGTCAAAGAAGAGGTAAGGTTTCAGACAGGTCTTTCCTTTTACAAACTTGATTATTCTCTTTAAATATTAGCTGTAGTTGGAGTTGCTTATACTTTTATTTAAAAATCCTGAATAAAGGCATTGCCTTTGTTAAAAAGTTTGCTTGTTTGTCATTCCACCATGAGACTGACTTTCATAGCGCCTCACCTTTGATGGCACCTTCGTGCTCTTGACAGAGCCCCTGGGGTGGGGGTACGAGGAGGACGCGTTGTGGTCTTCCATGATCTCCCAGTAACAGACACACAGAGTAACTACCCAACACATATTGTAGGAATGAATGATCTCAAGTCTGCACAGTGTCCCTTAGAGATGGGTTTATGATTTATATCTGCAAAGAAACTGAATTCAGGGACTTTTGGTAACTTTTTCCAAGGCCCTTAAAAGCTTAGGATTGGGAGTATGTCCAGAATTAGAACCCAATTCATCCTGACTCCTAAGACCATACTTTTTATTATAGCATAGGACTTCACAGTAAAAACAAAACAAAACATAGAGAGGAATAAACATTTTAAAAAACAAAACATTTCTAAGATGAAGTAAGTATGTATTTTCAAAACAAGAGTAGGAAACCTTTTTCAAAGGTAAAATAGTTGGGAAAGAAAGGAATAATAATCATTGAGAATGAGCAATTAATTCTGCCCTCCAGGGGTAAATTTATGTCTAGCTTATTTGCACATGAAAGTACAAGATTGGCTTCATTGATATGAAAGTAAGACATCTGGCTGGGAAGTGAAAATTTTGGTCAATTACCTGAATCATGTTTGGTTTACATGATAGAAAAGCCCCAGATGTCTTCAAATCACCAACCAGATGTTTGGCATTGTGCGGTTAACACCAGACACTGCCCGACTTTTTCACGTGAGAGCTTGCTGTTCAATTCACCCGTTATTAGGAGGCTGTTCTCATTTTGTAAATCAGCCGTTTGCAAACAGTAGTCTAGACTAGAGACCAACACTGGCCCTCGACAAAGTATTCACTGGTGTGTGACGAAATGAGAAAATAAGATCATAAAAGGAAATGTATTTAATTTAAAAGAATGTCCTTTATTTTTCATTATCTCTTTCTTATCTTTTTAGTGATAAAACATTTTGTCAAATGATCTCTGTTCTAGGGTTTATTTTTAATGAATCTATGGGACTAAATAAAAGATCGAGACGCCTATATATCAAGCCCCAGTTATCTTTATGTGATTTTTTTTTTTTTTTTTACTGGATTGTGAAAAAAACAAAGCAAAAGTGTGAAGACCACTGCTTTAAACTTGGCAATATCTTCAGCACAATGACAGTTAAAATATTTTCATACATTTCCTAAATTTGTCTTCCCGTAGCAATTGGAAGACGCTCCATGACAGGACTTTTTGTCTGAATCTTGAAAGCATTGGTCATCTTAACAGTCAAGGGTTTTGCTTTCAAAAAATAATTTTTCCTTTTGAAACAAGCATTTGGTCCTTAAAATAACTCTGAAGAGAACACCTTTTCACTTTTAAAACATTTCACTCTGGAGATGTGCCATGGAGACATGACTACAGGGAGACGCTCTTTGTGCTGGAAAACTGAATTCCATCACTGTGAATATTTTAATGGCTTTCACAGTTTCTGCGGTTTGCTGTCATGACCCCAAAAGCATATATCTCCACATGTTGTAACATCAAGAATCTCTCCTCAAGCTTTATAACCTCAGCCAGAATGAACTGAGTAACCACTATGTGCCAGGCGATATCCTATACATCAAAAATACAGAGTCATAGTAACCATAACAGTATATTTATTGAGTGTTTGCCATGTAGCAGACAGCGTCCTAAAGTGCTTTATATGTATTATCTTGCTTGAGTCCCATAACCACTTTGGGAGAAAAATAGCATTATTATAGCCTTTTTATAGGTGAGGAAACTGTAGCAGGGAAATTAAATCACTTGCCCAAGAAAACAAACCCTGGAATTGGTAAAGCCAGGATCCCTGCCCAAGCCTGCCCACCTCCTAACCCGAACTCTTGGGTGCTCTGCCAAACTTCCTGCCTCCTATGAATACATCTACCAAAAGAGCTCTGCCCTCAAGGCGCTTATAATCTAAAATAGAAGAAGAGGCGCAAGGCAAAAAGCCATTATGTAGAACAGAATGATGTAATTCTAAGGAACATGCTGTGGGATTATAAAGGAAAGAGTGATTCATTATGATCTACCCAGGAAAGGCTCTTTGGAGGTGGCCTTAGGCTAGGTGAGAACAAAATAGGGCATCGGTAATTATCTAGAGAATTAGGTCACTGTGAGTGTCAGCGTGGATGATTTCAAGCTAAAAAGACTGTACTTTATGCTCTGAATAGTTGAAAATCAGCCACCTACACCGCTAAATCCATTGGATTTTTGCCAACTCTGATCTTCCTGTGACATTAGCCTCAGCTTAGGTGAGCTTCCTGCTCCAGTTGGGGGTGGGTAGAGAAGGGCATTGCCACGGCAGGGGGTGTGGAGAAGTGGAGGAAGCCTGCCTGGAGTCAGAGGCTCCGGTGTTCAATCCAGACTCTATTACCACAGCTGAGCGACCCTGGGAGACCACCTCCGTCTCTGGGATCAGTTTTCTCTACCGCAAAAGGAATACACTGAAGTCGATGGTCTCATAGGGCCATTTGAAGTCCAGAGTCTCTGTTTTTGGAAACTGCCTAAAGCAGACAGGAAAGAAAAGAGCGAGAAGATTCAGAATGCTGGGATTTGTGTTCCCGGACGTGACCCTCCATGGGAGCCTCCTGCAAATGAAGCCGCCTCCCTTCTCTACCCATGACGATCAACACGCACTTGTGATCATTCTCCCTGACTCCCCTATCTGCTCCCTCTAATCCACATGGTATAGTAGGAAGATTCCAGATTTTGGAATCTGAGAATCCTGGATTGAAAACCTGAAGGTGCCCCTTATCAGATGGTGCTTTTGAACAAATTATGGAACCTTTCCATGCTTTTATTTCTACAGCTGTAACATAGTGATTCTAATAATAGTCTCATCAGTTTTTTGCAGGTATCGAATGTGATAGCAACTGAAAAATGCCAAGAACAGTGAAAGCTCATAGATTTTAATAAATGGGCACTATTACAATTAAATTTATCTTCCTAAAATACAGATTGTGTATGCCACTCATTGGCTCACTGACCTACAGTAGTTACTGGTTGTTTGCTAGAACAAGTCCAAACTCCTGGGCCTGACATACATCTTGCCTTTCTCAGACCCATATAAGACCTGGGGCTTTTCACCTGTAAGTTAACCACCATCAACTTCTTGAATACGAATTGACGAAGCAAGGAGACTTTGAGAGCCATTATTTCACCAGATGATGATATCCTTAGTGTCTTGCCACCACAGCAGCACTGTGCCTAGTGAGAGGCTTGGGCCTCCTGGTCAGCCATTTTCTAGGCACATGCATAGGCTTTGCTGTATTGGATTGTCCCCAAGTTAGAGAGATCAAAGTGCATTACCGATAGGATTATATTAGGAAACATGTTCCTTGTCTCAGTAGCCTTCAAGAGTTAGACTTAATTCAGTCTCTTTACTCTCTCAACCGATGTTCAGCATCATGCGTGTCTGTGTGTGTGTGTGTGTGGTGTTTCTGTCTAAGTTGACTGATCATTGTTTTATGGTCTTCTCTTTTTAACCCATTTCCTGTTTGCTCCAAGAATACTCACAGGTGGCACTTGTAGCTTTTTCCCAAGATAACTCGTAGATTACAGTCTTAACCTTACCCCCCCAATTTGCCATGAAATATCTTGCTTTTATTATTATTTTCATATCGTTCTAGTGTATCGATAGTCTTTTGAAACAAACAACATCATTCTATTTATAGCATTCTGTTTTTAGTAGCGGGAATTCCATTTACAAAACATAGTAATTCTCAATCGCTGAAAATGTCAAATCCTAGATGTTCCGCTTTGCGTTGTTCCGTGCTTTGAAATATATCACACACAAAAAATTATTAAATACTGATCCTCATATATATTTGTTACATTGGGATTAGAGACAAGTTCTGTTTAGAGATTACTCCAAGAACAGTTTTTATATTTTATTTTCACATTGAAAACCAGTCAGATTTGCTTCAGCCTCAAAGAGCGTGTTTATGTAAAATTAAATTAATGCTGTCAGTGAATCGCACTTTTTTTTTTTACTAAAGGGGAAATGAGTTAAAAGAAATCTATAAATTTGGTTGAATGAACATATTGAGAATTTCTGTTTTAGATACTATTGGGTGCTCGTGGGGGGAGGAAGTGATACAGAGATAAATAAAATTGTCGTTGAGCTATTCTCATCTAGTGGGAGAGATGGAAAGAGACAAACGGAAAAAACAAAACATGGCATAAGGGTCATTCAAAATTTGATTTAAAATATATGTAATGTTTATTTATTAAATGCCTACTGTAGGTCAGCATACAAGGCCAGGGATATAAAATATATAAAAGACAGTACAAATCACATGAGAGCTTACAAGACATAATAGTTACAAGATATAATTCAAATAAAGTAGTGGATGAGAATAATATCTTTTGAAAATAAGCGCTATGAGGGCAGGAACCTTATCTATCTTGTTTTTTAATGCATTTCCAACATTACAAGGATCCCTGGCACATAGCAGGTACTCAGTAAGCATTAATGAAGAATGAATGATGAGGACATCATCAGCAAGTTTTATATTTAATCAGTAATTCAAAATAGAACTTAATTCCTAGTTAAAAGGAGATTACTTTTAGGAGGCAAGTCAAGAGAAATGAACAACTTTATGTTTCAGAACATGCCTTTCAATAGGCGGCAGAACATGTCAGGTTTGAATTTTTCATTAATTTTTCTGAGTGAATGGTTCTGGACCTGTGTAACTCCCATCTAAGAGCGGGAATTACTGGAATGACTTTCAATCAATCTTGTATCAGTTGTGGTTCCAGTTCTAGAAAATTCTCAGATAACTTGCCTAAGTGAACTGAGATCTCTGTAGAGGAATTTAGGTTCTGGGTATGGGTCAGCCCCCAATTCTATCATTTCTTTTATAAGTATCAATAACCAGTCTACTGGCAGCCATAGGCACATGATGGTATTATGTTTTGTTTAGTGAGGGTTCATGCTTCACATAACTTTGGAGCTGCACCATAATCGGACCAGTCCTTAACCATATTTGAAACCACCCCAGCTCACAGTATGCCTGCATGAAACAAAAAACTCATATAAACCACTACAGGCATTTAAAATACCTCTGGCTTATTGTTCGAGAGTTGCTCATTCTTGTTTTTGTTCCCCTGCCTCTAAACCAGACTGAAAGTGGATTCAGTCGAAAGGACTTGGAGACCCTTTCTGCTGACAAGGCAAGGTGTCGCCTAGTACCATCCTGGCAGTCTGATTGGCCTGTTGACCTTGTCAAACATAATCAAGAACCAGTGCTTTAGTGCCAAGGGTCGCATGCCACCCACGCCCAAATCTCCCTCTGACGTTTCCATGGGCTTTGGGCCAACTCTCCCCCTGGGTTTCATCTCATGTTTGTAGGAACACAAAGGAGCACAGAACCTTCCAGTTAATACAACACCCCGCCCCCACTTCCCCCTTCCTGGAGAGGATAACAGTTCTGTTGACCATTATAATGCATTTTCTGTCTCCCAGCAATCCACACAGTCATTAATTTCTGCTGCTGACGTCAGGAAAGAGGATTATGTGTGTGTCTGAAACTGTTCCCAAAGTGCTCATTAGTCATAGATAATTGAAAAACTGGTAGGGGAAGATTTCGTGTAATAGTAGCCCCCGCCTGTGCAGAGGGACTGCAACCACCAGGTAATTGTAAGCTCCAGCCTGTGACCGCTCACACCAAATCTGCCCATCTGAATGGGAATTTAGTGGACATGAGCCCAAGAGCCCTCAGAGCAATTGCTTTTTTTCACTCCAAGGTGAGGGTTTTTTCACAGAGACAGAAGCCAGCCAGATCAAGTAAATAATTTGTCCATGGGACTCTCTCCTGCCTTCAGGATGAAGAGCAAGGTTTAGAAAAGCTGCACAGTATTCTCCTCAATTTAATTTTGCATTTTAACTGAAACCAGTTTATTTTGATCCCAAAAGAAATACAAGGTCATGGTATAGAAGAAGCACAAATGGTAGAGAAGAATGCCCTTTGTAACAATATTCTGCATATTTTTCTAGATTTTTCTGGAAGTACATGTGCTTACATTTTTGTATTCTTTAACAAAATTCGTAAGTCGGATCACACTCTGAATACTATTCTGCATCTTGCCATTTTCACTTAATTTATCTTGGATTTCCTTCCAAATCTATAGCTTAATTTTTCCTTATTCATTTTAATGGTTATGTAGTGTTCTGCTAAATACATGTGCCTAATTTATTTACCCTGACCATATTTAAGGTGGAAAACATCTTTTAAAAATTACACAGGAAATTTGTGTTCAAGGTAGAACAATTAGAAATTATAGATTAGTAAAAAGCAAAACAAAACAAAACAAAACAAAAAACATGCATAATTTCTCCATCCAGAGAAAGCCTTTCTCCGTATTTTTCCCTCTTAGAATGTATTTTTTACAAGCATTCCATCTAACTTTTTGTTTTTCTTAAAATGAAGTCACGCTCTACATAATGTTTTGTAGCCTGCATTTTTCAGTTGATTTGATTGTTTTAAAAATAAAAAACTATTTCCCATTCTACCCTTTCTCCACATTGCAGGTTTATCTTCTTAAAAAACAGAGTGCTCAAAACTGTTGGCCGCCGGGGCCTCATTGCCTTCCTTGGCTGGAGCTCCTTGCCCCGCCTTAGGGCCCCTGCTGCCTTTCTCCTGCGTTCGACTGCACTGCACTGCTCTGCTCCTCCCTGGCGTCCTTTTTGCCAACATACTGAACGCCTCAAACACTCCGTGTCCGTTGGAGCTCCCTACAGTGAACCTGCTTTTTGTTCTAATGGCATTCATTTCCCCTGAGCATGATAACTCTGAAACCAGCAATCTGCCACCTGTCTTTCCAGACCAGGCTCAAATGTCACCTTCATCTTGATTTCCTAGACTCCCCTGGGCCCCCCTCACGGTTCCTTCTTGGTGCTCTGGGAACATCATGTGCATTCCACCTTTAAAACATTTTATACACGGTCCTGAGAGCCTTGGTTTGTACCGAGCTATGTGAGTCCCCGAGGTCAGAGGTGCCCACACCTCGATCTTGTCACAGGGTAGATGGACATCCCTGGGGACCATCATTGTTACCATTGTTATCGAAATGCTTGTTAAAATTTATATGAGTAGTTGGATGAAGACTAGAAGAGATTGCAAATGCAGAGGCTGTGAAGCCCTGATTAACTCTGGGAAAACCGATGCTGTGAATAATTTAATTTTATGGTGAAAGGAGGATTATTTTTGGAAAAGTTGTCAGGATGCACTAAAGCTTGCCTCTCACAGCTCCTCTAGCCCCCTCAGTGCATCTCTAGCAGATGAACTTAAAGTGTGATCTGATTGGGTGACTTCTCTGAGAGGGCCACCTATTTCTATCATCTTGTGTTATGCCAACCTGTTTTCTTTTGGCTGTAGATAAACAAAGCTTCTTCCTGCTTGGGGTCCAGATAGACTGTTACTGAAGGCTGTGTTTCCAATTCAGAGGAGGAATGTTAATCCTTGCGCATATTTATTTTCATTCCTAGACCACTAGACTGAGAAGGCCTGGCTCACTGCCCTAGGTTCTCTGGAGGCAGGGCCCGAGAGGTCTTTGAGGGTATAAGATGTTTATTAGGGGTTTCCACCTATGAAAGGAAGGGGAGGGAGTAGGATTGGGCAGAGGGAAAAGTGGAACCATGATGTGGTCCAGTATCACTTTGGCCAGCCCCGTAGAGTGCTCTGGAGGGATTGGTGCCCACCAGAGCCCTTCTGCTCACGCTTTGCTAAGTCACTAGGTATGGTTGCCCTGGGAAGCACATTGCCTCAACAAAGTGGCCTGAAGAAACTGGCAGCTGGAGGCCGTCTGCTAACCTCACTCCCACCATGGGCAGCAAGGCCATCCTTAGTAGGGATCCAGGTGATAACAGGTACCTACCTGCTATACCTCCTATGTCCAGGCAACCACCATGACCTGTCATTTCTTGCTCCACATAATCTCTCATATCTGCCTCTGTTTCTGCATCTCACTTGCCAATACCTTAATCAAGGCCCTCATCTTTTCTCTGTGGTTACTGAGATAGCTTCACAATTGTTTTCTCTTACCCCATTCTGTCCTCTGTTACAATGCTGCCAGAAGGATCTTTAAAAATACACAAATTCAGTCACCTTACTTCCTGGCTTTATGCTCCTTCAGAGGCTCGCAGTGGTCCTCCTGATTAAGTTCACACACCTTAGTCTGGATTACAGTGCATGCACTGGCCTCACTTCCCTCTCCAACCTCGTCTGTCTCCTTCACTCCCAGCAGTTCTCACCCCAGTTTATGTTCCAGTTTACTGAGCCCTTCTGGCAGTCTCCTGTCTTTCTTAGCCTTTGCTCAGGATGCTAGCCCTGCTGAGAAATCTACCTGTAGTTCTCCAGCATATGATTTGAACCCAGAACTCCTGAATGTAAGCTCAAGGCTTTCTGTGCTCCCCACCAGCCACGGCTTCTTTGTAAATTACAGTCCAGAAGACTTGGAAGAGTACCACACCCTGCTAATCTTCCTTCCGTCTGGAACCTTTAATGAAAATTATACCTTTTATGTTTGTGAAGATTGGGGATGAAGGTGGAACAGAGTTCCCATTCCGACCTTCCTATGAAAATTAACCCCTTTTTAAAGAAGTCTGAAAGTACTGGCTTACCTCGGAGATATTACAGATTCAGCTCCAGACCGCCACAATAAAGCGAGTACCATAATAAAGCAAGTCATAACCTTTTTGCTGGTGGAGGATCTTGCCTTCAGTTTGTAAACAGTTCAACATCTATGAAGTACAATAAAATAAGATATGCCTATAGTGGGCATGGTTTCTAAATGGTGCCACTTTTTAAACATAATGTTTGTTCCAAAAATACTTCTCTTGATTCCCTCGTTCACTTAAAAGACACTTAAAAAATACAGCTATACCAAAATGCAATATAATGAATAAGAGCACAAGTTTGGTATGAGAGTGGAATCCATGGCCTGTTTCACACTTAAGCTGTATGACTGTGGGGACTTTACTTTCCCTTGATAAACTTGACTTTCCCCATCCATCTGTGCAATGGCGACAGTAATAGTACTCTTCTTAGAGGATTATTGTGACAATGAGGTGAGAAAATGCATGATATGTCCTTAGCACCGTTCCTGGCACAGAAGTGCTTAGTAGATGGAGATGCTGCTCCTTATATGCTAGATAGGAGACATAATGACATAATTAAGTGCTGGATATGAGACATAGTGACATAATTAAGATAGTTTCCAGAGCCAAACTGTCCACAGCTAAGGACACTGCTCTCTATTCCAGGTTTTTGCTGGCCTAGGCATTCAAAGCAGACTAGAGCTCTCTTTGTCTCTGCCCCAACATTTGATCATCTCAACCTTACCCTGTGGACCAGTGCTGTCCAGTAGAAATGTAATATGAGCAACATATGTAATTAAAAAATTTCCAGTAGCCACATTAAAGTAAAAATAAATAGGTGAAATTCATTTTAATATACATTATTTAACCTAATATATTCAAAATATTTCAACATGTAATTGACATAAACATTATTAATGAAATAGTTTACATTTATTTTTCTGTATTAAATCTTTGACATCTGGTATGTATTTTCCACTGATTACATCTCAGTTTTAGACACTAAATTTCCCTTGTAAATACTCGATTTAGATTTCTTAAAATAGTATTAAAAAGTAGATTTGCACACCTCAGTTGTTCCAAACATGAAACTTTTTCAGTAACTGACTTGTGTATCATTTTTTAAATTTAAAGTGAAATAAATTAAAAATAAGTGAATAATTTAGCTCTGCAGTTACTCCAGCCACATTTCAAATGCTCAACTCATATGTGCCTAGCGGCTGCCTTATTGGACAATGAAGTTCTAGAAACCACTGCAGTGGTTTCAGTCTTATTCCTCTTTTTCTTAGCTAAACTTTTTTCAAATTCAATTATAAAAAGCAGCTCATTACTTAAAAAGGGATAAGAATGGTGTGGTGGAGGTACTTTTTCCAGTTGGAAGAGGTTGATGAGCCATTCATGCTCTGCCTTGCCTCCTTCTAACCCTGACCCTCACCTCCACTTATAGAAGTCCTGTAGTACCTCTGCCCATCCCTGGCACTCCAGGGAACAATTAACAAGTGGTAGGTATCTTAGCGGGAAGCAAATTGCTGACCACATATTCAGAACTGTAGAATCTTGGAGCTCTGAGAGATCTCCTCATATATATGAGTCTACCCCACCCCTCCTTGAAATACTTATAAATTCCTTGGCACTGAGCAGGGAGAGAACTCAGCCTCTGCTGAACACCTGGGAGCAGATGGATCACTTCATTCTTTTCTAACTTACATGTTTCTCTTTGTCCTGATCTCATCTCCCTAACTAGGTTGGGGCCAAGGACTGCATTTTACAGCGCCACAGAGCCCACACAAAGCAAGACAATCAATAAATTCTTAACTGAAGGCCTGAGTGACTGCAGGAATTCAAGGTCACTTGAAATATCAGGGTCGTTGCATTGCATAACTCTAAAGAACACTATTCAAATTGTCTTCTATCGTTGTACTAGTAGCAACCTTGTAAAGTTTGCGAGGTTTGGACTGGTCTTTCTTTTCCAACTGAGAAAAACTTTTAAGAAATTCTTTATTGGCAGAAAATTATTCTCTCCCTTATCCTCTGACAGAAAGCAACTACACAAGTAAATTTTGTCAGCTTCCTAAGGAATATGTTCATCAGGGAATATGTATGGATGTGTGAACATATGCGTGCGTGCGCACGTGTGTGTGTGTGTGTGTGTGTGTGTGTGTGTGTAATATATGCTAGTAGAGCTGCTGTGTTAGGCCCATGTGAAACATTTCGAACATTTTAATCAGTCTTCAAGAGGCCACTGCTTTTATATATTTTGCAATTTCCTATTAATGGAATGTTTCTGCAGTTTGAAAGATGCCCTAGAACTCCTGGGTTTGTAAAGCACCCCAGAGCATGATCCATAAAAACCAAGAACATATACCTGTCACCAAGTGAGCAGAGGGACTCTTTGTGGCTGCATGGTTTCTATCTTCATTAAGTTGAGGAAATGCAGAGGAAAGGGGAGGGAGCAGAGAGGTTCTCTTAAGAAAACTTTATGTTTGCTTTTATGTTTTTCAAACTGACAGCCTTTTTTCTTTTTTTTTTTTTAATGTCTACCCAGGAAACCAAGTGCTGCCTCCTGGAGCTTCTCTTGGAAATGGGCTCACACCAGAGGCTGCGAAAGACCTTGGCCTTCCTGCTGGAATTGCAGTAGCAGCCTCACTTATAGATGCCCATGCAGGAGGACTAGGTAATCTCTTACTCTCTGTCCACGACCAACACTGTATCCACACAGAATATTCACTGGAACCTAAGATGCTCCTTTCCTGTTTTTAAAGAAAAAAATCAAGGGCTGGCAATCAAGATATAGTAATGAAAACCCTTTTTACAGTTAAGCATTTGGATAGAATTATAGAATTTTTAATCAAATATCAAAATTGTTTATAATTTTAAATAAATTTATAATTTTATTTATAAATTATATATTTATAATTTTATAATTTTATTAATTTCTCCATGCAGAATAATAGAAAAATATTGATCTGAATTGATATCTAGATGGTTCTTTGGTTTATGGAAAATTTGAAAAAGATATGTTAACTTCAGATGGTGTACTTACTGTTTTTCATGATGATGGTGTACTTACTGTTTTTTCTAAATGTACTCCAATACTCTTACAAACCTAATTGATTTATTTTCATAATATATTTGGCTTACATCCTATATCTACTTACTTAAGTGTAGTCTTGATTTTATTTCCTAAATAACTTTGAAGCTTAACATTCATGTATGCATTATTTCAATGACCCATTGAATACTTACTACATCTCCATCATGGTGTTAGGGGACTGAATTTAAAACAGAATCAAGGTCTCTTCTCCAAATTTTAATGGGAAAACAGACAATGAGACAAGGATTACAGTAAAGTGCGATGATGCTATCTTCTTTTTCATCCTTATTGAGGTTTGTTTTTTTTGGTTGTTCAGATTCTCAATATCTCTCATTTCAACTATAGCCATATCTTTTTTCCCTAGTCTTTTGTAGTGGTGTTTTTAAAAATTATGCTTCAAACTTCGTGAAGTCAACTTAGTAGATTATGACCATTGAATTTTCAGAATAGAATGGATCAGAGTAGAAAATATCAGAATACATCACAAAGAGCAAGCTTTGTTTTGTGAACTTCTTTTCCTATTTTATGCATATGTGCATATGTATATATACTGGGCCATTATGAAAATGAATTTCTCACCATGGATCATAGTCAAAAAAACTTTGAAAGATAGCCTAGCCTATACTTCATATTACAGCCAACAGTTATCTTTCGAATACTTACATAGAACTGTGCTCCCAAAACTCTGTCCCTGCATTACACCTGTGTCTTTACGCATTTATATCTCTTCCCAGAATGACTGGTCCTCCACTTCTCGCCGTGGCTAACTCCTTTTCTAATGTGAAGACTCATATCAGATGCTTTCTCCTCTGCATAGCCTTTCATAAAACACTCAGATTTATTTAGAAATTCTCTATGTTGTATTTCTTTTGGTATATTTGCCTACCCCTTTGGAGAAATGGTCGCATTGTGTTGTAATTACTGATTTACCTTCTTGTCTTCTCCACTGCACCAGGAGTTCCTTGAGGGCAGGGCATTATAGTATTCATTTTGTACCACCTGTGCTGAGCCCTGTGTCTCGTTCTTAATAAATATCTTCCATGGATAAAGTCACACGAAGGCAAGAAGGTGAAAGGGCCTTAACCTGTAGTGTGAGAGTTAATCAGTGGCAGATTATTAAGCCATATCTTGTTCTCTGCACAGTCCACGGATTTTCAGAGGAAGATAGCTCATTGATCTGGGAACCTGTCTATCTTGTTCATCTTCATGTGTTTAGGACCTTACACAGTGCCTGAGAAATAACAAACAGCCACTAATACATGTGAGTTAGTCAAATGGTAGATAGTGGTGATTATAGGTAAGGGTGTTTCTCTCCCTGTTCAGTGTGAGCAGGGTGTGCTTTTGATTTGAAGGACAGGCACAGAGAGAATTTGTAATCTCGGTAGGTTCCTGCCTCCTAGTAATCCTGACATTCTATATCATGTCTGAGGCCAGGGACACTTTCTCCATCATGCTTTTTCAGTTATCTCTTGGGCAATGGTCTCGATCATCACCCCCACCCAGGGGACAGGCACTTGGCTTGGACCATCTTATGCTGAAAGAAGAGGGCTGCACCTTGAGGACCTTCAGCACTTGTTTTCTTTGTCAGTTCCCCAGACCTCCCTAAGGTGTGAACCAATACACCTTCTCACTTCTGTCCAAGACTCACTGTGCCTCCAGGAGGGGAAGCTACTTCCTGTATATCAGCTGGTACTTGTAGACACTCAGAGAGTGTTGGGTGAATTGCACTGGGAGGAATCCAGGCTATCAAATGGCCCCACTCTTTTCCTAAATCAGAGACATTTAATGACAAAGTTACCCTTACAAGCTTTTATTGCCTTCAATATACAAATGCTCTTAAGTTAGCGAGTTTACCTTGCATTTTCCAAAAGTAAGTTCTTCAAGTGGAAAGAGAATAAGGACCTTAGATTCTTAAAGGGTTGAGCTGAGGGGCCAACAGTGGCTGGGAAGAGCACAGGAAGGGGATTCTCCATGACCGTGGGACGGTGGAGACCTACTTAACAATTGTGACCAAGTTTTATCCTTATAGTTTCTTTTACCTCCACCTCTCCCCTTCATCTAACAGCCACTTTAAGATTACACGTCTAGAAAAGAGGGGGCATGGGAGCAAACATTCACTCTCGTGTCCCACCCTGCCTGTGTCCTGACCAAGATGCGGAGGAGAACAGACGCCTGGAGATCTCATAAAGATCATCCACCTGTCCAACCACATCGTCACTAAAGATATATATTGAGTGCTTGCAAACCTGGCAGTTACTGGTCTGTGCACTGGGTATTATCAGCAGTGAATAGAGCAGACAAAGCTTCACTCCTTTTGGGGTAAAAATTCTGCTTGTTTCCTCCTGACCTGCATTTTTGTACCATAATTTTATTGTTTTGAGGTAACCAACCACAGCAACCAACCCCATATTGTGATGCTGTGATAAGGGCTCTGAACATGGAGTCTGAATATACAGATGTAAATTCCTTTTCTCCATACCCATTTGTTATGGGCCAGGTGTCATAACTCTTCACACTTCTGTTTCCTCTTCTGCAATAAGAGGTAGCAATGCCCCCCTTACAGGTTTGTTATGAGAACTAATGAAGCAAATATGTAAAGTAGCTGGCATAGCGTCTGGCACATCGTAGGCACATAATCCTAAGGTATTTCCCTTTGGTTTTCTCACTGTTGAATCACAATGCCTGACACAAGCTAGGAGCTTTGTAAATGGAAGTTCTCTGAGTGACTGCCCTGGTAGGAATTATACAGGAGAACTCTCTTCTCTTCGGATGGGCAGTTGGAGAAGAACCTCAGGCTTCTGGATTCCCATCTGCCTTCCCCGAATCAGTCCTAGTTTTCCTTACCTGGCTCTCTGTAACAGAACACAGGATTCACTACTTTAAGATGCCGTTGTAGGTTGAGGTCTAAAATAACCTCAAGAAATTGTTAGACGAACTTTGTGCTAAGAGATTGCTGAATGTCAAGTAAGAGTATGGCTTTGGAGGTCAGAATTGGATACCATCCAGGCCTCGCACAAACAAGGCCTCACAAGCCATTATGGTCCCTTCAAGTGCTGACCTAGCATGACCTTCCATGGACCCCACATTCTGACTGGTAGGAGTGGTCATTACTCTGCCTTGGGGAAATCCTCCTGGACTCTCATTCTTAAGGGAAGCCTGAGACTAGAGGATCAAGATCAAAGATGTAAGTAAAACTTAATTCGTACTTTTTCCAGTTCTGAAAAAAGAAGAGTAAGGACTTTGTGGGAATAAAAACTAAAGATAAAAGAACATTTTGTTCTTAAGGTGCTGGTTAGTAAGTTCTCCAGCAGACAGCTAGAAGATAGGAGTAGCTTTGTTTGCTCTCTGTGGGGGTGGTTCTGGCCAGGGCTCCTGCTGCTGATATTTTTCTAGCTTATAAAAATAGTATTAACTTTGTTCCAGGTCTGTTCTTGGCTCAAGCACCCCAGCTGTCCTGAAAGGCAATAACAACCTGATTTCTTTCTCAGGCCCCTCTTCTTTCAGTTGTTTGTATCGATCAGACACACTCCTGATTATCGTCAAATCTTCAATCAGGTGGCATCTTCTCTGGGAGCGCTGACTGCCCCAACCTGACTTAATTTAAGCACATCTTCCTCCTTGCTCTTGGACTTGCCTCCATTACTGTGCATATTGTCCAGTTTTGTCTGTGCAACTTTGTCTCATTTACTAGAGTGTAAAATCTTTTAAGAGAAAGCACTGTGTCATTTCATCCTATATCCCAGTGCTTTGTACATGAAGGACCCTTAATAAGTACATATTTAGTGAATGAATGAATGGAATTCCCTCCGTGAGGGGATGATATTACAACTGAGAAATTTAGTAGCCTCTCATTACACTAGAAATTGTCCCTATATATAGATATACCTGACTCAATTCTCCATGAAGCAAAAGAGTATGGTTTGTGCACTCCCTGATCCACTCCTATTTGTCTAGAAGTCACTGTCCTTTTGTGCTTCCATCACATTAGCAGCTGTTGGCCAAGAGTAAACTTTGTACTTAGGTTTAGCATCATTCCTTGATTTCAGATACTAGATTCTTTGCCAGATGTTGAATTGGTTTAAAGTGTTCATCTGAGTTGCAGAGTCAAACCAAAATGAAGATTTCTAATTTATCCCTCTCACCCTCCGCCTGCTTCCTTCCTTTCTTCCTTCTTTCCTTCCTTTATTTTTTTTTAATAGCAGCATTGGTTTAGCCAGGCTTACAAAAAGAGGTCTGGTCCATGCCCTCATAAAGCAAAACATAGTTTCTTCCAGTGAATAATAAAACATGCCAGTTTCTTGTTTTACCATGATCAGAGTTCTGCAGGCAACACTGATTCTCAAAGCAACTTAATCCATACTATTATTTTGTTCCTTTGGTCAGATGAGACCGTGAAGCTCACAAAGACGACCTGCCTCCCAGCATCATACAGTTAGTATGTGTAGATGCATAATTTAAATCCATGCCAGAGCTCCCACTTCTAATCACTGCGCTCTGTGGAATGGCTTGTCTGTTAAAATATGACCCATTCTGCTCTTGGATTCTACCCTTAAAATATCAGTTGAGCAAGGAACAAATATTTAAAAAAGAAAGTCTTTCAATAAATATTGATGATCGACTTTACTAGTTGATGGGGGTGTATGGTAGGTACGAGAGGGTACTGGACTTCTGGGAATTTGTAGTCTAGTAGAGAAAATAAACATTAAACAAACAATTGCAATTATATGTGCCAAGTATGGAGGGCTTTGGGAAAACAGAATGTGTCCAAAATTGAGAGGAAGTGATATCTGATAATGTAATTGTAATATTTTTTTGCCCTATTATTGCTTCTTGGTAAACTGAAATTTATTTACTCATTGTAACTTTTAAACTTCAGTTAGGCTTTTTTCCTAATACCGACAACATCATTATTAATAAAAACAGAAAGAACCACTGCCCTTATTCACTGTAATGGTCACTGTAATGACCGTTCTTGCTTGCCTTCTACATGCCAGGTACTCTGACACCTGATAAACTTTATCTCTTGTCCTCACAGTAATCCTTCAAGGTAGAAGTTATTTCCCGTTCTGTACATGAGGAAATTAAAGGCAGAAAGAACAATATTACTGTAATCACATAACTGGAGTTATGGCAAGGTTTGAACTTGAATCTGACTCCAAAGCTCGTGGTTTTTTTCCTTCTATACAAGTGCTTCTCAAACAAAAGTGATTTAAGTCCCCCTCTTCCCCCTACCACTTCACCAACTCCCAGAGGACGTTTGGTGATGCCTGGAGATATTTTTTGATTGCCGTGACTTGGGGGAAGAGGGATTGGTACTGGTATGTGGTGGGTAGAGGCCAGAGATGCTGCAAAACATCCTGAGTGCTCAAGGCGGCCCCACATCGAAGACTGTCCAGCCCGAAGTGCCAGTAGTGCCGGAGATGAGAAACCCTACTCTAAACCGAAACATCTCCGTTGATACTATTTCCCTTCATCGATTCAGTATATTTCAATAGAAGCTAAAAAACAGCCTCAAATAAGGATTTTGCTAACATTCGTACGTTGTCAACATATATTTTGTGAAATTAACTCTTCAGTGAAAATAGTTGTGAGGCGAAAAACTAGAAGTGAAGACTGAGGAGTAGGGATGGGTACAGGATGATGCCACCCTACCCGTCTTACTACTAGAGTCAAGCCACACTAGACCACTTGCCTTTTCAGCACATGCACAGTCTACCTCCTTGCCTTTGCTTATGCAGTTTGCTTGGTTTGGAGTGGCCTCCCTCCCCTCCCCACCTAGGCAATCCTACTCATG